>NW_028292149.1:0-577500 GCF_963383615.2 Lipophrys pholis
ATCAGCATGTTGATGAGACTCTTCTCCTCCTGGTGGCTTCAGCTGTTTGGACTTTACATTTCTAAACTCTTCCAGTCTGAACCTTCTTCAGTCTCAATGACTTCAACATCAAACTTTGTCCTCTAATCTCACTTCTTTCTCTCTTTATTCAGGTTGAGGTTCTGCAGTTTGTCAGAGATCAGCTGTTCTTCTGTGGCCTCAGTTCTGAAGTCCAACCCCTCCCTCCTGAAACATCTGAAACATCTGGACCTGAGTGGGAACGAGCTGCAGGATTCAGGAGTTGAGCAGCTGTGTGGTTTTCTGGAGAGTCCACTCTGTAGTCTGGAGACTCTGGGGTCAGTTGACTGTCTGTTACTGTTGTAGAAGGAGAAATGTTTGTGAGCAGCTGTGATGTGAGACTCTGATCCTGCAGTGAGAGATGGACTGAGCTCAGCAGCTTGTTACTGATGTGTGTGGACATGAGGAGGAGTGGCAATGTTGTGCTGACATGTGGAGGATGAGTGTGATGAAGATCCACAACAACAGAACAGCTCATTGATCAGGACACAGTAATGTGGAGCTGCTCATTTCTCCATCAACACATCTGATTGGTTCTCCTCATTCATTCTGCTGCTTTCTCTCTTTATTCAGGTTGAGGGGCTGCAGGTTGTCAAAGATCAGCTGTTCTTCTGTGGCCTCAGCTCTGAAGTCCAACCCCTCCTCCTGAAGGAGCTAGACCTGGGTTACAACAAGCTTCAGGGTCCAGATGTGCAGCAGCTGGTTGGTCTTCAGCAGAGTCCAGACTGCAGCCTGCAGACTCTCAGGTCAGTAGATGTTGGAGTGAGTCCATGCTGCTTCCAGCAGGTTTCTACTAAACACAGTTAGTGTGAGAACAAAGATCCAGAGTTTGACTGCTCTGTGAGGCTGTGAGAGGAGAACGCTGAGCAGCTTCAGGATTGGACAGCAGAGGACACAGTCAGCCAATCAGAGGAGCCTCAGGCTTGTTGTGTTGGTCTGACAGTGGTGGTCCTTCATGAGCTCTGAGCTGCTGCTGTGGACAGGACTGAAGTCCTGGCTGCTCCACAGAGACTCTCCTCATCACCTCTCATCTCTCTCATCTCTCTGCAGGTGGTGAGAGCAGAGAGGACGCTGTGTGTCCTGAAGGTCCACCCCCATCTAACCAGGGTTCCTGGGCAAGTGACGTAGAACCATAACTGTGTGGACTCACCCTCCTCCTCCTTCTCCTCCTCCTTCTCTTCCTCCTCTTCCTCCTCCTTCTCCTGCTGTTCCTCCTCCTCCTCTTCTTCCTCCTCCTCCTCCTGCTCCTTCTCTTCCTCCTCCTCCTCCTCATGTGTTGGTTCATTGTGTTGGGCCTGGCCTCCATGACTCACCCCCTCCGGACAAAGGAACATTTGATCACCACTGGAAAAATTCACCATTGGTCAGGTGACCCCCACCAGGGGGTCCACGGCAACCCCTCCCTGGAAGCTGCATCCCTGCACCTCACCACCAGGGGGATCCACCAACTCCATCCACAGCCGTAGAAAACGCCCCGGAAACTCTGAAGCCAACCCCGCTCTGATTGGCCAAGGCCATGGTGAGCACAGCAGGGAGCCGGACCATGATGCGCCGGTATAAAAGTCCAACCTGCGAAGAAACACCGTCTCCAAGACGGATTCACGTCCATCCAGACGCAGGACTTCGTACGGAGACACAAGGAGCCACGTGTTAACTCACGTGGACCGGCCCAGAACTGTTTAACTCCCTTCTCTCTCTCCCTCCTTCACTAATCCACCACCGCTCCTGTTATCTGATCAGATAAGCTCACACACACACAGTCACATTTAGCAGCCAAACTGCTGTCTGGTGCTGCTAAACCACATCCACATCCATCACCAGAGTTCTAACTGCATGTCCCGTTAGAACTCCGCCGCTCAGAACCGGGCCCACAAAGTCCACCAGTCTTTACGGGAGTAGGTGAGACCGCGTCGTTCCGAGACCCCCTCGCGCATACTCGTGCAACGGGCGTCTTGTTTATCTGGTCGCTAAGCAACCGCTGCCTCCCCAGAAAGAGCGAGTCAAACGCCTCTAGTGGTCACGTGGTTCATTGAAATTCCTCTTGACATCCACCTGGTGGACACATCAGGCCATTGCGCTCTCCCTCTGCCCGCCGCCGCATGCCCCTAGTGGTTGTCCTGGTCACCACACTGACCCGCCAACGTCTGCCTCCCTCTGGTGGACATTCAATGTCATTACACCCATTCCACTCATCACTCCAGGCCAGACACACACACACACACACACACACACACACACACACACACACACACACACACACACACACACACACACACACACACACACACACACACACACACACACACACACTATTTGTACATAGTGTTTGCTGTTTAATAGATTAGATCTCCGTGTTAGATGTCGTTTGTTACTTGAATGTGTTGATTTATTAGACAATTTATGAATTATTTAGGAAATAATCCATTTTTATTAATAAACGCCTGTTAGCTGAATTGAACGCTTCTTGGTGATTATTGTGTATTTATTGTTGACAATTCACTGGTTTGTAACAGTCTGTGCTCGGATCTCACACCTTCCCTTTTATTTAAGATTGTTATATTTTTACACAGAAATTAGGGATGCCCCGATCCGATCGGTAGATATCGGATCGGGGCCGATATTAGTGATTTGTGAGTGATCGGAAATCGGCAAATCCAGCCGATCACCCCGCTGATCTACAAAAAGAAAAAAGAAAAAAAAGAACGCGATCCTCAACGTCACCTAATAACCACAACAATCAGGGACTAGAAGCTCCGGTCTAGCTGCAGAAGCTAGATGCAGGCAGAGCGGGGCCATAGAACTATAAAACTAGAGTTATATATTGTGGTTTATGTGTTTCTGTGCAGAAGTCTGCATCTAAATTTCTATGTGGTCTGTCTTCTTCTGCTTTCTTATTGTGTTTGGTGAGTCACAGCGCCCCTAAAGGCCCTGCATGTGTACTACATGCCCTGAAGCCTCGTGTTGAGGCTCACCATAGTGAGGTGTGGACGGAGGTTTGTTGGGAGAAGGCCAGGGAGAACAAAGATTGTTTTTTCATTGTGTGGATGTACCCCCAGTTTACAACAACAACTAAAGAAAAAGCCACACAGAAGCAGCACACTCGGTGCGGCTTTAAAATAAAGGATTTAAAAAAAAAAAGGATCAGTCCCCACAGGGGCGCGATATGGCAAAAAAACTAACCCAGAAGGTTCCGCTAGTTTGAAGGGAGACTGGGATATTCTGATCAAGTTTTTGAGAGAACTATGCTCAGACTACTTTTGTCAAACAGGTTTTACCACTTTGAAGTAGAATTAAGTGTTTATAATTCACATTAACATGTAAATGTTTTGTGACAAAGCTTCTGCCAATACTGCTTCTAGCTTCAGACATCTTAGTTGCTCCAAAAATAGACTATTGAGTATCTTTGCAAATAGCAATGTAGGTATCGGATCGGGAAGGTATCGGTATCGGCCGATACTCAATTCTGAAAAATTGGATTGGTATCGGGAGCAAAAAAGTGTGATCGGGACATCCCTAGCTTGCACATCTGACCCCCCACCCCCACCCACCCACCCACACACACACACACACACACACACACACACACACACACACACACACACACACACACACACACACACACACACACACTCAGCCAATCACAGGCCACCTCGCTGTCATGCTGCATTCATGAACCATAAAATTAAAGGAACCAACAAACATCATCATTGAATCATTACAACAATAACAACTGCAGAGATTTTACACTAGTTTGGTATTTTTCTTTAGTCAAAAGATGTAATGGCAGGAAGCCCCCCGCCTGTTCAGACGGTGGGGGTGTTGTAGACAGCTGTTGGAAATAACTTAAAAAGTTACTTGTAATCTAACTTAGTGACTTTTAAAAGCAAATAATCAGCAAAGTGACTAAGTAACTTTTAAAGGAGTAACTAGTCATCAGTAATATTACTTTTTCAAGGTGTCAACACTGCTTATGAGAGTCTAATCAGGGCTTGTTCATGATGGTGAGTTGATTGTTAGAGTTTCCAGATTGCAGATGTCACACCAAGTGGTGGAACACTCAAGGCTGGAGGAAAGAACAACCTGGTTCCCCTGGGCAGTGGAAGGTTTAAGGTTCCTTGTAAGCTGGCAAAGTTTGGAGTTCCTTCATGAGTTTACAGTTCTGTCGTGAGCCCTCGGCGTATTGATGATGGCCTGCAGCAGCTGGCTACGACCCTGACACACAGCATGCATCTCAACATCTCCTCCTTAGTATAGTGGAGAGTATCCCTGCCTGTCACGTGGGAGCTGGGGGTTCAATTCCCTGACAGGGAATGCAGCTCTTTAGTTTACTTACTGATGACCCTCGGGTTCAGGTCAGAAATACCCTTTTAATCACTTCCTTCCAGGTCACACAGCGTTTACCAAACATTTGAGTTGAAAAAGAGGAAGAAGAGCGCCCTCTAGCCAGGGGGAATAAAAGCTCACAGCACCTGCTATTCTCAGGCAGTCTCCCATACAAGCAGATGGCGCTAGATGGCGCTTTTTGTTCAACAAATGTTTGAAAACACACTTCATTGCCAATCTTTCAGCCTCTATCTTCAAACCAACAGCGCCATCTGGTGGAGTCAGAAAATTAAAAAAATGGTTGATGAGGCTTCATTAGGCCGAGGCTCCATCGAGGCTCAGTGCCGGTGTAAGATTGTAAAAGGACCCTCATAGAATCTGAACCCTGAGGTCCATTTTCCACAGCAGGATATATGGAGCCCTAATATTTGTACTGAAATGTTAATAGAATTTAAGAACAGAAATAAATATGAACAGAAACAACAACATATAATTTTAGATAAACTAGGAGAGAGAGAAAGACATACTGATGGTAGATTTTAAAAGAGTTAGAATCTTCTTGAGATTCCTTCAGTCTACAAGTTCATGATAGAGCAGCTTCATGAGTGACGCCAACATCAACACTTTAGGAGTGTTTAGTTGCGCCGATCTGTGTCCTCTCGCACCGGGGGATCGGACCAGTTCTCCGTTACTAGGGTCAGGTTCTAACTGCCTACAGATCTAAAATACCTGGAAGGATTCAGTAGAACGATTAAGCTGGTGACGAGGAAACTCGCCTAGCCTCTAACTGCCTACGTCCAGACGCCAATCCCGCTTTGTCCAACTATTAACTGTGCTAAACAGCCTCTTGAGGCACGGCCAATCAGTCGGTCACGTCTGTTAACAGCAGCTTTCCTCTAAATGACTATGGCACTTGGCGTACGTTGCTAGGTTTAGTTTAGAGGTTTGGGATAAACCTCAGGGATTAGTTTGTAACTCAGTTACCTTTTTTGGACTAGAAAAACCTTTAAGAACCTTTGTGATGTTATTGCACACAATCACTTAACTTTTTACTTCCATTCAGAATTCAGGGAATGACATAGGCGAATTTATTATAATAGTAACTATTTGAAAATTCATGAAACAGTACTTTAAATGCAATGCTTATATTTATTGAGCATAGTTTGGCAAGGGTTAAGCTACAGCACTTGATTCAAACAAATACAAAAGGTAACAACGATTCACAACTTTGATTACTAATAATACTTAGGATTAAAACTAATAAACTGAGCTTCTCTAAATGGGTAACCTGATCTGTGTCTTTTTGGAGGGGGCTGGGTGTGGTGGCCTGGCCTTCGCAACCACGTATGGACCCGTCTTCAGTTGATCTCCTTTGGAGGGCGCAGGAAACTCAGTACAGAGTCTCGGTTGTCCCCGGGAAATCCTCCTGCGACAGGGAGAGGGGTGCAGCTGCCATGTCAATCTTGGTCCCGTCAGACTTTGCTCTGTAGCTGGGCTGGAAAGTCTTGAAAACACCACTCGATGCCGTCTGCCGTTCAGCGGTGGGTCCGTGGAGAGTCCCGGGCTTGCCCAACCTGGGCCGCGGCGTCCTCACCCCGGAGCTCCTCTCTCTTCTCCTTTTCTTCTTCCTCCGTACGGTTGAGTTGGGTGTCTTCCTCTGGACACTTCCTTCTAAGTTTGTCTGCGAGCGGATCGAGCTGTCCGAATCTCCGGAGATTTCTTCAGGGGAAGGCTCCTCTTCTGCGAGGCATCCTCTTCTGCGAATGTCTCCGTCGGACTCTCTCTATTCTCTGTGGATCTGAACCTTTTATGCTCTCAAGTCCTACAGTCACTCCCCCCGTGAGTCACTCTCTCCATGACTTGCTGTCTTTGTTTACCCACCTTATCCTTCTGTCCCCTTTGCTCCAATTGCTACTTCTGCTTATCTAAGGCACCGGCGCCTCATGCTACATTTCCCACATCCGTTTAGAAACACACTCATTCAATTACTTGCCAATTTATACAGTCAGTATCAATCAACATCAATCATTTTTTTTCATAACAATCATAAAACAGTTTTAAAACTTTTTAATTATTGCTAGATTTATAATAATTTTGATTATGAACAGTCTCTTTCTCTATGCCAGTGTCAGTGACTTGTGCGGTGATCTCAAAACAATTCGACTCCTCTTGACACATCACATCTTTACGGACTCATCCACTTTTTCTGGAACCAGAATCATCACATTTTCTGGACTCATCACATTTCTTCCTGGACTAATCAGATTTTTCTGGTCTCATCACATCTTTCCGGACTCATCAGATTTTTCTGGACTCAGACTCATCAGATGTTCTGGACTCATCCGATTTTTATTTTTTTTTCTGGAAAAAGACTCATCAGATTTTTCTGGACTCATCGCATTTTTTCCTGGACTCATAACATGTTCCTGGACTCGTCCTATTTTTCTGGAACCAGACTCATCAGACTTTCTGGACTCATCATATTTTGTTCTGGACTCATCAAATTTTTATGGACTCATTGGTTATTTCTGGACTCATCAGATTTTTCTGATCTCATCACATCTTTGTGGACTCATCAGATTTTTTCTTGACTCAGACTCACCAGATTTTTCTGGACTCATCAGATTTTTCTTCTGGAACCAGAATGATCACATTTTTGGACACATCACATTTTTTTTCTGGAGTCATCAGATTTCTCTGGACTCCTCGTTTTTTTTCTGGACTCATCACATTTTCTTGGACTCATCCCAGTTTTCTGGGAACAGACTCATCAGATCTTTATGGACTCATACTCATCAGATTTTCTGGACTCATCAGATTTCTCTGGACTCATCACATTTTTTCTGGACTCATCACATGTTCCTGGACTCATCCCATTTTCCGGAAACGTATTCTCAGATCTTCTGGACACTTCACATTTTCTGGAATCATCACATATCTCTCGACTCGTCACATTTTTCTGGAAACATCACATTTTTTTTCTGGACTCATTACATTTTTTTTTCTGGACTCATCGCATTTTTCTGGTCTCATCACATCTTTCCGGACTCATCGGATTTTTCTGGACTTGGACTAATCAGATTTTCTGGACTCATCGGATTTATCTGCACTCATCGGTTTTTTTTTTTGGCCTCATCAGAATTTTCTGGACTCATCGCATTATTTCTGGACTCATCGCATTATTTCTGGACTCATCACATGTTCCTGGACTCATCGCATTTTTCTGGAACCAGAATGATTACATTTTCTGGACACATCACATTTTTTTCTAGACTCATCACATTTTCATGGTCTCATCACATCTTTCCGGACTCATCATATTTTTCTGGACTCAGACTCACCAGATTTTTCTGGACTCATCCCATTTTTCTGGAACCAGAATCATCACATTTTCTGGTCTCATCACATCTTTCCGGACTAAGACTCATCGGCTTTTTCTGGACTCCTTACATTTTCTGGACTCAGACTCATCAGATTTTTATGGATTCTAGGTGAAAACAGAATAAAGTTTGTTTTTAAATTAAAGTGAGCACAAAAGTGGAAATGGGAGTTTTCTTTAATCAAATTTAAAATCAAGGTGAAAATATGATTTTTTATCAAATTAAAGTGACAATGAAAGTGAGAACAGGAGTTCCCCCCTCACCTCCAGAGGAACATAGAGAGTGAGCTACCAGCAGCTTCTCTCTGTGGAGGAGAACATCAGTCCTCACCTCCAGAGTGAACATAAGTCATGTCTGTATATTACATCCATCACCCACCCACCCACCCACCCATCCATCCATCCATCCATCATCCATCAATCCATCCATCCATCCATCCATCCATCCATCCATTCATCCATCCATCCATGATGTGATCCAGTAAACATGTCAAAGCAGTAGTGTTGTGTTGTTGCTTCTCATTGTCAATAGAACCATGATAAAGTATGAGAGTGACTGATACTCTTGTATGATCACTGGACCTTTTGAAAGCAGTCAGACTCTCATACTGTACCAGTAGCATCTGTGTCATTCACAACCCACAATCCATCTTAACTGGACTTTCTGTGTACACATATGATTTTGTGTTTTCATCTGTGGACTGGTGGCTAGTGAGTGTGTTGCCTTCAGTGGCAAAGGGAAATAAAACCTCTGCATGAAGAGGAATCATGGAGCCTCCCCCTTCTCAGCTCCAAGTGTCCAAATCTGAACAGCTGGTCTGGGCTCTGAGTGGAAGCTGAGGTGGTCATGTGCCTGGGCCTCCAGTCTAATCCAATCCACTCCCACTCCCAGCCCCAGTCCCAGTCCCAGTCCCAGTCCAAGTCCAAATCTGAGTCCAAGTCCGAGTGTAAATCTCTGTCTCTCTCTCTCTCTCACGGTGCAACCTCAGCTCCGCCCACTACTCCCAGAGTCCAGGATCCATATTTCACTTTCTCTTGTATTGTTTGATTGTACACTCATGGTGACAGGACGTCTATTCCTTTATAAATGAGTTCCCAGTCATCCGATTGTACCTCAATAACTAGTTTATCCAGGGATTCCTCTCTTCTGACTCATTTGTAATGATATCTATCTGTTGTCTGTTTTAATCTTTCTGTGGTTTTTATTGGAAATAGTAAATAAACAAACAGACATGAAATCACTGATATCATTGACTAATACACCACTTACTTTGATATTATGTATAACGTGTAAATAATATTATCACTAAAGGTTGCACAATGAGAAGTGGTCCTGCTGGAATTCAATTAAAACTCCATTGTATTTATGAAATCTTCCACCTGGCTGGCTGCTGTAACCTACCTACCTACATACCTGAATCTAATGATGACGTCATCACCAAGGTTGTGAAAAAGAACAATGATGAGCCTTTCATTACAAAGTAGATGAGAGAGTCACCGGATGGAGATCAACGGACATCAAAGCCGGAGGACATCTTTGATCTGAGCATCTCCATGGCAAAAGGCATTGATTTCCTTTGATCTGATAGGAGATCAGCACTGGAGCCATGGAGATGCTGAGATCAAAGGAAATCAGCTTTGTAGAGTTGTAATGTGCTCCAACACATCCTTAAATTTTTCGAGAAATATGTCTTCAATCACCTTTTCTCTATCTACATCCTCTACCTGAACCTCTACCTGTTTATTTATTTTATATTTTCCAAATATCATGATTTTGGTTTGACCTAGATTTAATGAATTAGATTTCATTTCTCTGAATGTATCTAGTATGTCGTTGAAGAGTTTTTCTAGGATTTGGGAGAATTGTGGGTCTGTAGTTTGTGAAGTGTGTCTGTTTTCAATAACGGTATCCTTACTGGAAGCCTGTTGAATAATACTATGTAGAACCTTCTATGTACTGCTGACATTGTCTTTATTGTTTTCTGGTACTTTCGTAAAATAATTCTTCTTACATTTTCTCACCATATGAGTGAACTTATTTTTACATTTCTTGTATTTTATTTTCCATCTCCATCGTTCATCATTTATTGGATTCTCTATGTCATGTATTCTTCTCCTTGGATGCATTTTTAAGCCCTTTGTCATCCATTAAACATCTTTATATTTCACTTTCTCTCATATTTATAAATGAGTTCCCAGTCATCTGATTGTACCTCAATAACTAGTTTATCCAGGGACTGCTCTGTTTTGACTCATTTTTGTTGACATCTATCTGTTGTCTGTTTTAATGTTTCTGTGTTTTTTATTGTAAACAGTAAAAAAACAAAAACAAAAAGACATGAAATAACTGATATCATTGACTAATACACCACTTACTTTGATATTATCTATAACATGTTTAAATATATTATCACTAAAGGTTGCACAATGAGAAGTGGTCCTGCTGGAATTCAATTAAAACTCCATTGTATTTATGAAATCTTCCACCTGGCTGGATGCTGTAACAGAATCTGACAGGCACCACCGTCTATGGGACACTAGGTGGAGCTGTTCCGTTCATTAAATGAGTCTATGTTAGAACCTGGTGCTCTGTATGTGCAATTCATGATGATATTTGAGTTTTTTCTCCATCAATATTTTTACAGTGATCCATTCAAAGACATGTTCCACCACTGTTGATATTTGAGTATGAGTACTCTGCAATATCAGAGCTGATACTGAGAACTGTTACCAGTGCATTCCTGGTTGCAAATAATTAGAATTCAATAATAATTCTATTCTATTGTATTTTTATTTTTATTTTATGTGAAGCACTTTGTGTTGCAATTGTTCTATGTATGAAAAATGCTCTATAAATAAAGTTTGATTTGATTAAAGAGAATGTGTCTTGTCTTTGTATACTTCATATAGTCTTGAGTCTGCTTTTAAATTCAGTAGCTCTTATTTCTCAAACTCATAGAGCAGAGGTCTCCAGTCCTGGTCCTGAGGACCCCTGCCCTGCATGTTCTAGTTCCTCCCTGCTTCAGCATACCTGAATCTAATGATGATGTCATCACCAAGGTGGTGACATAGCCCAATAACGAGCCTTTCATTGAAATCAGGTGTGTTGAAACTGGGAAGAGCTAAACCTGGAGGGACCAGGGACCCTGGAGGGACCAGGGACCCTGGAGGACCAGGGACCTTGGAGGACCAGGGACCTTGGAGACCTCTGATCTAGACAATGGCAACATCAATAGTGATTCTGTAGAAGCCCTCCAAAGTTGAATTCTTACCTTTCAATGAATTCTTTCAGAAAAAAAGGCGACATTACAAATGATGAACATAAACATTAATATCAACAAGAGTTTTTCCCCTCAAGAAAAAACAGTTGAGAGTTGATAGAAAAATAGGAATGTTGATAAAACAAGTCAACGTTTGAGGTTCAGCATTTCACATTCAAATGAATAAAAAATGACTCGTTTAGAGGTCTGGAATAAAAATGCATCTTTTATTAAAACTTATTCAAATATTGACAAATAATACAAATACTTGGAAAAAACTTCTCCTCTCTCCACCTCTCCTGCGCACACAAAGCCGCTCCTCCACCCAACAAACCAAGCTCCTGGCATGACTCCAGGAACACACCTGGAAGGAAGGAGGGATGGAGGGAGGGAGGGAGAGAGAGAGAGAAGGAGGGAGAGAGAGAGAGAGAGTGGGAGGGAGGGAGGGAGAGAGAGAGAGAGAGAGAGAGAGAGAGAGAGAGGGAAGGGGAGAGGGAGGGAGGGAGAGAGAGAGGGAGGGAGAGAGAGAGTGAGACGGAGGGAAGGAGGGAGAGAGGGAGAGAGAGAGAGAGAGAGAGAGAGAGAGAGAGAGAGAGTTAGGGCGCCGGTGCATATCTGGGAACGAAAGCCGTTGGAAGTCTGCACCAAGAGCTCACTTCTGAATGGAGCCTGAAATCCTCTCTGTAAATGGAGCATCACTGACGGCCACTTACCTGCTAAAGGTAGGAGGCCCGGCCCGGCCCGGCCCAGAGTGGGGATATGGAGTCAGTCCGGCTGAGATCCGGCTGGGATGGAACCCGTAGCAACCAGGTTTGGAGACGGAGGCGTTGCTAACTGAGCCGGCTGTCAGGCGCACCTGGTGCCGAGCGGCATAGGCCCCACGCTGCTGGTCAGATGGCAGGACATTCTGCTACAGGGCTCTGATATTACTGGCCTGCTGCTTTGAGAAGGTCGGACCAGTTTCAGCCCGGAGCCCCACCAAGTACTCTGCCAGGCTGTCCACTCGGTCCATCCCCGGGACATTCTGCTCGTCCACAGCCTGGTAATAGAACAGTAAATAAAAACTTTAACAACTTGCATGAAGTGTCACATTTCAGAGGGGAGGAGTCATGGGCCCTTACAACCTATTGGCTCTTTCACTTATTAACAAATCACATTAAGATTCTGATGTGGATCTGAACTGAATCTGGTCGCTGCTAAAAACAGACTGGATCAACAGCTTTTATTTCAAAAATAAAAAATAAAGTCTCACACCTGAACAATCAACATAAAAAAAACAAAGTAAATCCTACATTAGACACTGTGACAGTGACAGCCTGTAATGACACAACTGATCAATTAGTAGGATTAATAATGGAAACAGAGACAGAAGGCAGAACAGAGAGAGCGTGGATTGAGCAATTTTTTGTTTTCAAATTAAAGTGAACATCAATCCACTTCAATAAAATAAATCCGATTTCACTATTCACTATTCGCACTTGGGTGCCAGAGGTCCTGACATTCCTGGATGTGCCCTTGAGATTACCATGACCCCCTCCTACAAATGGTTGGTCTAGTATTTCTTTCATGTTGTGGTTTTATTTCCCATTGCCCCTGAAGGCAACAGACACACTCACCAAAGCCAAGCAGCAACCAACCAACCAATGAGCAACAGGAGCAGCAGGCGAGGAGGTAAAAGGACAATGAGGACGGACCACTGAAAGTCAGTCCATGTAAACTTAAGATGCTATCAGAAGATCTAGTTTTTGACACAATGACTGTTGAGTAATTTCATCTGTGACGTTAGCAGAAGCAGCTTTTCCAGCAGAAGTCTAGTAAAGGTTGTGAAACCATGATGAGACTCTAATGGTACTTCACAAACTACATGATGGATAATTTTAACCACAAAGGGATTTGAACCATCAACCTTCTGATCCAAAGTCAGACTCCTTATCCATTTGGCCACGTGGTCCCATGACACCAACATTTCAACCAAACACTGACAAACTCACTTCCTTGATAAAGTGTCAGGTGTGTTCAATAATGTCAAAAGGTGGACAGTTCATACATTTATACACACTTCTCTATTGTCTCAACATCTGATCCTGGTTTTAGCTCCTTTATGGATTTGATGTTGACTTGGACATTGTGTCCTCCACATCCTGCCACATGAGTCAATCTGCTTGAAGGTTCAAATCTGCTGCCACATTTTGTCTGGATCCTTGAAAACTTCCACCAAGATGTTTGTATTGTGGTGGCGGCTGTGGGACGCTGCTGATGCTGTCAGGTGGGACAGTGCAAGGCATTATGGGATGTCTTTTCCCAGGACTCTTTCTCTAAGTTGACCTGTAGTTTTGCTCTTCCTGTTGTTGTTTGGTCTCTCTGCTGATTGTTGTTGTCTTGGTCGGAGCAGCTTAAAGAAAGAAGACAAAGATGTCTTCCAAAGTCATCGTCTCTTTTCACTGCATGACCTGAATGTCCTGAAGACATTGAAACTGCAGGAGGAACAAGACGTGACCACGAAGGAGTTTGGACTCTCACACTGTTCAATGTCCACACGTTTCTTTTTAATAAGTTCCTCATGTGAAGAAATGACTCAGTCTTTCATTACAGAGCTGAGACGACTGAACTCTACACATTTACTTGTTAGCAGTCAGTTCTATGGCCAGTTTGGGAATTGAACCCA
Organism: Lipophrys pholis; assembly: GCF_963383615.2. Taxonomy (NCBI): domain Eukaryota; kingdom Metazoa; phylum Chordata; class Actinopteri; order Blenniiformes; family Blenniidae; genus Lipophrys; species Lipophrys pholis. Next base: position 13,685 of record NW_028292149.1, read on the forward strand.
GGACCTTGGTGTTCTGAGATGAGAATAACATGAATAGGTCAGACATATACATTTGAGGAGAATGAAGCACATCTAAATGAATCCATCACACTGATGCCTTCTGCACCTCATTCTGCACCTCATCCTGCGCCTCCTCCTTGCACCTCCTCCTTGCGCCTCCTTCTGCACAATTATGCGCCTCCTCCTTTGCCTCCCCCTGCACACATCCTGCAGTTCCTTATGCAACTCCTCCTGCACACATCATGCACCTCCTCCTGCGCCTCCTCCTGCAACTCCTCCAGGAGAATCCTTCGCAGATCCTGCACCTCCTCCTGCTCCTCCTCCTAAAACTCCTGCTGCACAATCTTGCGCCTCCAACTGCACCTCCTCCTGTGCCTGCTCCTCCTGCACCTCCTCCGGTGCCTCATCCTCCTGCACCTCCTCCTGAACCTCTTCCTGCACACACCCTGCACGTCCTCCTACGCCTCCACCTGCAACTCCTACCGCACAATCTCTTGCCTCCTCCTGCACCTCCTCCTGCGCCTCCTCCTCCTGCGCCTCCTCCTGTGCCTCCTCTTGAGTCCTCCTCTTGCGCATCCTCCTGCGTCTCCTCCTGCACATATCCTATGCCTCCTCCTGCACCTCTTCCTGCAACTCCTCTTGCACCTTCTCCTGTGCCTCCTCCTGCACATCCTTCTGCGCCTCCTCCTATAGAGTATAGAACTTTAATTTCTCACATCTTAATCATAAACTCTTCAAGTCACGAGCTCTGCTGCATTTTTTCATATCAAAAATACTGCATGGAAGATACTATAACAGATTGTATATTATACGATCATTTGTGGCCATAATTGATTGTATATTATACATTCAGAAATAGTATAATATACTGATATACCTGAGCAGAGTGGAGCAGTGGAAGCCTGCTGGGCTCAGAATCCAGAGCTCCATGGATCCAAACCTTCCTCTGCTACTGACACTTTCTCTACTATGTCTTCCAGAACTTTCCCAGGGAGGCTGTGAAGTGTGATACCCTGATGGTTCTATCTGGTAACTCTGTTTGGTGATGTCGCCAACAAAGTAGGTCAAGAAGTTTATGTTTTGAAATACATTAATTGATTTTTATGTATGTATGTATGTATGTATGTATGTATGTACTGTATGTACTGTATGTACTGTATGTACTGTATGTATGTTTATGTTTAGGAGGAGGCACAGGAGGATGTGCAGGAGGACGTGCAGGAGGAGGCGCAGAAGGAGGCGCAGGAAGAGGCGCATTATGTGTGTAGGAGGGGGTGCAGAAGGATGTGCAGGAGGAGGCGCAGGAGGAGGCACAGGAGGAGGTGCAGAAGGAGGTGAAGGATTGTGCAGGAGGAGCTACAGGAGGAGGCGCAGGATGTGTGCAGGAGGAGGAGGCACAGAAAGAGGTTTAGTTGGAGGTGCAGGATTGTGGAGGAGGAGTTTCAGGAGAAGGCACAGGAGGAGGTGCAGGATCTGCAGAGGAGGAGTTGCAGGAGGAGGCGCAGGAGGAGGTGCATGATGTGTGCAGGAGGAGTTGCATAAGGAGCTGCAGGATGTGTCCAGGAGGAGGCAAAGGAGGAGGCGCGTAATTGTGCAGGAGGAGGCGCAAGGAGTAGGCGCAGGACAAGGTGCAGGAGGCACAGGACGAGGTGTATAAGGAGGTAGAGGAGGCCCAGGAGGAGGTGCAGAATGAGGTGCAAGAGGCGCAGGAGGAGGCACAGGAGGAGGTGCAGGAGGAGGTGGAGGAGTAGGCGCAGGATGTGTGTAGGAGGAGGCACAAGAGAAGGTCCAGGAGGAGGCACAGCAGGGGGTGCATAATTGTGCAGGAGGAGGTGTAAGGAGGAGGTGCAGGATATGTGCAGGAAGAGGTGCAGGAGGATTCGGGAGGAGGAGGCAAAGGAAGAAGAGGAGGATTGTGCAGGAGGAGGTGCATAATTGTGCAGGAGTAGGTGCAAGGAGGAGATGCAGAAATGTGCAAGAGGAGGCGCAGAAGGAAGTTCAGGATGAGGTTCAGGAGGAGGTTCAGGATGAGGTTCAGGATGAGGTTCAGGAGGAGGTTCAGGAGGAGGTTCAGGAGGAGGTGTATTTTTGTTGTATTTGATCCCTTTGGGAAAGATCCTCCAAAGGTTCCGTGATGTTTCTTTCCACTTATTTGCTGATGATATCAGCGTTACTGTTCCTTTAAGCCGTCTGAGATCAGGAAGCTAAACTTGCTCCATTGTCTGGTGAAATAAAACAATGACTCAGCGATAACTCTCTGCAGCTCAATGCAGACCAAACAGAAACACTGGTTATTGCCTCTGATGATTCAATCCCTGGGATTAAACAGTACCAGGGTGACTGAGGCCCGTCTGCTAAGCCAAGTCTTAGAACCTTGGGAGTTCTCTTTGACAAAGACCTGTCATTAGTGCAGCACTGGAAGCAGCTGACCAGGAACTGCTTCTTTCAACTCAGGAAAAGATCTAAACTTAGGAACATGTTCTCACGGAATGATTTGGAGCTTCTCATTCCTGCTTTTGTGTCTTCATGTTTAGACTATGGTAACAGTTTGTTTTCATGTCTGAACAAGAAGGAGCTCTCTCCACTGCAATTAGTGCAAAACTCTGCAGAGAGAATTCTGAGCCGTACTAATAGGAGGACTCACATGTCCCCGGTTCTAAAAGAACTTCGTTGGCTGCCAGTGTCCTATAGGATCCAGTTTAAAGTTCTGGTCCTGGTCTTCAGAGCCTTGCATGGTCAGGCTCCATCTTATCTCAGTGATCTGGTCCAGCCTTACACCCTGAACGGCTCTGAGGTCTGTGGATCAGAACCTGCTGAAGGTTCCACGCTCTCATTGTCTCACTAGAGGTGACCGATCCTTCCAGGCTGTTGCTCCGAGGCTTTGGAAGGATCTTCTTCCCTCTTTGTGCTCAATTGACTCTGTTGACACCTTCAAGAACAAACTTAAGACTCATCTATTAGTTCAGGCTTTTAATTAACGACCTTTGTGCTGCTAGGATTTTGTCTTGTCTTGGTCTTTTATATTCTGTGTACTTTCTGATGGTTTTGAACTGTGTTGTGAAGTACTTTGTGGCTTTTTGTCTATGAAAGGTGCTATATAAATAGACCTTATTATTATTATTATATGATTATAGTGTGGGTGAGCGGTCCAAGACTCTGGATATAGGCTCCAGTCTCTTAGGAAGTGTGGGTTCAAATCCCACCACTGCCAGTTAAAAGGTTTTGGGTTGTTATATTTGCTTATGTAACAAGACGTCTTCGTCCATTAAGCTCCTGATATGTTGGAAACTGTGTTGATTAATTTCAAAAACCTTTCTTTATGTTTCCGCCTGGTTTCGCACAGGGGACCTTTTGCGTGTAAAGCAAACGTGATAACCACTACACTACAGAAACTCTGCTGGAGGTTAACAGGGTCGTGTGAAAACATTTGACTCCAAGCAGCAACTCAATCCAGAAGAGACTGGAACAAGAACACAGCTCCTTGGACCGCTTGGTTTCCTCACTCAGCTCATCTCACTCTGAGGGAAAAGTTGTTCTTGATGATAAAAAAGTTCTTCTGAGAACATCAGTCCTCATCACTTTCTGCAGAGGAACATAGAGAGTGAGCTACCAGCAGCTGCTCTCTGTGGAGGAGAACATCAGTCCTCACCTCCACCCTTTCTGACAGGGTGAAGGTGTGTGTGTGTGTGTGGTGGGGGTGTGTGTGTGTGTGTGTGTGTGTGTGTGTGTGTGTGTGTGTGTGTGTGTGTGTGTGTGTGTGTGTGTGTGTGTGTGTGTGTGTGTGTGTGTGTGTGTGTGTGTGTGTGTGTGTGTGTGTGTTCAATGACAGTTGGATCTATTTGATGTTTCACATTGTGGATTTGCTGTGAGATTCTCTGCACTTTAACACTTGAATTGTGAATCTCTTTGTTTAGTGTTAAAGGTAAGATCAGAGTATTCAATAGATCAGATCAAAGTACTTTAATAGAATGTATTCAGTCCTCCTGACTGTCCTTTTGGAATGCCAACAGTTGCACCTCTTTGTGGATCAGTGAAGCCTGGAGCAGCCGCGGTAAAAAGATGCTCTCTCAAACTGATGCTTCTCTACTTTATTGAGCCTTGCAGGTGAACACACCGTAAGAACTACAATGTAAACAAAAAAATACCATGAGCAACTCTTAACAGCAAGTTTGACCTTTAACCTTTTACCATATTTACTACCTTAAATGAATTGTCTTAAATTAAAACCGTTGATAATCTCTACCTTGAGTGCTCTTAATATGTAATTTCCATGTATATTTACAACTTTGTCCTTTTTAACCATATGTCTGTACCATGAAATAATATAAATTACCTTTTACTTTACATTACAATTAAACTGCAAAATTGAAATCACAGTACACTAAGCATGGCTTTTACTGCTCATTAACGTTCCTGGTACTTCCATGTGATTTACAACAGTTACTTCTGATTTACCACACCTTGTCTGTGAGTTCTTTCAAAGTAAAAGCATAAACACTATACTACCATTACAACATAAAAAAACCTACTCATGAACCATTGCAATAAAGAACTTAATATCCAGGTCATTTACAGAGTCTATTTTCTGACATATTTGTATCGCTGCTAATCTCTTGTTGGTCATGCTGAGGTGATACAGTGGAGCATTTTCACTGTTTCTCTTCTTTATTCAAAGATTGTCAGCCCACAACAATCAGGGTTCTAATTTACAGATGATTTAAGGCCCGTTTACGCCACAACAAAAACAAGTGGAACCACAAAACTTTAGTCACATTTGGGCTCCGTTTATACGACAGTGGTGCTCGGATCCACTGCAACCGTCACTTTTTGGTCCCGGCTCTCAAGGTGGAACTTTTCTTTCACACTCCCGACTCCCCCCACAGGGACAGGCGGAGGCTACGGAGCGCTGTTACTGAGCATGTGCACCTCCACCGTGGTAAATAGTGCTTCTACTCATGTGTGAGTAACAAACATGGCGGCCTCCGTAGAGCTGCTGTCCTGTAAAAGCTTCACTTTTCCTTAACGGACAAGTTGTTGTCACTTGGAATGTTGTGGTGTAAACGGAGCCGAAGACTCAGATCCAAACCGAGCCGTTAACGTGTGACTGGGTTGTGAAAGCTCACACAGGAGGAGGGTTAAAAACATGTTGCATTGGCCGGGAATCAAACCCTGGACCCTGCATGGAAGGAGAGGATTCTACCGTGTTGTGTGTCTGGTTGCTCTAGCTTGTCTTCTTGGAAGGGTGTGGCTCATTTGTCCAAGAGTTGTGTTTTCTCAAAGAGGACATTCAATAATCAGGAGACTGAGTCTTTGAATAAAGGTTTATAAGAACTGAAAAAGATCCAACATCCCAACTTATAAGGAAAGTCTCTCCTCTGTGACGGCCGGGAATCGAACCCGGGTCAACTGCTTGGAAGGCAGCTATGCTTACCACTATACCACCATCACTACTCTGAGTGGCTCCACCTGTCAAAGATGATGAAGAATATAGAGCGATGGTGAAGAAGACTTGAAGAAGTTTGTAGAATGGGACAGAAAAGTGTCTCATGTTTGTGAGTGAGACGTGTCAGAGCCTGTTTGTCTCTTGTCTCCTCACCATCAAGAGACACTAACTCACTATTAATCTACTTGCTGCTGTTGATGTGAGACATAAAGCTTGGAGATGCTGGGGATTGAACCCAGGACCTCATACAGCTAAATCCTTGTTCTGGTGGTTTTTATTGAACTGAATCAGTTGATGTAAGACAAGGAGGACAAGCCCTGAGCAGCATGTGTCCCTCTCTCACCAGGACTCTGTCCCTCTCTCACCAGGACACTCTGGATTGTGGTGTGTGGCTGCTTGCTAGAGGGGAGGATTTATGGAAGTGTTGTCTGTTAGTGAGGATTTCATGGTTGGAGTCAGAACATTTTAGGAGATATTTCACTAACCTGACAACTAAATAACTAAATAACTGTAACTAGCTGCTCGCACATTACTATGGACGAGGACAGGATCCACTCTGGAGGGTCTCCTCCATCAGTCAGAGACAAACAGCCACACACACACACACACACACACACACACACACACACACACACACACACACACACACACACACACACACACACACACACACACACACACACAACACACACACACACACACACACACACACACACACACACACAATTTACTGTCACCAGTTAAGCTCCCTTGTTGTTGTTAGAACCGTCACATTGTTCTACAAAGACCCCAAAAGCCTGAAAAGTCCTGGATTCTTTAAAAAGATGAAAAGAAAAACTTTCTTCTCTCATTTGTTCCCAAGATTCACACCAATACTGAGTAAAGGAAACTTTTTCCTAGTGGACATAAGTCATGTCTGTATATTCCATCCATCATCCATCCATCCATCCATCCTTCAACCATCCATCCATCCTTCCTCATCCATCCATCCATTCATCTACCAATACATCCTTCCATCTATCAATCCATCCATCATCCTTCCTTCCATCCACCATCCATCCATTCATCCATCATCCATCCATCATCCATCATCCATCATCCATCATCCATCATCCATCATCCATCATCGATCATCCATCATCCATCATCTACCAATCCATCATTCGATCAATCAATCCATCCATCATCCTTCCTTCCATCCATCCATCCATCCATCCATCCATCCATCCATCCATCCATCCATCCATCCATCCATCCATCCATCCATCATCCATCCATCATTCATCCAACCATCCATCCATCCGTCATCCATCCATCCATCATATATCCGTGATTCATCCATTCATCCGTCCATCTACCAATACATCCTTCTATCCATCCTTCCATCATCCATCCATTTGTCATCCATCCATCCATCTACCAATACATCCTTTCTTTCCTTCCATCCATCATGCATCCATCATCCATCATATACCAATCCATCCTTCGATCCATCATCCTTCCATGGATGGAGTCATCCATCATCCTTCCTTCCATCCATCCATCCATCATTCATCCAACCATCCATTCTTCCGTCATCCATCCATCCATCATCTAGCTGTCATTCATCCATTCATCCATCCATCCCGCCCTCCATCCATCCATTCATCAACCTTCCTTCCATCTATCCATCATCCATCCATCTATCAATCTGTCATCCATCGGTCATTCATCCATTCATCCATCCATCTACCAATCCATCCTTCCATCCATCCTTCCATCATCCATCCATTCGTCATCCATCCATCCATCTACCAATCCATCCTTCCTCATCCATCCATCCATCTACCAATCCATCCTTCTATCCATCCACATGTCATCCATCCATCATCCATCCATCAGCCATCCATCATTCATCCATTCATCCATCCATCATCCATCTACCAATCCATCCTTCAATCCATCAATTCATCCATCATGCATCCATCGCCCATCATCTACCAATCCATCTTTCGATCCTTCGATCCATCAATTCATCCATCATCCTTCCTTCCATCCATCCATCCATCCGTCATTCATCCATCCATCCATCATCCAGCCATCCATCATTCATCCATCCGTCATTCATCCATCCATCCATCCACCCATCTGTCATCCATCTGTCATCCATCCATCATTCATCCATCATTCATCCATCCATCCAACATCTGTCATCCATCGGTCATTCATCCATCCATCATCCATCATCCATCCATCCATCCTCCATCATACATCCAGCATCCTTCCATCCATCCATCCATCCATCCATCCATCCATCCATCCATCCATCCATCCATCCATCCATCCATCCATCCTAATGTGATCCAGTAAACATGTCCAAGCAGTAGTGTTGTGTTTTTGCATCTTATTGTCAATAGAACCAAGAGTGACTGATACTCTTGTTTGATCACTGGACCTTTTGAAAGCAGTCAGACTCTGATACTGTACCAGGAGCATCTGTGTCCTTCACAACCCACCTACATTTTAACTGGACTTTCTGTGGTGGACCAAACAACACAGTTGGGTCACACATTTAGCATCTTTACATTTAAAGAGATTCAGGCCTCAAACTCCAGAGATGCTGTCTGCTACATTTAAAACGTATCAGGCCTCGTACTCCAGAGAAGCTACATGCTACATGCTACATTTAAAGAGTATCAGTCCTCGTAAATCAGAGATGCTACATGAGACATGCTTGAGGGTTTCAGACCTTGCACACCATAGATGCTGCATTTAAAGAGTATCAGGCCTCGTACACCAGAGATGCTACATGCTACATGCTACATTTAAAGAGATTCAGACCTTGCACACCATAGATGCTACATTTAAAGAGTATCAGGCCTCGTACACCAGAGATGCTACATGCTACATGCTACATTTAAAGAGATTCAGACCTGGTACACCAGAGTTGCTACATGATACAGGCTTATGAGTTTCAAGCCTCTCACGCCATAGATGCTACATGCTACATTTAAAGAGTTTCAGGCCTCATCTCTGGTGTTGGAGGCCTGATACGCTTTAAATGTAGCATGTAGCATCTTTACATTTAAAAAGATTCAGACCTCCCACTCCAGAGATGCTACATGCTACATTTAAAGAGTATGAGGCCTTGTACTCCAGATGTTATGAACTTACATTTTGTCTCACTAACTAACTAAGTAACTAAGTAACTCACAATTTTTTTTTGAATTTATTTAAAAATACACAATATATAAATATATTTATGTGTAGTCAACCTCATAGTAAAAAGTCGGTAAAAATGGCTGTGATGAAGGTTGAGCTGGATGGTTTCATGGAGGATTCATGTCAGACGGTGAGTTCAGTTCAGCTCCAGGTCGGGCTGTCTGAGGTGGGGGAGGGGAGCCATCAATTAAACACCTGCTCTGTCTGCACCACAGTATTGCTGCTGTTCCATTCACTGAGCGTGGGAATTACTGGGTTACCAAACTCACTACATTTTCTGCATAAAACTACACAACTGTTGAGCTCGCACACGTTTTGGTGATCATTTCAAGAGCAAGCAACAATTTCAGCTCCATTTGATTCTTCATTTTAAAAGACTGATTCAAATTTAAAGGCTTTTAAAGATTTAAAGGCTGATTTACTAGCATTTAGAGAGTTAAAGTTCTGATTAGTATTAACCATTTGATAGTTATTATCAATACTAAAAGTATTACTAAGATATAACCCAGTAAGTAGACAAAATATAGAGTTCAGTACTTTTATATTAATTTTCAAAAGTGTATGTTTTTGTCTTCAATGATTTAAGAGTGTGGTTACTTATTTCTGAATGTGTTTCAGGATAACACCACCAGTTAAATTGATGTTTATTTTTGTTTTATTTGTGTATGTTTACTTGAAACATTGGTTTTTGTTAACATGTGAAATGTTCCCAATTTGTCTTCACAGAAGATGAAGAACAAGGAAAAGGAGAAAGAAGTGGATGAAGTGGTATGTATTGTTTTTAAGTCTTATTTCTCATTTTGACGTGGATCATAGCAAAATAATGGACATAGAATTTATTTGATAAATTCACGGTGTCCCAGAAGGGCCAACATCACAATACAACAGAAAAAGCCACAATACAACAGTAAAAACTCAAAATGCAACAACAAAGACCACAAATGTGACTGAATCATCCTACTTAACTAGTTATATCAGGGGTGTCCAGCTCCGGTCCTGGAGAGCCGGTGTCCTGCATGTTTTAGTTCCTCCCTGCTTCAGCTTACCTGAATCTAATGATGATGTCATCACCAAGGTTGTGAAAAAGCCCAATAAGGAGCCCTTCATCGCAATCAGGTGTGTTACAACTGGGAGAGAGCTAAACCTGCAGGACGCCGGCCCTCCAGGACCCAGTTTGGACACCCCTGAGTTATATTAATAAAGTTGAATTGAATTGAACATCTGACAAACATCATATTTTGGTATCGTTTCAGGAGGATTGCATATCAGCAGATATTTCTACAGAAAGCAGTCATGATGAGGACAGTGATTATGTCCCATTGTCTTCTGAGGCCTCAGATGATGACATGGTTCCAACATTGAAAGGAACAAACCCAAAACTTCAAGAATCGGGAAAATCTCACAACAGAAATATAACTGATTCACAAAAAATGCAACAGAAAAACAGAAAACGAAGGGAGACATCGACTCGGATGAAAACAGAAACTCTGAAGATTGGAACAGGAACGAAGATGATGACGATCAGGGTAGGCCGCATGTCACGGTTAAAAAATGCTCAAAAGGAGAAAGTGAGACAAGAAACATATTGTGTGTATTGTGAAAAACAACAGAGTAAGATGGAACGGCACCCAATGAGGAAACATGGTGACCAAAAAGAAGTGGCCGAAGCAGTGATTCTTCCTCTGAGGTCAAAGACGTGCCGCCAAATGTTTGAGCTGCTCCACAGAAAAGGCGATTTCAATCACAATATTAATGTGCTGGAGAAAGGAAAAGGGGACATCATAACATAGAGACAGCCTTCAGACAATACAGATGTGGAAGATTATTTGCCATGTAACATGTGTTACGGATTCTTCTTAAAAACTGAGTCATGGAGACATGAGAAAGCATGTCGAAAGACAATCAACGCTGGAGATCAAAAGAAAAGCGAAGAGTCCAATCTGCTGCATCATCTCTCCTCCCACATCAAACACAGTCATCTGAGAGCTGTTCAACCATTGTCAGAAGAATGGTGATTGATAAGGTGTCACGTAAAGTGAAAAATGACCCCCTGATTTGTGAATTTGGTGACTGGCTCTTGGAGAAACATGGGGGTGATAAGTCAAAAGATGGCCATGTTAGTCAAAAGATGAGAGAATTGGGGAGGTTGCTACTTGCTGCTAAGTCTCTTAACACACAAGTACAGAGACTAGAAGACATCCTGGTGCCACCCAAATTTTCATTGGCAGTGGCAGCAGCAAAAAAAGCCTCTGGATTCATGACGTCAAAATACATGTATAACACGCCGTCCCTTGCCATTAAGTTAGGACATTCATTAAAGGCAGTTTGTGATATTTTGATTGGGCAGCATGTGAAGAATGAAAATGAAACTGCTGCTGCAAGAGTGAGAAGCTTCTCAGCAGTGATCGCTGTAGAGTGGGACCTCTATGTTTCAGGACGGGCCAGAGCAAACTTAGAAGAGGACAGATGGAACAGGAAGGAAATGATCCCTCTCACAGAGGATGTTGTCAAACTCCACCAAATGTTGAAGTCCACAGAGGAGGAAGCAAAAGAAAAACTATCAGAAGGACCAAATGCACCAGCATATAAAACCCTCAGCGAATGTCTGCTGTCACAAATAATTCTTTTCAATGGAAGAAGACAAGGTGAGGCAGCTAAAATACTCCTCTCGTCCTTCAAGAACAGAGCCAAATGAGGATATAATGCAGTGCCTTTCAAAATTAGAAAAAGACTTGAGCAATGACTCCAGGAGGTTGGTGATTAGAGGAAAAAGATTGAAAAGTGCCTGTGCTTCTCACAACACAAACCACAAAACCGCTTGATTTTCTGATTGAAAAAAGGGGCATGGATGATGACATGTTGGAGAACAATATTTACCTTTTTGCAAGACAAAATTCTGAGTCCCATCTTAGAGGTTCCGACTGCTGGAAGAAACATGCGGCTTCATGTGGGGCGAGGCGGCCTGAAACGCTGACCTCCACCCAGCTGAGGAAGCATGTTGCTGCACTCAGCCAAATCATGAACCTTAAGGAGAATGAACTCGATCAACTTTGAAATTCATGGGACATGATATTCGTGTACATGGTGAATATTACCGCCTCACAGAAAACACTCTACAACTAGCAAAACTCAGCAAATTGCTCATGGGCATTGAACTTGGAACGGACATCTCCAAGGGCAAATCTCTTGATGAGACAGATTTAGGTTTAGAACGTGAGTATGGCATTGATTTCATCTGGATCAAATCACAAGAATGATTACTGATGGGAATTGATCAGATTTTTATCATTAAGATTAAGTTTTGTCCTTGGCTAACAATTTGGTTTTCATTTGGAAAACAGGATCAGTAATTACCTACAGAAGACATGCTAATGTTGCTAACAGGTCGTGCTAAGATTGCCACTAAGATTGGTTCTTAACAAGAACCGATTTTCTATTCCCATCCCTCCTCATGACTAATCTGTGTTCTTGTACTTTTGACTGAATATAATCAGTTTTTTTCTTTGGAAACAGTTGCTTTGTCAGCAGAAACTATGCAACAGGGCAGTCAATGCCATGCTGAGGTCCTCAGTGAGGAGTCTTTGGAAAAAGCTCAGCATTTAGACGGTATGAACTAATCTGACTACTTTCACTTTTTCCATACATGTCACTAACGAAGCCAGTAAATACCTAGTGACTACTATTTACCTCACATAGAGTAACACATCTGGAGGGATCGTCTCAGGAAAGAAGGGCTCACTAACAAACATATAGAGACATTTGTGGACATTATTTGTGAGATATAGGCTTTTTGTGTACATAGAAAAAGTCTTAGACCTTTGAGTTGAGTTCATGAAAAATTAGAGCATACAAAAATATAAATTTTAAATTTTTTCTCAGTGTCGATCATTGTTCAGAAGTCAGGTTGAAAATGGTCAGGTAGTTTGAGTTTCCTATGTGAAATATCATTCTATATAATGCTGAGGTGATGTATGACGGTGTTGTAGGTGAAAAAGGTTTGAGCTCTTGTAAAAGTGGAGTTTGTATTCGTGTACCATGAGTTGTGTACTTGTAGATTGTTTTTCTCTCCACAAATACACCACACTTCCACATTTACAAGGAGTGGATTAGTCTGGAGGCCCAGGCACTCGACCATCTCAGCTTCCACTCAGAGCCCAGACCAGCTGTTCAGATTTGGACACTTGGAGCTGAGAAGGGGGAGGCTCCATGATTCCTGTTCATGCAGAGCTTTTATTTCCCTTTGCCACTGAAGGCAACACACTCACTAGCCACCAGTCCACAGATGAAAACACAAAATCATATGTGTACACAGAAAGTCCAGTTAAGATGGAGACGGGTTGTGAATGACACAGATGCTACTGGTACAGTATGAGAGTCTGACTGCTTTCAAAAGGTCCAGTGATCATACAAGCGTATCAGTCACTCTCATACTTTCTCATTGTTCTATTGACAATGAGAAGCAACAACACAACACTACTGCTTGGACATGTTTGCTGGATCACATCATGGATGATGGATGGATGGATGGATGGATGGATGGATGGATGGGTAATGGATGATGGATGATGGATGATGGATGATGGATGATGGATGATGGATGGATGGATGGATGGATGGATGGATGGATGGATGGATGTAATATACAAACATGAATTATGTTCACTCTGGAGGTGAGGACTGATGTTCCCCTCCACAGAGAGAAGCTGCTGGTAGCTCACTCTCTATGTTCCTCTGGAGGTGAGGGGGGAACTCCTGTTCTCACTTTCATTGTCACTTTAATTTGAAAAAAACATATATTCTATTTTCACCAAGATGTTAGTGAGTTAGTTTTACCAGTAAATGGCTGCTCCATCCTCACTTCTCCGATAAGCAGGCCCAAACACACACACACACACACACACACACACACACACACACACACACACACACACACACACACACACACACACACACACACAACAGCCGGGCCTCCTGGGGGTCGTTTGGAGGGTCATAATTTATTTACACATGTTATAGATCATATCAAAGTAAGTGGTGTATTAGTCAATGATATCAGTGATTTCATGTCTGTTTGTTTTAGTTTTTTTACTATTTACAATAAAAACCACAGAAACATTAAAATAGACAACAGATAGATGTCAACACAAATGAGTCAGAACAGAGCAGTCCCTGGAAAAACTAGTTATTGAGGTACAATCAGATGACTGGGAACTCATTTATAAATACAAGATAAAGTGAAATATAAAGATGTTTAATGGATGACAAAGGGCTTAAAAAATGCATCCAAGGAGAAGAATACATGACATAGAGAATCCAATAAATGATGAACGAAGGAGATGGAAAATACATGCAAGAAATGTAAAACAAAGTTCACTCATATCATGAGAAAATGGAAGAAGAATTCTTTTAAGAAAGTACCAGAAAACAATAAAGACCATGTCAGCAGTACATAGAAGGTTCTACATAGTATCATTCAACAGGCTTCCAGTAAGGATACCGTTATTGAAAACAGACACACTTCACAAACTACAGACCCACAATTCTCCCAAATCCTAGAAAAACTCTTCAACGACATACTAGATACATTCAGAGAAATTAAATCTAATTCATTAAATCTAGGTCAAACCAAAATCATGATATTTGGAAAATATGAAATAAATAAACAGGTAAAGGCTCAAGTAGAGAGTGTAAATAGAGAAAAGGTGATTGAAGACAAATTTCTAGAAAAATGTAAGGATGAGTACGAGCACATTACAACTCTACAAAGCTGATTTCCTTTGATCTGAGCGTCTCCATGGCTCCAGTGCTGATCTCCTATCAGATCAAAGGAGATCAGTGCCTTTTGCCATGGAGATGCTCAGATCCAAGATTTCCTCCGGCTTTGATCTCCGTTGATCTCCATCCGGTGCCTCTCTCATCCACTTTGTGATGAAAGGCTCATTATTGTTCTTTTTCACAACCTTGGTGATGACGTCATCAGTAGATTCAGGTATGCTGAAGCAGGCAGAGAACTAAAACATGCAGGACACCAGCACTCTCTGACCCAGTTTGGACACCCTGTCGTAGACCATCAAGAGACAGCTTAGTTTTATCCTACTGATGACGTGTTGCTGCAATAGTCATCTTGCTCAGTTTCAAGTTTTTTCCCCACAAACACCAGAGCACAGCAGATTTGACAGATAGTGACGGGGCGCGGCCAGCAGGGGGCAGCAGCGAGGCTGACTTGCTCTTTGACCGTGTGACTGTGGTGACCAAATCCAGGGGGCGTATTACATTGGTTATTGATGTAGCTTAAAGAGGTGGAACAGATTAAACATTCAGATGAAACAATCAGCAAATAAAAGTCAAATGAAGAAAACGTACAAGGGCTTATTAGTCAATGATATCAGTGATTTCATGTCTGTTTGTTTTTTTACTATTTCCAATAAAAACCACAGAAAGATTAAAAGAGACAACAGATGGATATCATTACAAATGAGTCAGAAGAGAGGAATCCCTGGATAAACTAGTTATTGAGGTACAATCGGATGACTGGGAACTCATTTATAAAGGAAAAGACGCCCTGTCACTATGAGTGTACAATCAAACAATACAAGAGAAAGTGAAATATGGATCCGGACTCTGGGAGCAGTGGGCGGAGCTGAGGTTGCGACGTGAGAGAGAGCGAGAGAGAGAGAGAGAGAGAGAGAGAGAGAGAGAGAGCGAGAGAGAGAGTGGACAAAGATAGAGACTGAGACTGAGACTGAGTTTTACACTCGGACTTGGACTTGGAGTGGAGTGGATTAGTCTGGAGGCCCAGGCACATGACCACCTCAGCTTCCACTCAGAGCCCAGACCAGCTGTTCAGATTTGGACACTTGGAGCTGAGAAGGGGGAGGCTCCATGATTCCTCTTCATGCAGAGGTTTTATTTCCCTTTGCCACTGAAGGCAACACACTCACTAGTCACCAGTCCACAGATGAAAACACAAAATCATATGTGTACACAGAAAGTCCAGTTAAGATGGAGACGGGTTGTGAATGACACAGATGCTACTGGTACAGTATGAGAGTCTGACTGCTTTCAAAAGGTCCAGTGATCATACAAGCGTATCAGTCACTCTCATACTTTCTCATTGTTCTATTGACAATGAGAAGCAACAACACAACACTACTGCTTGGACATGTTTGCTGGATCACATCATGGATGATGGATGATGGATGGATGGATGGATGGATGGATGGATGGATGGATGATGGATGTAATATACAGACATGACTTATGTTCACTCCGGAGGTGAGGGGGGAACTCCTGTTCTCACTTTCATTGTCACTTTAATTTGAAACAAACATATATTCTATTTTCACCAAGATGTTAGTGAGTTAGTTTTACCAGTAAATGGCTGCTCCATCCTCACTTCTCCTATAACCAGGCCCAAACACACACACACACACACACACACACACACACACACACACACACCCACACACACACACACACACACACACACACACACACACACACACACACACACACACACACACACACACACACACACACACACACACACACACACACACACACACACACACACACACACACACACACACACACACACACACACACACACACACACACACACAACAGCCGGGCCTCCTGGGGGTCGTTTGGAGGGTCATAATTTATTTACACATGTTATAGATAATATCAAAGTAAGTGATGTATTAGTCAATGATATCAGTGATTTCATGTCTGTTTGTTTTAGTTTTTTTACTATTTACAATAAAAACCACAGAAACATTAAAACAGACAACAGATAGATGTCAACACAAATGAGTCAAAACAGAGCAGTCCCTGGAAAAACTAGTTATTGAGGTACAATCAGATGACTGGGAACTCATTTATAAATACGAGAAAAAGTGAAATATAAAGATGTTTAATGGATGACAAAGGGCTTAAAAAATGCATCCAAGGAGAAGAATACATGACATAGAGAATCCAATAAATGATGAACGAAGGAGATGGAAAATAAATCCAAGAAATGTAAAACAAAGTTCACTCATATGATGAGAAAATGTAAGAAGAATTCTTTTAAGAAAGTACCAGAAAACAATAAAGACCATGTCAGCAGTACATAGAAGGTTCTACATAGTATCATTCAACAGGCTTCCAGTAAGGATACCGTTATTGAAAACAGACACACTTCACAAACTACAGACCCACAATTCTCCCAAATCCTAGAAAAACTCTTCAACGACATACTAGATACATTCAGAGAAATGAAATCTAATTCTAATCTAATCTAATCTAATAAAAAAATTCTCTTTTCAATTTGATAGTCAATTTAATTTGAAATAAACCCCTATTCTCACTTTGGTAGTCATTTTAATTTTAAAAGAAAACCCTCCTATTTTCACATTTATTGTCACTTTAATTTGAAGTAAATTCCTATTCTCACTTTGATAGTCACTTTAATTTGAAAAGAAAACCCTTCTATTTTCCCTTTGATAGTCACTTTATTTTGAAAAAAACTCCTATTTTCACTTTGATAGTCACTTTAATTAGAAATAAAACTTCTATTTTCAATTTGATAGTCACTTTATTTTGAAATAAACTCCTATTCTCACTTTGAGAGTCACTTTAATTTGAAAAAACCCTACTACTTTCACTTTGATACTCACTTTAATTTGAAAGAAACTCCTATGTTCCCTTTAATTGTCACTTTAATTTGAAAAACCCCACTTTTTTCCCTTTGATAGACACTATAATTTGAAAAAAACTCCTCTCTTCACTTTGATAGTCACTTTAATTTGAAATAAACCCCTATTCTCAATTTGGTAGTCATTTTAATTTTAAAAGAAAACCCTCCTATTTTCACATTTATTGTCACTTTAATTTGAAGTAAATTCCTATTCTCACTTTGATAGTCACTTTAATTTGAAAAAAAACCCTCCTATTTTCACATTGATTGTCACTTTATTTTGAAAAAAACTCCTATTTTCACTTTGATAGACACTTTAATTTGAAAGAAACTCCTATTTTCACTTTGAAAGTCACTTTAATTTGAAAAAAACTCCTATGTTCCCTTTGATAGTCACTTTAATTTGAAAAGGAAACACTCCTTTTTTCCCTTTGATAGTCACTTTATTTTCAAAAAAAATCCTATTTTCACTTTGATTGTCACTTTAATTTGAAAAAACTTCTATTTTCAATTGGATAGTAACTTTATTTTGAAATAAACTCCTATTCTCACTTTGAGAGTCACTTTAATTTGAAAAAAACTTCTATTTTCCCCTTTGATAGTCGCTTTAATTTGAAAGAAAACTCATATTCTCCCTTTGATAGTCACTTCAATTAGAAAAAATCCTCCTATTTTCCCTTTGATTGTCACTTTAATTTGAAACCCCCCCCCTCCTCTCTTCACTTTGATAGTCACTTTAATTTGAAATAAACCCCTATTCTCACTTTGGTAGTCATTTTAATTTTAAAAGAAAACCCTCCTATTTTCACATTTATTGTCACTTTAATTTGAAGTAAATTCCTATTCTCACTTTGATAGTCACTTTAATTTGAAAAAAAAACCCTCCTATTTTCACATTGATTGTCACTTTATTTTGAAAAAAACTCCTATTTTCACTTTGATAGACACTTTAATTTGAAAGAAACTCCTATTTTCACTTTGAAAGTCACTTTAATTTGAAAAAAACTCCTATGTTCCCTTTGATAGTCACTTTAATTTGAAAAGGAAACACTCCTTTTTTCCCTTTGATAGTCACTTTATTTTCAAAAAAAATCCTATTTTCACTTTGATTGTCACTTTAATTTGAAAAAACTTCTATTTTCAATTGGATAGTAACTTTATTTTGAAATAAACTCCTATTCTCACTTTGAGAGTCACTTTAATTTGAAAAAAACTTCTATTTTCCCCTTTGATAGTCGCTTTAATTTGAAAGAAAACTCATATTCTCCCTTTGATAGTCACTTCAATTAGAAAAAATCCTCCTATTTTCCCTTTGATTGTCACTTTAATTTGAAACCCCCCCCTCCTCTTTTCCCTTTGATAGACACTTTATTTTGAAAAAAAACTCCTATTTTCACTTTGATAGTCACTTTAATTTGAAAAAAACTTCTCTTTTCAATTTTATATAACTTTAATTTGAAAAAAACTCCTTTTTTCCCTTTGATTGTCACTTTAATTTAAAAAAAAAAAAAAACTCCTATTTTCCCTTTGATAGACACTTTAATTTGAAAGAAACTCCTATTCTCACTTTGAAAGTCACTTTAATTTGAAAAAAACCCTCCAATTTTTCCTTTGGTAGTCATTTTAATTTGAAAAAAACTCCTATTCTCACTTTGATAGTAATTTTAATTTGAAAAGAGAACCCTCCTATTTTCCCTTTGATAGTCACTTTATTTTGAAAGAAACTCCTATTTTCCCTTTGATAGACACTTTAATTTGAAAGAAACTCCTATTCTCACTTTGAAAGTCACTTTAATTTGAAAAAAACCCTCCTATTTTTCCTTTGGTAGTCATTTTAATTTGAAAAAAACTCCTATTCTCACTTTGATAGTAATTTTAATTTGAAAAAAACCCATATTCTCACTTTGATAGTAATTTTGATTTGAAAAGAGAACCCTCCTATTTTCCCTTTGATAGTCACTTTTATTTTGAAAAAACTCCTATTTTCACTTTGATAGTCACGATAATTTGAAAAAAACTCCTATTCTCACTTTGACAGTAATTTTAATTTGAAAAGAGAACCCTCCTATTTCACGTTGATTGTCACTTTAATTTGAAAAAAAACCCTCCTTTTTTCACATTGATTGTCACTTTAATTTGAAAAAAACCTCCTATTTTCACTTTGATAGACACTTTAATTTGAAAGAAACTCCTATTCTCACTTTGAAAGTAATTTTAATTTGAAAAGAGAACCCTCCTATTTTCCCTTTGATAGGCACTTTATTTTGAAATAAACTCCTATTCTCACTTTGATAGTCACTTTAATTTGAAATAAACTCCTATTCTATCTTTGGTAGTCACTTTAATTTGAAAAGAAAACCCTTCTATTTTCCCTTTGATAGTCACTTTATTTAGGAAAAAACTTCTATTTTCACTTTGATAGTACTTTAATTAGAAAAAAACTTATATTTTCAAATTGATAGTCACTTTAATTTGAAAGAAACCCTCCTATTTTCCCTTTGATTGTCACATTAATTTGAAAGAAACTCCTATTCTCACTTTGAAAGTCACTTTAATTTGAAAAAAAACCCTCCAATTTTTCCTTTGGTAGTCACTTTAATTTGAAAGAAACTCCTATTCTCACTTTGATAGTCACTTTAATTTGAAAAAAACTCCTATTCTCACTTTGATAGTCACTTTAATTTGAAAAAAACTCCTATTCTCACTTTGATAGTAATTTTAATTTGAAAAGAGAACCCTCCTATTTTCACGTTGATTGTCACTTTAATTTGAAAAAAACCCTCCTATTTTCACATTGATTGTCACTTTAATTTGAAAAAAAACTCCTATTTTCACTTTGATAGACACTTTAATTTGAAAGAAACTCCTATTCTCACTTTGAAAGTCACTTTATTTTGAAAAAAACTCCTATTCTCACTTTGATAGTAATTTTAATTTGAAAAGAGAACCCTCCTATTTTCCCTTTGATAGGCACTTTATTTTGAAATAAACTCCTATTCTCACTTTGATAGTCACTTTAATTTGAAATAAACTCCTATTCTCACTTTGGTAGTCACTTTAATTTGAAAAGAAAACCCTTCTATTTTCCCTTTGATAGTCACTTTATTTAGGAAAAAACTTCTATTTTCACGTTGATTGTCACTTTAATTTGAAAAAAACGCTGCTATTTTCACATTGATTGTCACTTTAATTTGAAAAAAAACTCCTATTTTCACTTTGATAGACACTTTAATTTGAAAGAAACTCCTATTCTCACTTTGAAAGTCACTTTAATTTGAAAGAAACTCCTATTCTCACTTTGAAAGTCACTTTAATTTGAAAAAAAACCCTCCAATTTTTCCTTTGGTAGTCACTTTAATTTGAAAGAAACTCCTATTCTCACTTTGATAGTCACTTTAATTTGAAAAAAACTCCTATTCTCACTTTGATAGTCACTTTAATTTGAAAAAAACTCCTATTCTCACTTTGAGAGTCACTTTAATTTGAAAAAAACTCCTATTTTCCCTTTGATAGTCGCTTTAATTTGAAAGAAAACTCATATTCTCACTTTGAAAGTCACTTTAATTTTAAAAAAACCCTCCTATTTTCCCTTTGATTGTCACTTTAATTTGAACCCCCCCCCCTCCTCTTTTCCATTTGATAGAAACTTTATTTTGAAAAAAACTCCTATTTTCACTTTGATAGTCATGTTAATTTGAAAAAAACTTCTATTTTCAATTTGATAGTCACTTTAATTTGAAATAAACTCATATTCTCACTTTGATAGTCACTTTAATTTGAAAAGAAAACCCTCCTTTTTTCCCTTTGAGAGTCACTTTATTTTGAAAAAAAACTCCTATTTTCACTTTAATTGTCACTTTAATTAGAAAAAAACTTATATTTTCAATTTGATAGTCACTTTATTTTGAAAGAAACTACTATTCTCACTTTGAGAGTCACTTTAATTTGAAAAAACCCTCCTATTTTCCCTTGATATTATCTATAACATGTTAATAAATTATTACCTTCCAAACGACCCCCAGGAGGGCCGGCTGTTGTGTGTGTGTGTGTGTGTGTGTGTGTATGTGTGTGGGTGTGTGTGCTTGTGTGTGTGTGTGTGTGTGTGTGTGTTTGTGCGTGTGTGTGTGTGTGTGTGTGTGTTCGTGTGTGTGTGTGTGTGTGTTCGTGTGTGTGTGTGTGTGTGTGTGTGTGTGTGTGTGTGTGTGTGTGTGTGTGTGTGTGTGTGTGTGTGTGTGTGTGTGTTTGGGCCTGGTTATAGGAGAAGTGAGGATGGAGCAGCCATTTACTGGTAAAACTAACTCACTAACATCTTGGTGAAAATAGTTTATATGTTTTTTTCAAATTAAAGTGACAATGAAAGTGAGAACAGGAGTTCCCCCCTCACCTCCAGAGTGAACATAAGTCATGTCTGTATATTACATCCATCATCCATCCATCCATCCATCCATCCATCCATCCATCCATCCATCCATCCATCCATCCATCCATCCATCCATCCATCCATCCATCCATCCATCCATCCATCATCCATCATCCATGATGTGATCCAGCAAACATGTCCAAGCAGTAATGTTGTGTTGTTGCTTCTCATTGTCAATAGAACCATGAGAAAGTATGAGAGTGACTGATACGCTTGTATGATCACTGGACCTTTTGAAAGCAGTCAGACTCTCATACTGTACCAGTAGCATCTGTGTCATTCACAACCCGTCTCCATCTTAACTGGACTTTCTGTGGTGGACCAAACAACACAGTTGGGTCACACATTTAGCATCTTTACATTTCAAGAGTATCAGACCTCATCTCTGGTGTTTGAGGCTTGAAACTCTTTAGCATGTATCATGTAGCATCTTTGGTTTGTGAAGGCTGATACACTTTAAATGGAGCATGTAGCATCTTTACATTTAAAGAGTTTCAGACCTCAAACTCCAGAGATGCTGCCTGCTACATTTAAAGAGTAGCAGGCCTTGTACACCAGAGATGCTACATGCTACATGCTACATTTAAAGAGATTCAGACCTGGTACACCAGAGTTGCGACATGATACAGGCTTATGAGTTTCAAGCCTCTCACGCCATAGATGCTGCCTGCTACATTTAATGAGTATCAGGCCTTGTACTCCAGATGTTATGAACTTACATTTTGTCTCAATAAGTAACTAAGTAACTAACTAAGTAACTAACTAAGTAACTAACTAAATAACTAAAAATGTATCAATTTATTTAAAAATACACAATCTATAAATATATTTATGTGTAGTCAACCTCATAGTACTGAGGGTAAAAATGTCTGTGATGAAGGTTGAGTTGGATGGTTTCATGGAGGATTCATGTCAGACGGTGAGTTCAGTTCAGCTCCAGGTCGGGCTGTCTGAGGTGGGGGAGGGGAGCCATCAATTAAACACCTGCTCTGTCTGCGCCACAGTATTGCTGCTGTTGCATTCACTGAGCGTGGGAATTACTGGGTTACCAAACTCACTACATTTTCTGCACAAAACTACACAACTGTTGAGCTCGCAGACGTTTTGGTGATCATTTCAAGAGCAAGAAACAATTTCAGCTCCATTTGATTCTTCATTTTAAAAGACTGATTACAATTTAAAGGCTTTTAAAGATTTAAAAGGCTGATTTAGTAGCATTTAGAGAGTTACATTTCTGATTAGTATTAAGCATTTGATAGTTCTTATCAGTACTAAAAGTATTACTAAGATATAACCCAGTAAGTAGACAAAATATAGAGTTCAGTACTTTTATATCAGTTTTTAAAAGTGTATGTTTTTGTCTTCAATGATTTAAGAGTGTGGTTACTTATTTCTGAATGTGTTTCAGGATAACACCACCAGTTAAATTGATGTTTATTTTTGTTTTATTTGTGTATGTTTACTTGAAACATTGGTTTTTGTTAATATGTGAAATGTTCCCAATTTGTCTTCACAGAAGATGAAGAACAAGGAAAAGGAGAAAGAAGTGGATGAAGTGGTATGTATTGTTTTTAAGTCTTATTTCTTATTTTGACGTGGATCATAGCAAAATAATGGACATAGAGTTTATTTGATAAATTCACGGTGTCCCAGAAGGGCCAACATCACAATACAACAGAAAAAGCCACAATACAACAGTAAAAACTCAAAATGCAACAGCAAAGACCACAAATGTGACTGAATCCTCCTACTTAACTAGTTATATCAGGGGGGTCCAGCTCCGGTCCTGGAGGGCCGGTGTCCTGCATGTTTTAGTTCCTCCCTGCTTCAGCTTACCTGACTCTAATGATGATGTCATCACCAAGATTGTGAAAAAGCCCAATAAGGAACCCTTCATTGCAATCAGGTGTGCTACAACTGGGAGAGAGCTAAACCTGCAGGACGCCGGCCCTCCAGGACCCAGTTTGGACACCCCTGAGTTATATTAATAAAGTTGAATTGAATTGAACATCTGACAAACATCATATTTTGGTATCATTTCAGGAGGATTGCATATCAGCAGATATTTCTTCAGAAAGCAGTCATGATGAGGACAGTGATTATGTCCCATTGTCTTCTGAGGCCTCAGATGATGACATGGTTCCAACATTGAAAGGAACAAACCCAAAACTTCAAGAATCGGAAAAATCTCACAAGAGAAATAAAACTGATTCACAAAAAATGCACGCTGTTCAACAGAAAACTAAGGGAGACATCGACTCGGATGAAAACAGAAACTCTGAAGATTGGAACAGGAACGAAGATGATGACGATCAGGGTAGGCCGCATGTCACGGTTAAAAAATGCTCAAAAGGAGAAAGTGGGACAATAATAAAATAAATACATCTGCGTGTATTTATTTATTGATTTTTATGTATGTATGTATGTATGTATGTATGTATGTATGTATGTATGTATGTATGTATGTATGTATGTATGTATGTATTATGTATTATGTGTTATGAATGTACTGTATGTACGTGTTTTAACTACTTGCATGAAGTGTCACATTTCAGAGGGGTGGAGACATGGGCCCTTACAACCTATTGGCTCTTTCACCTGTTAACAAATCACGTTAAGGTTCTGATGTGGATCTGAACTGAATTTGGTCGCTGCTAAAAACAGACTGGATCAACAGCTTTTATTTCAAAAATAAAAATAAAGTCTCACACCTGAACAATCAACATATAAAAAACAAAGTAAATCCTACATTAGACACTGTGACAGTGACAGCCTGTAATGACACAACTGATCAATTAGTAGGATTAATAATGGAAACAGAGACAGAAGGCAGAACAGAGAGAGTGTGGATTGAGCAACTTTTTGTTTTCAAATTAAAGTGAACATCAATCCACTTCAATAAAAAAAAAAAAATCCTATTTCACTATTCACTATTCACACTTGGGTGCCAGAGGTCCTGCCATTCCCGGATGTGCCCTTGGGATTACCATGACCCCCTCCTACAAATGGTTGGTCTAGTGTTTCTTTCATGTTGTGGTTTTATTTCCCATTGCCCCTGAAGGCAACAGACACACTCACCAAAGCCAAGCAGCAACCAACCAACCAATGAGCAACAGCAGCAGCAGGCGAGGAGGTAAAAGGAGGGACAGCAGACGATGAAAAAGGACAACGAGGACGGAGAGACCACTGAAAGTCAGTCCATGTAAACTTAAGATGCTATCAGAAGATCACGTTTTTGACACAATGACTGTTGAGTAATTTCATCTGTGACGTCAGCAGAAGCCGCTTTTCCAGCAGAAGTCTAGTAAATGTGGTGAAACCATGATGAGACTCTCTAATGGTACTTCACAAACTACATGATGGATCATTTTAACCACGAAGGGAGTTGAACCCTCAACCTTCTGATCCGAAGGCAGTCGCCTTATCCGTTTGGCCACGTGGTCCCATGACTCCAACATTTCTACCAAACACTGACAAACTCACTTCCTTGATAAAGTGTCAGGTGTGTTCAATAATGTCAAAAGGTGGACAGTTCATCCATTTATACACACTTCTCTATTGTCTCAACATCTGATCCTGGTTTTAGCTCCTTTATGGATTTGATGTTGACTTTGACATTGTGTCCTCCACATCCTGCCACATGAGTCAATCTGCTTGAAGGTTCAAATCTGCTGCCACATTTTGTCTGGATCCTTGAAAACTTCCACCAAGATGTTTGTATTGTGGTGGCGGCTGTGGGACGCTGCTGATGCTGTCAGGTGGGACAGTGCAAGGCATTATGGGATGTCTTTTCCCAGGACTCTTTCTCTACGTTGACCTGTAGTTTTGCTCTTCCTGTTGTTGTTTGGTCTCTCTGCTGATTGTTGTTGTCTTGGTCGGAGCATGTTAAAGACAAAAGACAAAGATGTCTTCCAAAGTCATCGTCTCTTTTCACTGCATGACCTGAATGTCCTGAAGACATTGAAACTGCAGGAGGAACAAGACGTGACCACAAAAGAGTTTGGACTGTCACACTGTTCAATGCCCACAAGTTTCTTTCTAATAAGTTCCTCATGTAAAGAAATGACTCAGTCTTTCATTACAGAGCTGAGACGACTGAACTCTACACATTTACTTGTTAGCAGTCAGTTCTATGGCCAGTTTGGGAATTGAACCCAGGACCTTGGTGTTCTGAGATGAGAAGAACATGACTAGGTCAGACATATACATTTGAGGAGAATGAAGCACATCTAAATGAATCCATCAGACTGAAGAAGAGTCTTTGTGGAACATTAAAGTATTGAGCAGTGTTGTTGGCAGGATCCAGACGCTGCATTGTAGCTCCTCCTTATGGAATCGTACCGACGTGGTCGCTGCCACAACAGAGGGCTGACACTTGGCTACGGTACTTTTGGTACCCTCCACAACTTTAGTCAGTGAAAACACATGAGAACCTGAACTGTACCATAAGGTACCAGCAGATACTGAGTGTGGAAACCAGAGCAGTTTGTCCACAGTGGTAACCACCTTACTTTGATATTTACTTTGATCTTGACTCAAATTAAAGTCAACATCAAAGTGACAGTAGAATTTATTTCTCAAATTAAAGTGAACATCAAAGTCAAAATGGGATCTGGAGATCATCTGGTGGAAGTGGTCAAGCAGCTCATTGTC
Source organism: Lipophrys pholis (assembly GCF_963383615.2). Lineage (NCBI taxonomy): Eukaryota > Metazoa > Chordata > Actinopteri > Blenniiformes > Blenniidae > Lipophrys > Lipophrys pholis. Next base: position 40,082 of record NW_028292149.1, read on the forward strand.
ACCATCACACTGCAGCTCCGTCACTCAATGTTTCTCTAACATGACAAAGCAACTAGAGAGCAGCTGGAAAGTCAGGAAGTTAGAGGATCTTCCCCACGTCTTGTGACAAACATTCTGTCTTTCAGCCTCTAAAGAACACACATGAGGGCTTTCATTGATTTCTCCTTCTGTTTTAAAAAACATTTTTTATCCTTCTTTTACTCTGTGATCAATCAGGATAAACATGTTTCAGTCCCGGTAAAATGTTTTCTATTGTTCATTACCGTATATCCTGGACTAGAAGTCCTGCTTTCCTAGTTGGTGGCTGATCATTCTACTGACATTAAGAAGCAAATCCTCTTTCAGTCCTTCTATTACACTTCATCCTGTGCAGGGTTGCAGGGAGGAGACACCTGGACAGGTTCACCAGTCCATCACAGGACACACACACACACACACACACACACACACACACACACACACACACACACACACACACACACACACACACACACACACACACACACACACACACACAGATCACTCCCCCTGTGTTCAGCTTCATACTTTCACTCGCCAAACGTTTCTTCCTGGTATTTCTTGTCCTACAATAAAACAACCACGTTGTCCTGCAGGACAAATCACGTCTCCTGCCCTGCAGCTCTCATGTCTCTCGCTCGCTCCACTTCCACCTCTTACATTTCTTAAAGGGAAACACGCTCCTCTCTCTCTCACTTCCTGTCGTTTTCCTTCAACGGAGGGAAAGTTTCATTCAGACCAAAGTTTTATCCACAAAGGTTCCCTTTCTAGAACCTCCTCACTGGACACCGGGTTCTGTGCACCTTGTTTTAGGGACCGAGCCCAGAAGGGAAGCTGCCTGGAGGCGAGGACCCTATTGCATCTGTAGTGTTTCTTTTTTTCTTTCTTCTCCTGAAGACATTGAACCCAAATTTGACATAAACTTGATCACCAAATTTGGCACACTCATCAGGACTGGTGCAGTCTAGAAGAAAATGTCAAAAATTAACCCATAAAGAGCCAAAATGTGCTCTCTAGCGCCACCTACAGTCACTAAAATGACTGATGACCACCACAGCCATGGTGTGATCTCTCTAAGAATGTTGTGGAGATCAAACTAAAACTCATCGTCTCATTAAGATCTAAAAATCATGTGATGACACTCCTGACCTAGGTGTAACAGGAAGTCCACAATTTGACTTTCAAAATAAGATTATCGCCTGAAATTAAAATTGGGTCTCACGGTCCCGTAAGAAAGTCATAGAGACATGAAACCAAAACTGACTTGTTTGTCTCAGCAAGACCTGGAAAACATGCAATGACATATCTGATTAAATCCAACAGGAAGTCCACAATTTGCATTTCAAAACAAGACTTTCACCCCAAATTCAAATGGGCTTGTAGGCAAACACTATCTCCTCTGAGGGAGAAAATCATATCGGCTTCAAAACACTATTAAATGACAGAAGAGACACTTCTGCTAAAAACTTCTCTACAACGTTGTGGTTACTTGAGCGGTTTGAATTTGATGAGCAGTCAAATCTCCGAATGATAAATCCCACTGCCTCTATTCTCTCATTCAAATATATTGGAAAACCAAACACCATGGCCAGCAGGAATGTCGTAGAGAGATCAAACCAAAACTTGATGAGATGAACAAAACTTGTTCATCTCAGTTCTAATCAAAGTGAAAATGGGAGTTTTTTTCAAATTAAAGTGATAATCAAAGGGAAAATAGGAGGTTTTTTTTTTTCAAATTAAAGTGACAATATAAAGGGAAAAAGGGATTTTTTTTCCAAATTAAAGTGACTATCAAAGGGAAAATAGGAGGGTTTTTTTCAAATTATAGTGACTATCAAAGTGAAAATAGGAGTTTCTTTCAAATTAAAGTGACTATCAAAATGAGAATATGAGTTTTCTTTCAAATTAAAGTGACTATCAAAGGGAAAATAGGAGTTTTTTCAAATTAAAGTGACTATCAAAGGGAAAATATGATTTTTTTTCAAATCAAAGTGACTATAAAAGGAAAATATGAGTTTTTTTTCAAATTAAAGTGACTATAAAAGTGAGAATATGAGTTTTCTTTCAAATTAAAGTGACTATCAAAGGGAAAATAGGAGTTTTTTCAAATTAAAGTGACTATCAAAGGGAAAATATGATATTTTTTCAAATCAAAGTGACTATAAAAGGAAAATATGAGGTTTTGTTTAAATTAAAGTGACTATAAAAGTGAGAATAGGAGGTTTTTTTTCAAATTAAAGTGACTATCAAAGTGAAAATAGGAATTTTTTTCCAAATTAAAGCGAGTATCAAAATGAGAAAAAGAGTTTATTTAAAATTAAAGTGACTATCAAAGTGAGAATAGGAGGTTTTTTTATCCAAAATTAAAGTGACTATCAACGTGAGAATAGGAGTTTTTTTCAAATTAAAGTGACTATCAAAGGGAAGATAGGAGTTTTTTTCAAATTAAAGTGACTATCAAAGGGAAAATATGACTTTTCTTTTCAAATTATAATGACTATCAAAGTGAGAATAGGAATTTCTTTCAAATTAAAGTGACAATCAAAGTGAAAATAAGATTTTTTTTAAATTAAAGTGACTATCAAAGGGAAAATAGGAGGGTTTTTTTCAAATTAAAGTGACTATCAAAGTGAGAATAGGAGTTTCTTTCAAATTAAAGTGACTATCAAAGTGAGAATATGAGTTTTCTTTCAAATTAAAGTGACTATCAAAGGGAAAATAGGAGTTTTTTCAAATTAAAGTGACTATCAAAGGGAAAATAGGAGTTTTTTTCAAATTAAAGTGACTATAAAAATAAGAATAAGAGTTTTTTTTTCCAATTTAAAGTGACTATCACAGGGAAAATAGGAGGGTTTTTCAAATTAAAGTGACCATCAAAGGGAAAATGTGAAGGTTTTTTTCAAATTAAATTCACTATCAAAATGAGAATATGAGGTTCTTTCAAATTAAAGTGACTATCAAAGGGAAAATATGAGGGGTTTTTTCAAGTTAAAGTGACTATCAAAGTGAGGATAGGAGTTTCTTTCAAATTAAAGTGACTATCAAAGGGGAAAATATAACTTTTCTTTTCAAATTAAAGTCACTATCAAAGTGAGAATAGGAGTTTTTTTTTCAAATTAAAGTGACTATCAAAGTGAAAATGGGAGTTTTTTCAAATTAAAGTGACTATCAAAGGGAAAATATGAGGGTTTTTTTTTAAAATTAAAGTGACTATCAAAGTCAAAATAGGAGTTTTTTTTTCCAAATTAAAGTGACTATCAATTGGGAAATATGTGGGGTTTTTTTCAAGTTAAAGTGACTATCAAAGGGAAAATATAATTTTTTTCAAATCAAAGTGATTATAAAAGTGCGAATGGGAGGTTTTTTCAAATTAAAGTGACTATCAAAGTGAAAATAGGAGTTTTTTTTTTCAAATTAAAGCAACTATCAAAATGAGAATAAGAGTTTATTTAAAATTAAAGTGACTATCAAAGTGAGAATAGGATTTTTTTTCAAATTAAAGTGACTATCACAGGGAAAATAGGAGGGTTTTTCATATTAAAGGGACAATCAAAGGGAAAATATGAGGGTTTTTTTCAAATTAAATTTACTATCAAAATGAGAATATGAGTTTCTTTGAAATTAAAGTGACTATCAAAGGGAAAATATGAGGGTTTTTTTCAAGTTAAAGTGACTATCAAAGGGGAATATATGACTTTTCTTTTAAAAATTAAAGTCACTATCAAAGTGAGAATAGGAGTTTTTTTTCAAATTAAAGTGACTATCAAAGTGAAAATGGGAGTTTTTTCAAATTAAAGTTACTATCAAAGGGATAATAGGAGTTTCTTTTCAAATTAATGAGACTATCAAAAAGAAAATAGAATTTTTTTCAGATTAAAGTGACTATCAAGGTGAGAATAGGAGTTTTTTTTCAAATTAAAGTGACTATCAAAGTGAGAATATGATTTTTTTTTCAAATGAAATTGACTAAGAAAAGGAAAATAGGACTTTCTTTAAAATTGAAGTGACTATCAAAGTGAAAATAAGATTTTTTTCAAATTAAAGTCACTATCAAAGGGAAAATAGGAGTTATTTTTAAATTAAAGTGACTATCAAAGGGAAAATATGACTTTTCTTTTCAAATTAAAGTCACTATCAAAGTGAGAATAGGAGTTTTTTTTTCAAATTAAAGTGACTATCAAAGTGAAAATGGGAGTTTTTTCAAATTAAAGTGACTATAAAAGGGAAAATATGAGTGTTTTTTTTTTTAATTAAAGTGACTATCAAAATGAGAATAGGAGTTTTTTTCATATTAAAGCGACTATAAAAATGAGAATAAGAGTTTTTTTCAAGTTAAAGTGACTATCAAAGTGAGAATATGAGTCTTTTTTCAAATTAAATTGACTATCAAAAGGAAAATAGGAGTTTCTTTCAAATTAATGTGACTATCAAAAAGAAAATAGAATGTTTTTCAAATTAAAGTGAATATCAAAGGGGAAATAGGAGGTTTTTTTTTTCAAATTAAAGTGACTATCAAAGTGAGACTAGGAGTTATTTTCAAATTAAAGTGACTATCAAAGGGAAAATATGACTTTTCTTTTCAAATTAAAGTCACTATCAAAGTGAGAATAGGAGTTTTTTTAAAAGTTAAAGTGACTATCAAAGTGAGAATAAGAGTTTATTTAAAATTAAAGTGACTAACAAAGTGAGAAGAGGAGTTTTTTTTTCAAATTAAAGTGACTATCAAAGTGAAAATAGGAGTTTTTTCAAATTAAAATGACTATCAAAGGGAAAATAGGAGTTTTTTTCAAATTAAAGTGACTATCAAAGGGAAAATATGAGGGTTTTTTCAAGTTAAAATGACTATCAAAGTGAGAATAGGAGTTTCTTTCAAATTATAGTGACTATCAAAGTGAGAATAGGCGTTTTTTCAAATTAAAGTGACTATCAAAGGGATAATAGGAGTTTTTTTCAAATTAATCTGACTATCAAAAAGAAAATAGAATTTTTTTTCAAATTAAAGTGACTATCAAAGGGAAAATATGAGGGTTTTTTCAAATTAAAGTGACTATCAAAATGAGAATAGGAGTTTTTTTCAAATTAAAGCGACTATCAAAATGAGAATAAGAGTTTCTTTCAAATTAAAGTGACTATCAAAGTGAGAATAGGAGTTTTTTCAAATTAAAGTGACTATCAATTGGGAAATATGTGGGGGTTTTTTCAAGTTAAAGTGACTATCAAAGTGAGAATAGGAGTTTTTTTCAAATTAAAGTGACTATCAAAGGGGAAATATGAGTTTTTTCAAATTAAAATGACTATAAAAAAGAAAATAGATTTTGTTTTCAAATTAAGTGACTATCAAAATGAAAATAAAAGTTTTTTCAAATTAAAGTGATGTCCAAATGATGTAAAAATCCTCATCCTCCACTATGTGCAATTAAAAAGCAAATCAAGCTCCAGATGGATCAGAACTCCTGGAGTGAAACATAAAGTACTTCAGGAAAGGAGGAGAACGCCGCCACTAGAAGTAGAGATATTTTCAGGATTGTTACGTTACGTTATGGAACGAACACTGAAGTTAACCCAGAAGTGGAGTATGGACATGATTGTGTGTTCATCTGTGGTCTGGTGGTGAGTGTGTGTGTTGCCTTCAGGGGCAATGGGAAATCAAACCACTGCATGTAAGAAACACTAAACAATAAAAACACTTCTGGTTAAGATCACAGCAACTTAAAACACAATAAATAAACCAAATATGCAGCAGAATCATATAAATGTGATTAAAAAGCTGTGAACAATGAAGCTGTCCCATGAAGACAAAGTCTTGACTAGTTTCCTGCTGCTGGTTGATCCAGGATGCAGAAGATTTGGATGAATGACTGATGGTTTCTTTGGATGTTTCACATCTTGTTTTGCTCTTGTATAGAAAACATTTACAATCACATTCAACACAAATATTGGAAGAAAGAAAGTAGATGTTTTCACCAACGTGGGCCGGGGAGCTCAGCTGGTCAGAGTGTGGTGCTAATAACACCAAGGTCATGGGTTCAATCCCCATACTGGCCAAATGAAGCTTCATCAACCACTGTCTTTATTTTATGATGCCACTAGATGGCGCTGTCTCTTCAACAAACATTTGAAATACAGTTCATTGCCAGTACTTCAGGATCTATCTTCAAACCAACAGTGCCATCTGGTGGTGAGAAAATTAAGAACGTGGTTCATGAGGCTTCATTTAGCATCACTAATTCTGAGTTTCTCCTCCTGTCACACAGGAGGCTGGGGTTCACTTCCCTGATGAAGTTAAGGGATTGTTGTGGTGGATTGCTCACACTGCATGAGATACAATGAACTACAATGTAAACAGAAAAATAAAATGAGCAACTCTTAACAGCATGTTTTACCTTTACACTTTTACCATATTTACTACCTTAAATGAATTGCCTTAAATTATTAACCGTTGACAATCTCTACCTTGAGTGCTCTTAATGTGTAATTCCCATGTATATTTACAACTTTGTCCTTTTTAACCATATGTCTGTACCATGAAGTAATATAAATTACCTTTTACTTTACATTACAATTAAACTGTAAGCTTGAAATCACAGTACACTAAGTATGGCTTTTACTGCTCATCAACGTTCCTGGTACTTCCATCTGATTTACAACAGTTACTTCTGATGTACCACACATTGTCTGTGAGTTCTTTCAAAGTAAAAGCATAAGCACTATACTACCATTACAACATAAAAGAAACACTTATGAACCATTGCAAGAAAATAACTTAATATGAAGGTAATTTACAAAGCCTATTTTCTGACATATTTGTATCCCTGCTAATCTCTTGTTGGTCATGCTGAGGTGATACAGTGCAAGAGGTCCTGGGGCTTTATTCACTTTGAGGAGCTTTCAAACAGCAACGCCGACACATTTCAGGATTTTCTCCTAAAAACACTCGATGCTCTGGGTCTGGATGTTAAACTGATCCTGGACCAGGAACATGATGGAGCCAGAACAATGTCTGGCCTCATTTATAAAGGTGGATTATGACAAAACAGGTCCTGAAAGATGCGTACGCCACTTTCCACACTAAGTTTGTGATCTAAAATAAACTTAGGAGGAGACTGTGTGTACTAGTATGACAACAATGGACCTGGACCAGGAACATTTTTGTTACGGTGGAAAACTGGTAGAGCTGATGGTGAAGTGGTGAATTGAACCATATGGTGAAGTGGTGAATTGAAGCAGATGGTGAAGTGGTGAATTGAACCAGATGATGAAGTGGTGAATTGAAGCAGATGGTGAAGTGGTGAATTGAATAAGATGGTGAAGTGGTGAATTGAACCAGATGGTGAAGTGGTGAATTGAACCAGATGATGAAGTGGTGAATTGAACGAGATGGTGAAGTGGTGAATTGAATCAGATGGTGAAGTGGTGAATTTAAATCAGATGGTGAATTGAACCTTGTTATGAAGTGGTGAATTGAACCAGATAGTGAATTGGTGAATTGAACCAGATGGTGAAGTGGTGAATTGAACCAGATGGGGAAGTGGTGAATTGAACCAGATAGTGAAGTGCTGAATTGGTGAAGTGGTGAATTGAAACAGATGGGGAATTGGGGAATTGAACCATATGATGAAGTGGTGAATTGAAGCAGACGGTGAAGTGATGAATTGAACCACATGGTGAAGTGGTGAATTGAACCAGATGGTGAATTGAACCAGATTGTGAATTGGTGAATTGAAGCAGATGGTGAAGTGGTGAATTGAACCAGATTGTGAATTGAACCAGATGATGAAGTGGTGAATTGAACCAGATGGTGAAGTGGTGAATTGAAGCAGATGGTGAATTGAACCAGATGATGAAGTGGTGAATTGAACCAGATGGTGAAGTGGTGAATTGAATCAGATGGTGAAGTGGTGAATTGAAATAAGATGGTGAATTGAACCTGATGATGAAGTGGTGAATTGAAGCAGATGGTGAAGTGGTGAATTGAAGCAGATGGTGAAGTGGTGAATTGAACCAGATGATGAAGTGGTGAATTGGACCAGCTGGTGAAGTGGTGAATTGAAGCAGATGGTGAAGTGGTGAATTGAACCAGATGGTGAATTGAACCAGATGATGAAGTGGTGAATTTGACCAGCTGGTGAAGTGGTGAATTGAAGCAGATGGTGAAGTGGTGAATTGAACCAGATGGTGAATTGAACCAGATGATGAAGTGGTGAATTGAACCAGATGGTGAAGTGGTGAATTGAACCAGATAGTGAATTGGTGAATTGAAACAATTGGTGAAGTGGTGAATTGAACCAGATGGGGAATTGGGGAATTGAACCATATGATGAAGTGGTGAATTGAACCATATGGTGAAGTGGTGAATTGAATCAGATCGTGAAGCGGTGAATTGAACCAGATGGTGAAGTGGTGAATTGAAGCAGATGGTAAAGTGGTGAATTGAACCAGATGGTGGATTGAACCAGATGATGAAGTGGTGAATTGAACGAGATGGTGAAGTGGTGAATTGAATCAGATGATGAAGTGGTGAATTTAAATCAGATGGTGAATTGAACCTTGTTATGAAGTGGTGAATTGAACCAGATAGTGAATTGGTGAATTGAACCAGATGGTGAAGTGGTGAATTGAACCAGATGGGGAAGTGGTGAATTGAACCAGATAGTGAAGTGCTGAATTGGTGAAGTGGTGAATTGAAACAGATGGGGAATTGGGGAATTGAACCATATGATGAAGTGGTGAATTGAAGCAGATGGTGAAGTGGTGAATTGAACCAGATGATGAAGTGGTGAATTGAACCAGATGGTGAAGTGGTGAATTGAATAAGATGGTGAAGTGGTGAATTGAATAAGATGGTGAAGTGGTGAATTGAACCAGATGGTGAAGTGGTGAATTGAACCAGATGATGAAGTGGTGAATTGGACCAGCTGGTGAAGTGGTGAATTGAAGCAGATGGTGAAGTGGTGAATTGAACCAGATGGTGAATTGAAGCAGATGATGAAGTGGTGAATTTGACCAGCTGGTGAAGTGGTGAATTCAAGCAGATGGTGAAGTGGTGAATTGAACCAGATGGTGAATTGAACCAGATGATGAAGTGGTGAATTGAACCAGATGGGGAATTGGGGAATTGAACCATATGATGAAGTGGTGAATTGAACCATATGGTGAAGTGGTGAATTGAATCAGATGGTGAAGCGGTGAATTGAACCAGATGGTGAAGTGGTGAATTGAAGCAGATGGTAAAGTGGTGAATTGAACCAGATGGTGGATTGAACCAGATGATGAAGTGGTGAATTGAACGAGATGGTGAAGTGGTGAATTGAATCAGATGATGAAGTGGTGAATTTAAATCAGATGGTGAATTGAACCTTGTTATGAAGTGGTGAATTGAACCAGATAGTGAATTGGTGAATTGAACCAGATGGTGAAGTGGTGAATTGAACCAGATGGGGAAGTGGTGAATTGAACCAGATAGTGAAATGCTGAATTGGTGAAGTGGTGAATTGAAACAGATGGGGAATTGGGGAATTGAACCATATGATGAAGTGGTGAATTGAAGCAGATGGTGAAGTGATGAATTAAACCACATGGTGAAGTGGTGAATTGAACCAGATGGTGAATTGAACCAGATTGTGAATTGGTGAATTGAAGCAGATGGTGAAGTGGTGAATTGAACCAGATTGTGAATTGAACCAGATGGTGAAGTGGTGAATTGAAGCAGATGGTGAATTGAACCAGATGATGAAGTGGTGAATTGAACCAGATGGTGAAGTGGTGAATTGAATCAGATGGTGAAGTGGTGAATTGAAATAAGATGGTGAATTGAACCAGATGATGAAGTGGTGAATTGAAGCAGATGGTGAAGTGGTGAATTGAAGCAGATGGTGAAGTGGTGAATTGAACCAGATGGTGAATTGAAGCAGATGATGAAGTGGTGAATTTGACCAGCTGGTGAAGTGGTGAATTGAAGCAGATGGTGAAGTGGTGAATTGAACCAGATGGTGAATTGAACCAGATGATGAAGTGGTGAATTGAACCAGATGGTGAAGTTGTGAATTGAACCAGATAGTGAATTGGTGAATTGAAACAATTGGTGAAGTGGTGAATTGAACCAGATGGGGAATTGGGGAATTGAACCATATGATGAAGTGGTGAATTGAACCAGATGATGAAGTGGTGAATTGAACCAGATGGTGAAGTTGTGAATTGAACCAGATAGTGAATTGGTGAATTGAAACAATTGGTGAAGTGGTGAATTGAACCAGATGGGGAATTGGGGAATTGAACCATATGATGAAGTGGTGAATTGAACCATATGGTGAAGTGGTGAATTGAATCAGATGGTGAAGCGGTGAATTGAACCAGATGGTGAAGTGGTGAATTGAAGCAGATGGTAAAGTGGTGAATTGAACCAGATGGTGGATTGAACCAGATGATGAAGTGGTGAATTGAACGAGATGGTGAAGTGGTGAATTGAATCAGATGATGAAGTGGTGAATTTAAATCAGATGGTGAATTGAACCTTGTTATGAAGTGGTGAATTGCACCAGATAGTGAATTGGTGAATTGAACCAGATGGTGAAGTGGTGAATTGAACCAGATGGGGAAGTGGTGAATTGAACCAGATAGTGAAGTGCTGAATTGGTGAAGTGGTGAATTGAACCAGATGGTGAATTGAACCAGATTGTGAATTGGTGAATTGAAGCAGATGGTGAAGTGGTGAATTGAACCAGATTGTGAATTGAACCAGATGGTGAAGTGGTGAATTGAAGCAGATGGTGAATTGAACCAGATGATGAAGTGGTGAATTGAACCAGATGGTGAAGTGGTGAATTGAATCAGATGGTGAAGTGGTGAATTGAAATAAGATGGTGAATTGAACCAGATGATGAAGTGGTGAATTGAAGCAGATGGTGAAGTGGTGAATTGAAGCAGATGGTGAAGTGGTGAATTGAACCAGATGGTGAATTGAACCAGATGATGAAGTGGTGAATTGGACCAGCTGGTGAAGTGGTGAATTGAAGCAGATGGTGAAGTGGTGAATTGAACCAGATGGTGAATTGAACCAGATGATGAAGTGGTGAATTGAACCAGATGGTGAAGTGGTGAATTGAACCAGATAGTGAATTGGTGAATTGAACCAATTGGTGAAGTGGTGAATTGAACCAGATGGGGAATTGGGGAATTGAACCATATGATGAAGTGGTGAATTGAACCTTATGGTGAAGTGGTGATTTGAACCAGATGATGAAGTGGTGAATTGGACCAGCTGGTGAAGTGGTGAATTGAACCAGATGGTGAATTGAACCAGATGATGAAGTGGTGAATTGAACCAGATGGTGAAGTGGTGAATTGAAGCAGATCATGAAGTGGTGAATTTAACCAGATGATGAATTGAACCAGATGGTGAATTGGTGAATTGAACCAGATGGTGAATTGGTGAATTGAACCAGATGATTAAGTGTTGAATTGGACCACCTGGTGAATATCTGAATTTGTGAAGTGTTGAATTGAACCAGACGGGGAAGTGGTTATTTAGGTTCAATGTCGTCAGGAGAAGAAAGAAAGAAAGAAACACTACAGATGCAATAGGGTCCTCGCCTCCAGGCAGCTTCCCTTCTGGGCTCGGTCCCTAAAAAAAAGGTGCACAGAACCCGGTGTTCAGTGATGAGGTTCTAGAAAGGGAACCACAAATGGACTGTAGAGTCTTACTGTGTAACTTTTATGTTCACATTGGCAACAGCTGGAATGGCTGGAAGGGGCCGTTCCCAGTCTGAACCTCATGATTTTCAATAACAAAACTAAAAGGCTTTGATCTCCCTGTCGGGGAATTGAACTACAGTCACCTGTGTGACAGGCAGGGACAGTATCCACTATACTAACTAGGAGATGTGCGTTCAACCACTGTCTAAGTCTCTCAGGGGCGGAGCCAAACTCTGTACATGCTTGTGTCACCACAGCGGAGTTTCACTCAAACTGTGGGGGAGGGGCTCACGCAGCACAGCAGTTGGATCACATGACCTCTCTTGGTGGGAATCTGCTGCTATGTGAGCATTGGTGGTTCAGTGGTAGAATTCTCGCCTGGCATGTGGGAGGCCCGGGTTCAATTCCCGGTCAATGCAAGACACCTTTTCTGAACCCTACTTTGTGAAGAGTTGACATAAATATCACGCCGTGGGGTTTTTTCTTACTGGTCAGCTTATGCTGCTTTTCCACTGGTACCTACTCAGCCCTACTTCACCTGACTTGCCTCACTTTTGACGCGTAACGCAGGCGGTGTTCCTAATCTGACCCCTAAACATTCTCCAAACCTCACCAAATTTGGCACATTCATCAGGACTGGTGCAGACTATAAGAAAATGTAAAAATTAACTCACGAAGTGCCAAAATGTGCTCTCTAGCGCCACCTACAATCACTTAAATGACCACCACAGCCATGGTGTGATCTCTCGAGGAATGTCGAAGAGAAATCAAACTAAAACTTATTTGATCATCTCATCAACACCTAAATATCACACAATGACACCCCTGACCTAAATCCAAAAGGAAGTCCACAATTTGCTTTTCAATTTGCCTTTCAAAATAAAATTTACACCCCAATATTAATCTGGCTCTCCCTCATACACTACCTCCTCTGAGGGTGAACATCATATCGGCTTCAAAACACTATTAACTGACAGGGGAGACACTTCTGCTCAAAACTTCTATACAACTTTGTAGTTACTCGAGTGGTTTGGATTTTATTTGCTGTCAAAGATCACAATGCTGAATCCTGCCGCCTGCCTCCTCTCATTCAAATATATTGGAAAACCAAACACCACGGCCAGTAAGAATATTGTACAGATCAAACCAAAACTCACTTGTTCATCTCATCAAGATCTAAAAATCACACATTAACACCCCTGACCTAAATCCTACAGGAAGTCTGCAATTTGAATTTGTTTCCACACCTCAAACTTTAATATTCGCCATCGAGGAGGAAGTCTATTGTAACTAGAGGTTTGCGTTTCCAGAAGAAAATTCAAGTGTGAATGCTGAAGGGGCTGAAAAAAGCTGCTTTCTCCTTTGAATAAATCTCCTTTGATCCTTTGAACGGTGATCAGGATCACGTACTCCGGATCAGTTTGTTTGCAGTACAATAGCCTGTACTAGGAACCCTAATCAACATATCCAGGATCTCTCTGTTTCCTGGGTTGACTGATCCTGATCACCGTTACTACCAAGCAGGTTATCAACTCGCTGGTTCAAACCAGACCTACATGTGCGCATTCCCATGAAAGGGGCGGAGCTTGCAGCGTCTGACCAATCACACACAGAGAAACTCAGCAGAGCAGTTGACAGATTACTGAAGGAGCAGTTAATCTCTGAGATTATGAAGAATTAAAACACATCCAGCAGCTAAAAGCAACACTGCTGCTGCAGCCAAAGCCAGAACATTCCTGACTTGTTAATGCTGATTTAGTGAGATTATACCAGATTAATTCATCAGCAATATAAACAGACGGCACGTCTGCTGATCAATCAGTTTCACTTTATATTAGCAGAACCGTGTCGGGCTGAACTTCCTCACTGATCTTCTTTTAGTTTAGATTTTCCATCCAGTTGTTTTGAGGCTGAGTTTCTCTTGTTAGAGTGTTTTATGTTGGAATATTAATTCATCACCGTGACGACAGGAGTAGTTCTGGTTCCATAAATTCATGGTTCTGCAGTTCTGTCAGGTGTGATCATTAAGCTCATTATTCCAGATCAGCCCTCGTGGAGATAAACAGACCTGGAACAAGTCAAGAACAAAAACATCCTTCAAAGCCTCAGAGACCAGGATTTATTTTATTATGTCAAAAAGATTTCTAAATTCATTTCTCATCTCCGCTCTGCTGCAGCTCAGTGCTGAACCTGCCCACCAATCACCATCATTTAAGAATGGGCGGGGCATTTTCCAATTGATCAGGAGGCGGAGCTTTGACATCTTATCCAGAACATAACCTGCTCCGGAGCAGGTTAGATTTTCAGGGTAAGTTACCAGGTGAGTTATCCTGGTGAGAAGTGAACTAGCATCATAGTACGGAAAACCAGAGTTTATCCTGAACTTATCTCGATAAGAGAAAATCCAGCTTCGTAGTACTCAGGCCTCAGGTCTCAGGCCTCAGGTCACACAGAGTTTACCAACATTGATGTGTTTGTGAAAATTTGAGTTGAAAAAGAGGAAGAAGAGCCCCCTCTAGCCAGGGGGAATAAAAGCTCACAGCACCTGCTATTCTCAGGCAGTCTCCCATACAAGCAGATGGCGCTAGATGGCGCTGTCTGTTCAACAAATGTTTGAAAACACACTTCATTGCCAATCTTTCAGCCTCTATCTTCAAACCAACAGCGCCATCTGGTGGAGTCAGAAAATAAAGAAACTGGTTGATGAGGCTTCATTTGGCCAAGGCTCCATCGAGGCTCAGTGCCGGTGTAAGATTGTAAAAGGACCCTCATAGAATCTGAACCCCGAGGTCCATTTTCCACAGCACAATATATGGACCTCTAATATTTGTACTGAAATGTTAATAGAATTTAAGAACATAAATAAATATGAACAGAAACAACAACATATAATAGATAGTGAGTAACTATTTTATTCTAGATAAACTAGGAGAGAGAGAGACATACTGATGGTAGATTTTAAAAGAGTTAGAATCTTCTTGAGATTCATTCAGTCTTCATGTTGATGATAGAGCAGCTTCATGAGTGACAACAACATCAATACTTTAGGAGCCACTGCCGTGACCCGGAGTTGATGCGGCCACAACGCAGAGTACTAACCACTATACCATCACGGCCACAACACAGAGAACAAAACACTAAATGATCACGGCCACATGGACATGGATATAAAAAAATATATAGCATTCATTATGTTATTAATTATTAGTTATTAGTGTTTCAGCTGTACAGTTTAGCTATGTCACATTAACACAGAAAAATGTCGGCTAATGTCTGGAGCTTCAGGTGTGATGTGATAAAAAAGTAATTTTCTTTGATGGACTGGTTGTTCTTATGAAGTGACCAGCAGGCTGAGAGAGAGAGAGAGAGAGAGAGAGAGAGAGAGAGAGAGAGAGAGAGAGAGAGAGAGAGAGAGAGCACATACCTGTAACAAAGTATAAGTCCAATGAAATAGAAAGTATAGAACCTTACCTTACTGTCAGCCTCCCTGAGTTTTTGTCTCCTCTTGCCTCAGCTGCACCTCGACACCCTGTCCATGAAAATCACAAACAGAAGGGCTGACAAGACACAACCTTGGTGGAGTACTATGTCTTCCAGAACTTTCCCAGGGAGGCTGTGAAGTGTGATACCTTGATGGTTCTATCTGCTGACTCTGTTTGGTGATGTCATAGTGATGTCATAAAAGAATGGAAATGATCAAAGTTATTTTACTTCGATCTTCACTTTGATCTTGACAAAAATATTATTTATTAACTTCACCAACCAAGTTAGGTTATATTTTCATCTGAGTGTATTTATTTATTGTTTTTTATGTATGTATGTATGTATGTATGTATGTATGTATGTATGTATGTATGTATGTATTATGTGTTATGTGTTATGTGTTATGTGTTATGTGTTATGTATGTACTGTATGTATGTGTTTTAACTACTCGCATGAAGTGTCACATTTCAGAGGGGTGGAGACATGGGCCCTTACAACCTATTGGCTCTTTCACTTGTTGACAAATCACATTAAGGTTCTGATGTGGATCTGAACTGAATCTGGTCGCTGCCAAAAACAGACTGGATCGATAGCTTTGAACAATCAACATATAAAAAACAAAGTAAATCCTACATTACCATGACCCCCTCCTACTAATGGTTGGTCTAGTGTTTCTTTCATGTTGTGGTTTTATTTCCCATTTCCCCTGAAGGCAACAGACACAAACACCAAACCCAAGCAGCAACCAACCAACCAATGAGCAACAGGAGCAGCAGGTGAGGAGGTAAAAGGAGGGACAGCACACGATGGAAAAGGACAACGAGGACGGAGGAAGCACTGAATCAGTCAGTCCCTGTAAACTTAAGATGCTATCAGAAGATAACATCTGTGACGTTAGCAGAAGCAGCTTTTCCAGCAGAAGTCTAGTAAATGTGGTGAAACCATGACGAGACTCTCTAATGGTACTTCACATACTACATGATGGATACTTTTAACCACAAAGGGATTCGAACCCTCAACCTTCTGATCCGAAGTCAGACGCCTTATCCATTAGGCCACGTGGTCCCATGACTCCAACATTCCAACCAAACACTGACAAACTCACTTCCTTGATAAAGTGTCAGGTGTGTTCAATAATGTCAAAAGGTGGACAGTCCATACATTTATACACACTTCTCTATTGTCTCAACATCTGATCCTGGTTTTAGCTCCTTTATGGATTTGATGTTGACTTTGACATTGTGTCCTCCACATCCTGCCACATTAGTCAATCTGCTTGAAGGTTCAAATCTGCTGCCACATTTTGTCTGGATCCTTGAAAACTTCCACCAAGATGTTTGTATTGTGGTGGCGGCTGTGGGACGCTGCTGATGCTGTCAGGTGGGACAGTGCAAGGCATTATGGGATGTCTTTTCCCAGGACTCTTTCTCTAAGTTGACCTGTAGTTTTGCTCTTCCTGTTGTTGTTTGGTCTCTCTGCTGATTGTTGTTGTCTTGGTCGGAGCAGGTTAAAGAAAGAAGACAAAGATGTCTTCCAAAGTCATCGTCTCTTTTCACTGCATGACCTGAATGTCCTGAAGACATTGAAACTGCAGGAGGAACAAGACGTGACCACAAAGGAGTTTGGACTCTCACACTGTTCAATGTCCACAAGTTTCTTTCTAAGAAGTTCCTCATGTAAAGAAATGACTCAGTCTTTCATGACAGAGCTGAGACGACTGAACTCTACACATTTACTTGTTAGCAGTCAGTTCTATGGCCAGTTTGGGAATTGAACCCAGGACCTTGGTGTTCTGAGATGAGAAGAACATGAATAGGTCAGACATATACATTTGAGGAGAATGAAGTACATCTAAATGAATCCATCAGACTGAAGAAGAGTCTTTGTGGAACATTAAAGTATTGAGCAGTGTTGTTGGCAGGATCCAGACGGCTGCATTGTAGCTCCTCCTTATGGAATCGTACCGACGTGCTCGCTGCCACAACAGAGGGCTGACGCTTGGCTACGGTACTTTTGGTACCCTCCACAACTTTAGTCAGTGAAAACACATGAGAACCTGAACTGTACCATAAGGTACCAGCAGATACTGAGTGTGGAAACCAGAGCAGTTTGTCCACAGTGGTAACCACCTTACTTTGATATTTACTTTGATCTTTACTCAAATTAAAGTCAACATCAAAGTGACAGTAGAATTTATTTCTCAAATTAAAGTGAACATCAAAGTCAAAATGGGATCTGGAGATCATCTGGTGGAAGTGGTCAAGCAGCTCATTGTCACCATCACACTGCAGCTCCGTCACTCAATGTTTCTCTAACATGACAAAGCAACTAGAGAGCAGCTGGGATGTCAGGAAGTTAGAGGATCTTCCCCACGTCTTGTGACAAACATTCTGTCTTTCAGCCTCTAAAGAACACACATGAGTGCTTTCTTTTTTTTCTCCTTCTGTTTTAAAAAACATTTTTTATCCTTCTTTTACTCTGTGATCAATCAGGATAAACATGTTTCAGTCCCGGTAAAATGTTTTCTATTGTTCATTACCGTATATCCTGGACTAGAAGTCCTGCTTTCTTAGTTGGTGGCTGATGATCATTCTACTGACATTAAGAAGCAAATCCTCTTTCAGTCCTTCTATTACACTTCATCCTGTGCAGGGTTGCAGGGAGGAGACACCTGGACAGGTTCACCAGTCCATCACAGGACACACACACACACACACACACACACACACACACACACACACACACACACACACACACACACACACACACACACACACACACAGATCACTCCCCTGTGTTCAGCTTCATACTTTCACTCGCCAAACGTTTCTTCCTGGTATTTCTTGTCCTACAATAAAACAACCACGTTGTCCTGCAGGACAAATCACGTTGTGTCTCCTGCCCTGCAGCTCTCATGTCTCTTGCTCGCTCCACTTCCACCTCTTACATTTCTTAAAGGGAAACACGCTCCCCTCTCTCTCACGTCCTGTCGTTTTCCTTCAACGGAGGGAAAGTTTCATTCAGACCAAAGTTTTATCCACAAAGGTTCCCTTTCTAGAACCTCCTCACTGGACACCGGGTTCTGTGCACCTTGTTTTAGGGACCGAGCCCAGAAGGGAAGCTGCCTGGAGGCGAGGACCCTATTGCATCTGTAGTGTTTCTTTCTTTCTTTCTTCTCCTGAAGACATTGAACCCAAATTTGACATAAACTTGATCACCAAATTTGGCACACTCATAAGGACTGGTGCAGTCTAGAAGAAAATGTCAAAAATTAACCCATAAAGAGCCAAAATGTGCTCTCTAGCACCACCTACAGTCACTAAAATGACCGATGACCACCACAGCCATGGTGTGATCTCTCTAAGAATGTTGTGGAGATCAAACTAAAACTCATCATCTCATTAAGATCTAAAAATCATGTGATGACACTCCTGACCTAAGTGTAACAGGAAGTCCACAATTTGACTTTCAAAATAAGATTATCGCCTGAAATTAAAATTGGGTCTCACGGTCCCGTAAGAAAGTCATAGAGACATGAAACCAAAACTGACTTGTTTGTCTCAACAAGACCTGGAAATCATGCAATGACATATCTGATTAAATCCAACAGGAAGTCCACAATTTGCATTTCAAAACAAGACTTTCACCCCAAATTCAAATGGGCTTGTACGCAAACACTATCTGCTCTGAGGGAGAAAATCATATCAGCTTCAAAACACTATTAAATGACAGAGGAGACACTTCTGCTAAAAACTTCTGTACAACGTTGTGGTTACTTGAGCGGTTTGAATTTGATGAGCAG
Source organism: Lipophrys pholis (assembly GCF_963383615.2). Taxonomy (NCBI): domain Eukaryota; kingdom Metazoa; phylum Chordata; class Actinopteri; order Blenniiformes; family Blenniidae; genus Lipophrys; species Lipophrys pholis. Next base: position 59,077 of record NW_028292149.1, read on the forward strand.
TCAAATCTCCGAATGATAAATCCCACTGCCTCTATTCTCTCATTCAAATATACTGGAAAACCAAACACCATGGCCAGCAGGAATGTCGTAGAGAGATCAAACCAAAACTTGATGAGATGAACAAAACTTGTTCATCTCAGTTCTAATCAAAGTGAAAATGGGAGTTTTTTTCAAATTAAAGTGATTATCAAAGGGAAAATAGGAGGTTTTTTTTTTCAAATTAAAGTGACAATATAAAGGGAAAAGGGGATTTTTTTTTCCAAATTGAAGTGACTATCAAAGGGAAAATAGGATTTTTTTTTAAATTAAAGTGACTATCAATGGAAAAATATGAGTTTTCTTTTCAAATTAAAGTGACTATCAAAGGGAAAATAGGAGGGTTTTTTTCAAATTATAGTGACTATCAAAGTGAAAATAGGAGTTTCTTTCAAATTAAAGTGACTATCAAAGTGAGAATATGAGTTTTCTTTCAAATTAAAGTGACTATCAAAGGGAAAATAGGAGTTTTTTCAAATTAAAGTGACTATCAAAGGGAAAATATGATTTTTTTTTTAAATCAAAGTGACTATAAAAGGAAAATATGAGTTTTTTTTTAAATTAAAGTAACTATAAAAGTGAGAATAGGAGGTTTTTTTTCAAATTAAAGTGACTATCAAAGTGAAAATAGGATTTTTTTCCCAAATTAAAGCGACTATCAAAATGAGAATAAGAGTTTATTTAAAATTAAAGTGACTATCAAAGTGAGAATAGGAGTTTTTTTTCCAAAATAAAGTTACTATCAAAGTGAGAATAGGAGTTTTTATATCCAAATTAAAGTGACTATCAACGTGAGAATAGGAGATTTTTTTCCAAATTAAAGTGACTATCAAAGTGAGAATAGAAGGTTTTTTTTAAAATTAAAGTTACTATCAAAGTGAGAATAGGAGTTTTTTTCAAATTAAAGTGACTATCAAAGGGAAGATAGGAGTTTTTTTATAAATTAAAGTCACCATCAAAGGGAAAATATGAGTGTTTTTTTTTTTAATTAAAGTGACTATCAAAATGAGAATAGGAGTTTTTTTTCATATTAAAGCGACTATAAAAATGAGAATAAGAGTTTTTTTCAAGTTAAAGTGACTATCAAAGTGAGAATAGGAGTTTTTTTTCAAAATAAATTGACTATCAAAAGGAAAATAGGAGTTTCTTTCAAATTAATGTGACTATCAAAAAGAAAATAGAATGTTTTTCAAATTAAAGTGAATATCAAAGGGGAAATAGGAGTTTTTTTTCAAATTAAAGTGACTATCAAAGTGAGACTAGGAGTTATTTTCAAATTAAAGTGACTATCAAAGGGAAAATATGACTTTTCTTTTCAAATTAAAGTCACTATCAAAGTGAGAATAGGAGTTTTTTTTCAAGTTAAAGTGACTATCAAAGTGAGAGTAGGAGTTTTCTTTCAAATTAAAGTGACTATCAAAGGGAAAATATAATTATTTTTCAAATCAAAGTGACTATAAAAGGGAGAATGGGAGGTTTTTTTTCAAATTAAAGCGACTATCAAAGTGAAAATAGGAGTTTTTTTTCAAAATAAAGCGACTATCAAAATGAGAATAAGAGTTTATTTAAAATTAAAGTGACTATGAAAGTGAGAATAGGAGTTTTTTTTTTCAAATTAAAGTGACTATCAAAGTGAAAATAGGAGTTTTTTCAAATTAAAGTGACTATCAAAGGGAAAATAGGAGTTTTTTTCAAATTAAAGTGACTATCAAAGGGAAAATATGAGGGTTTTTTCAAGTTAAAATGACTATCAAAGTGAGAATAGGGGTTTCTTTCAAATTATAGTGACTATCAAAGTGAGAATAGGTGTTTTTTCAAATTAAAGTGACTATCAAAGGGATAATAGGAGTTTTTTTCAAATTAATCTGACTATCAAAAAGAAAATATAATTTTTTTTCAAATTAAAGTGACTATCAAAGGGAAAATATGAGGGTTTTTTCAAATTAAAGTGACTATCAAAATGAGAATAGGAGTTTTTTTCAAATTAAAGCGACTATCAAAATGAGAATAAGAGTTTCTTTCAAATTAAAGTGACTATCAAAGTGAGAATAGTAGTTTTTTTTTCCAAATGAAAGTGACTATCAAAGTGAGAATAGGAGTTTTTTCAAATTAAAGTGACTATCAAAGGGGAAATATGAGTTTTTTCAAATTAAAATGACTATAAAAAAGAAAATAGATTTTTTTTTCAAATTAAGTGACTATCAAAGTGAAAATAGAAGTTTTTTCAAATTAAAGTGATGTCCAAATGATGTAAAAATCCTCATCCTCCACTATGAGCAATTAAAAAGGAAATAAAGCTCCAGAAGGATCAGAACTCCTGGAGTGAAACATAAAGTACTTCAGGAAAGGAGGAGAACGCCGCCACTAGAAGTAGAGATATTTTCAGGATTGTTACGTTACGTTATGGAACGAACACTGAAGTTAACCCAGAAGTGGAGTATGGACATGATTGTGTGTTCATCTGTGGTCTGGTGGTGAGTGTGTGTGTTGCCTTCAGGGGCAATGGGAAATAAAACCACTGCATGTAAGAAACACTAAACAATAAAAACACTTCTGGTTAAGATCACAGCAACTTAAAACCCAATAAATAAACCAAATATGCAGCAGAATCATATAAATGTGATTAAAAAGCTGTGAACAATGAAGCTGTCCCATGAAGACAAAGTCTTGACTAGTTTCCTGCTGCTGGTTGATCCATGATGCAGAAGATTTGGATGAATGACTGATGGTTTCTTTGGATGTTTCACATCTTGTTTTGCTCTTGTATAGAAAACATTTACAATCACATTCAACACAAATATTGGAAGAAAGAAAGTAGATGTTTTCACCAGCGTGGGGCGGGGAGCTCAGCTGGTCAGAGTGTGGTGCTAATAACACCAAGGTCATGGGTTCAATCCCCATACTGGCCAAATGAAGCTTCATCAACCACTGTCTGAAGCATCAGTGCTGACACATCAGATCAGACCCGTCTCCATTTTAAATGTCAAAGAGAACTTGTCCTCATGGCAGTAAGCCATGTATTAAAATGAATCCTGACGGAGACACACAAGCTTCAGAGGCTCTGACAGAACTCACTCACAAACCTGAAAACTGCTTCAGGTCAAATGGACCATAAAGTTACAAATCCTCCAATAGCAGTTGAACCTTCAGCTTCATTTCTTCAAGGTCGGCCATGACTAATGTTTTCATTTACTTTGGTCAGGATGTGGTCATTCCAGGAGCTCTGTCAAGGCTGTCAGGAGTCCTGATCTCCTGCCTTATTTAGGACAATCAGTTGAGTCCTTTAGCTTCTTTAACACGTCGGCTCATTGGTCTAGGAGTATGATTCTCACTTTGGGTGTCAGAGGTTGTGGGTTCAATTCCCAGATGAGCCCTTGGAGTTACCTTGACCCTCTCCTACAGATGATTTTAACTTTGGTCATCAACCAGGATCTCTTTGTGTTAAATTTCAAAAGAGACTGAGACTTTGTGTTGGAGGCTTGGCTGATCTCTGCTCTTCACCTCATGGACTTTTTATCAGAGAAACCTCGTTGTAATGTCCAGTTTGTGTCTTTATAACTGATTGAACCAAACTGAAGCACTTCAGCAATTCTTTCATTTTGACTCAGACTTTAGCATTATGATTTGTTCCTTTAGCTTTCAGGTCTGTCTAGAATCAGATTGGTCATGCAAAAGGTTCCATATCTCTGTAAAGGACAGTAGACCCATCCAAGATGGCTCCTGCGTTCCATCCTGTTCTGGATGTGATTCCCTCAAACCCACGTGAGGTGTAAAATGTATAAAAGCTGGATTTGTACCGTGTATGTGAAATGTTGTTGCTGAGAGAGAGAGAGAGAGAGAGAGAGAGAGAGAGAGAGAGAGAGAGAGAGAGAGAAGATCAAAGTGAAGAAAGAAATGATGTCACTTGATCTCTTCCATTCTCTTATGACATCACTATGACATCACCAAACAGAGTTAGCAGATAGAACCATCAGGGTATCACACTTCACAGCCTCCCTGGGAAAGTTCTGGAAGACATAGTAGAGAAAGTGTCAGTAGCAGAGGAAGGTTTGGATCCATGGAGCTCTGGGTTCTGGGCCCAGCAGGTTTCCACTGATCCACTCTGCTCAGATATATCAGTATATTATACTATTTCTGAATGTATGTATGTATGTATGTATGTATGTATGTATGTATGTATGTATGTATGTATGTATGTATGTATGTATGTTTAGGAGGAGGCGCAAGAGGAGGTGCAGGAGGATGGGCAGGAGGAGTTGCAGGAGAAGGCGCAGGAGGAGGAGGCACACAAGGAGGCGCAGGAGGAGGTGCAGAAGAAGATGCAGGAGGAGGCACAGGATGTGTGCAGGAGGAAGCGCAGGAGGGGGTGGAGGAGGAGGCACATGAGGAGGAGGTTATGGAGGAGGTGGAGGAGGAGGCACAGGAGGAGGCGTAGGATGTGTGCAAGGGGAGCTGCAGGAATAGGCGCTGGATGATCTGCATCTGGAGGTGCAGGAGAAGCAGGAGGAGGTACAGGATGTGTGCAGGAGGAGGCACAGATGGAGGCGCAGGAGGAGGTGGAGGAGGCGGCGAAGAAGGGGGCACATGAGGAGCTGCAGGAGGAGGCGCAGGAGGAGGCGCAGGAGGAGGCGTAGAAGGATGTGCAGGAGGAGGCGCAGAAAGAGGTGCAGGAGGAGGTGTAGGATGTGTGCAGGAGGAGGCGCAATAGGAGGTGATACAGGAGGCGAAGGTGGAAGCGCATTATGTGTGGAGGAGGAGGCACAGGAGGGGGTGCAGAAGGATGTGCAGGGGGAGGTGCAGGGGGAGGCACAGGAGGAGGTGCAGAAGGCGGCAAAGGATTGTGCAGGACTAGGCGCAGGAGGAGGCACAGGATGTGTGCAGGAAGAGATGGAGGAGGAGGCTCAGGAGGAGGTGCAGGAGGAGGAGGCACAGGAGGAGGTGCAGTTGGAGGTGCAGGATTGTGAAGGAGGAGGCGCGGGAGGAGGTGCAGGAGGAGGTGCAGGAGGAGGTGCAGGATCTGCGCAGGAGGAGGTGAAGGATTCTGCTGGATGAGTTGCAGAAGGAGGTGCATGATGTGTGTAGGGGGAGTTGCACAAGGAGCTGCAGGATGTGTGCAGGAGGAGGCAAAGAAAGAGGCGCATAATTGTGAAGGAGGAGGCACAAGGAGGAGGCGCAGGATGTGTGGAGGAAGAGATTGAGGAGGAGGCGCAGAAGGAGGTGCAGGTGGAGGAGGCACAGGAGGAGGTGCAGGTGGAGGTGCAGGATTGCGCAGGAGGAGTCTCTGGAGGAGGTGCAGGATTTGTGCAGGAGGAGGCAAAGGATTCTGGTGGAGGAGTTTCAGGAGGAAGCGCATGATGTGTGCAGGAGGAGTTGCATAAGGAGCTGCAGGATGTGTGCAGGAGAAGTCAAAGAATGAGGGGGAGCATAATTGTGCAGTTTGAGCCGCAAAGAGGAGGCGCAGGATGTGTGCAGGAAGAGATTGAGGAGGAGGTGCAGGAGGAGGTGCAGGAGGAGGCACAGGAGGAGGTGCAGTTCGAGGTGCAGGATTGCACAGGAGGAGTTTCAGGATGAAGTGCAGAAGGAGGCACAGGAGGAGGTACAGGATGTGTGCAGGAGGAGGTGCAAGAGGAGGCGCAAGAGGAGGTGCAAGAGGAGGCACAGGTGGAGGCGCATTATGTGTGTGGGAGGAGGCGCAGGAGGAGGCACAGAAGGATGTGTAGGAGGAGGCACAGGGGGAGGCACATGAGGAGGTGCAGGAGGAGATGGAGGAGGAGGCACATGAGGAGGCACATGAGGAGGCACAGGAGGATGCGCAAGAGGAGGTGCAAGAGGAGACACAGGTGGAGGCGCATTATGTGTGCAGGAGGAGGCGCAGGAGGAGGCACAGGAGGAGGCGCAGGGGGAGGCACAGGAGGAGGTGCAGGAGGAGATGGAGGAAGAGGAGCAGGAGGAGGTGCAGGAGGAGGATGCACAGGAGGAGGTGAAGGAGGAGGAGGCACAGGAGGAGGTGAAGGAGGAGGTGCAGGATTGCGCAGGAGGAGTTTCAGGAGGAGGTGCAGGATCTGCGCAGGAGGAGGTGAATGATTCTGCTGAATGAGTTGCAGGAGGAGGCGCAGGAGGAGACGCATGATGTGTGCAGGGGGAGTTGCACAAGGAGTAGCAGGATGTGTGCAGGAGGAGGCAAAGAAGGAGGTGCATAATTGTGCAGGATGAGGTGCAAGGAGGAGGCGCAAGGAGGAGGCACAGGATGTGTGCAGGAAGAGATTGAGGAGGAGGTGCAGGAGGAGGAGGCACAGGATTTGTATATTTGCTGAAGTAACAAGACGTCTTCGTCCATTAAGCTCCTAATATGTTGGAAACTGTGTTGATGAATTTCAAAAACTTTTCACTATGTTTCCTCCCGGTTTTGAACCGGGGACCTTTTCCATGTGAAGAAAACAGGCCTGGGCAGCTCAGATGGTAGAGGATCAGACTTTTAATCTGAGGGTCCAGGGTTCAAGTCCCTGTTCAGGCTCTTTGTGGGAAGAAACCTGAAACTGAGCAGGATGACTATTGCAGCAACACGTCATCAGTAGGATACAACTAAGCTGTCTCTTGATGGTCTACGACAGGGTGTCCAAACTGGGTCAGAGAGTGCTGGTGTCCTGCATGTTTTAGTTCTCCGCCTGCTTCAGCATACCTGAATCTAATGATGACGTCATCGCCAAGGTTGTGAAAAAGAACAATAACGAGCCTTTCATTGCAATCAGGTGTGCTGAAGCTGGGAGGAGCTAAACCCTGCAGGACGCCGGCCCTCCAGGACTGAGCTTGGACAGGATATTGAGTTTTCCTGCCTGAGATCCAGAGCCGAGGGGCCGGAGAGTAAAGGCTCTGTCAGACTAAAGTTCAGCAGTTCAGGTCCTGCCGAACAAAATTACGTCATTTCCTTCTTCCAGCTTCTTCTGGCTGAAGGGATTATTTTGGGCTGTTCCAACCATCCTGCTGAACTATGTAGGAGCTGCTCTGTTTGAAACTTCTGCTCTGCCGTGTGCTGCTCATGCGTGTTCCAGTTCTCTCATGACTATCAGTCATATTTTAATCATAATTAACTTGTAACATCACTACTGTACGAGTGCAGGCTTACGTGATGCACCTGAACGCATCACAAACAACTTTCTTCTTGTTCTTATGGGTTCAAAAAGGGAGGATGAAGGGGCCTTTACTCTTTTTTTTTTTTTTTTAAAGAAGGAAAAAAGGAAAAAAAAAATGGAAAAAAGTAAGAAAAAGGAAAAAAAGGGGGGAAAAAGAAAAAAAAGGGGGAAAAAAAGAAAGAAAAAAAAAAAGGTCCTTTCCACTCTCATGTCTGCCAAGGCAGGATAATCTGGAAGGAGGTGGTTGGTAGAAAGTCTGTTCCTGATTAGAACCCAATGGTTCTCCATGACTAAAGTAAAAGCCTCTCACTCCCCGTCGGGGAATTGAACCCCGGTCTCCCACGTGACAGGCGGGGATACTCACCACTATACTAACGAGGAGATGCTGATGTTACTGCCTGTCTGTCATAGTGTCTCAGGGGTCCTCCAGCAGAGGGGACACTGTGTCCTGAAGATCCACTGAGGAGAGCAGAGGTCTTGTTTTCACCTGTGTTTTGCCTTGTATCCAGTCTATGATCTCCAGGATGATTCACAGCTCCATCACCACTGCCATGTTGACGCTGACACACCAACCCAACATGTCCAGGCCAAACAGAGATGAGGAGGAGGCTCCCCTCTCCTTGCCTGGTCTTTTCTCATGTTCTGACAAATATGACTATTACGACTTGTATTTCTCCACTGTGATCTTTTATGGTAAGGAGGAATGTGGTCTGCAGATGGGAAGTGCCTTGAAATCTGATAAGAGGAACCCTAATAAAAGGAGAGGAGGCGGCAGAGGTTTTTCAGAGCGGGTTGGAGATTGTAACTGAAACACTCTCTGTCCGTTCTCCTCGCGAGTAAAACCATCTTAACTTGGTGTGTGTTCTTCCTTGCAGAATTAATAAATGATCAGAGGCTGGACCTGACAGGAAGTCCACAATTTGCCTTTCAAAACAAGACTTTTACCCCAAATTCAAATGGGCTTGTACGCAAACACTACCTCCTCTGAGGGAGAAAATCGTATCGACTGAAACTAGAGGTTTGCATGTCCAGAAGAAAATGCAAGCATGAATGCTGAAGGGGCTGAATAAAGCTGCTTTCTCCTTTGAATAAATCTCCTTTGATCTCAGCATCTCCATGGCTCCATGGCGTCTCCAGTGCTGAGGTCAAAGCAGATCAAAGGAGATCAATGTCTGTTGTAGATCAAACCCACTGAGCAAGTAACATCCATAGACATCCAAGACACGTCCATCCATCCAGGCCGTAATTCTAGACGTCTATTTGACCATCTATTACACCGTCACATTTAAGAACTGTCACAACTGTATTCCACAAGATTCTCCATGGTAAGTACAGTAACTATCAACCCTTAATAAATCATCCATACTGGGGCCAATATGACTTGATACTATGATAACTTTGTTTGATTATATACCAATTCATCATAAATACAGTGAAAGAGAGTTTTATTGCATTCAAGATGGAATTCAGTGTTTTACTGCATTTCTGTGTATAATACATGCTGTGTAGGATTGGTCTATATCTATATCTATATATATCTATATATATATGTTGGGGCCGAAGATTCCAGTGAACTCCTCCAGAAATTTCTCCCCCGAAAGAGAATCACTAGGGACAATGAACAGGCCATAAAACAGCAGGGGAGCGAGCCAGACCCCGGAAGTGGCCAATGAGGATGCTTGAATCCGACCCGAACACCACAGGGGTCCAAAACTGAAGTTGGTGAGACCAGTTTTCTACCAAATCTTTCTGCATTTCAATCTGACCATGGAGGGAGAGACATCTCTTTCCCTCATCAGGATGGTATTAGAGAGCACCAAGCAGAAACAAAGAGACAGAACGAACACCAGCCCGCTGGACGAGCAGTACCCAGTTCGGACTACATCTTCTGTTCCCTCTATTTTTGCCTTTTTGGGGGATTCTGGAGACCAGAGCCAGCGTCTTCTCTTCTCCCCTCCTTCAACTGCCTTGCTGTCCACTGCTGCAGCTGGAGCCAGGCCTCTGAATTAAGGACGCTGAATTCAGACCCGGTAACAACCAGTTACCACCGCCTCCCAGAACCAACAGAACCACGGACGGTGCTTTTCAGCACCAAACCAGGGAGGGTGAGAGCTTTTGTCTGGGCAGAGAATAGTCAGAATGATGTTCTGTTAACATGCAATGTGTGTTTCAACGTTCCGCTGATAAGGCAGCAGCATCTCATGTTGTTTGTGTATGCGCATTCATGCGCAACAACCAAGTCTAGGACTCTGGTTTTCCACCTCAGAACCAGAGGTCCAAGTGAGCTCCAGGCCCACTGGGAGCTCTGTGTGGAGGAACCAGGATTCAGAACCGAGCGTCGTCAGAATTCTCTGTCTTTCTCTTGTCTTCATCCTCTCTCGTTCAAAAGGTCCAGTGATCATAAAAGCGTATCAGTCACTCTCATACTTTCTCATGGTTCTATTGACAATGAGAAGCAACAACACAACACTACTGCTTGGACATGTTTGCTGGATCATATCATGGATGATGGATGGATGGATGGATGGATGGATGGATGGATGGATGGATGGATGGATGGATGGATGGATGGATGGATGATGGACGTAATATAAAGACATGACTTATGTTCACTCTGGAGGTGAGGGCTGATGTTCCCTTCCACAGGGAGAAGCTGCTGGTAGCTCACTCTCTATGTTCCTCTGGAGGTGAGGGGGGAACTCCTGTTCTCACTTTCATTGTCACTTTAATTTGAAAAAAAACATATATTCTATTTTCACCAAGATGTTAGTGAGTTAGTTTTACCAGTAAATGGCTGCTCCATCCTCACTTCTCCTATAACCAGGCCCAAACACACACACACACACACACACACACACACACACACACACACACACACACACACACACACACACACACACACACACACACACACAACATCCGGGCCTCCTGGGGGTCGTTTGGAGGGTCATAATTTATTTACACATGTTATAGATAATATCAAAGTAAGTGATGTATTAGTCAATGATATCAGTGATTTCATGTCTGTTTGTTTTAGTTTTTTACTATTTACAATAAAAACCACAGAAACATTAAAACAGACAACAGATAGATGTCAACACAAATGAGTCAAAACAGAGCAGTCCCTGGAAAAACTAGTTATTGAGGTACAATCAGATGACTGGGAACTCATTTATAAATACGAGAAAAAGTGAAATATAAAGATGTTTAATGGATGACAAAGGGCTTAAAAAATGCATCCAAGGAGAAGAATAACTGACGTAGAGAATCCAATAAATGATGAACGAAGGAGATGGAAAATAAATACAAGAAATGTAAACATAAGTTCACTCATATGATGAGAAAATGTAAGAAGAATTCTTTTAAGAAAGTTTTAGAAAACAATAAAGACGATGTCAGCAGTACATAGAAGGTTCTACATAGTATTATTCAACAGGCTTCCAGTAAGGATACTGTTATTGAAAACAGACACACTTCACAAACTACAGACCCACAATTCTCCCAAATCCTAGAAAAACTCTTCAACGACATTCTAGATTCATTCAGAGAAATGAAATCTAATTCATTAAATCTAGGTCAAACCAAAATCATGATATTTGGAAAATATGAAATAAATAAACAGGTAAAGGTTCAAGTAGAGGGTGTAGATAGAGAAAAGGTGATTGAAGACAAATATCTCGAAAAATGTAAGGATGAGTACGAGCACATTACAACTCTACAAAGCTGATTTACTTTGATCTGAGCGTCTCCATGGCTCCAGTGCTGATCTCCTATCAGATCAAAGGAGATCAGTGCCTTTTGCCATGGAGATGCTCAGATCCAAGATTTCCTCCGGCTTTGATCTCCGTTGAAAGATAATATAGCTGAAAGAGAATATGTCATATAATATGGAATAATAGATAAATGTGTCACAATAAATAAATATGTAATAGGTAAATATCTAACAATTATCTTCTATGTAATATTAAAGGTAACTAGGTAAAAATAAATGAAGTATAATAGGTAAATATGTTATTGTGTGTAAATATGTTATTGTGTGTAACTATGTTCAAAAAAATCTAAACGTGTTACACAAAAAAGTTATAACTTGTGCCCTAAAGTATATGTTCATTTTACATAAATGTCACATTCTGTGTAAATAAATTACAGAATAGAGGAATCCCTGGAAAAAATAGTTACTGATTGTAATCAGGTGACTGGGAACTCATTTATAAAGGAAAAGACGTCCTGTCACTAAGAGTGTAAAATCACACAATACAAGAGAAAGTGAAAGATAAAGAGAGAGAGAGTGCACCAAGACTGAGACTGAGTTTTACACTCGGACTTGGACTTTGAGTGGAGTGGATTAGTCTGGAGGCCCAGGCACATGACCACCTCAGCTTCCACTCAGAGCCCAGAACAGCTGTTCAGATTTGGACACTTGGAGCTGACAAGGGGGAGGCTCCATAATTCCTGTTCATGCAGAGGTTTTATTTCCCTTGGCCACTGAAGGCAACACACTCACTAGCCACCAGTCCACAGATGAAAACACAAAATCATATGTGTACACAGAAAGTCCAGTTAAGATGGAGACGGGTTGTGAATGACACAGATGCTACTGGTACAATATGAGAGTCTGACTGCTTTCAAAAGGTCCAGTGATCATACAAGCGTATCAGTCACTCTCATACTTTCTCATGGTTCTATTGACAATGAGAAGCAACAACACAACACTACTGCTTGGACATGTTTGCTGGATCACATCATGGATGATGGATGGATGGATGATGGATGTAATATACAGACATGACTTATGTTCACTCTGGAGGTGAGGTTGATGTTCCCTTCCACAGGGAGAAGCTGCTGGTAGCTCACTCTCTATGTTCCTCTGGAGGTGAGGGGGGAACTCCTGTTCTCACTTTCATTGTCACTTTAATTTCATAGAAAATCATATTTTCACCTTGATTTTCAATTTAATTAAAGAAAACTCCCATTTCCACTTTCGTGTTCAGTTTAATTTAAAAACAAACTATATTCTGTTTTCACATAGAATCCAGAAAAATCTGATGAGTCTTAGTTAGGAAAGATGTGATGAGACCAGAAAATGTGATGATTCTGGTTCCAGAAAAATGGGATTAGTCCAGAAAAATCTGATGTGACCATAAAAATGTGATGAGTCCAGAAAAAAATGTAATGTGCCCAGAAAATGTTATCATTCTGGTTCCAGAATAATGCGTTGAGTCCAGGAACGTGTGATGAGTCCAGAAAAAATCTGATGAGTCTGATTACAGAAAAAAAATCTGATGAGACCGGAAAATCTGATGAGTGTGAGTCCAGAAAAATCCCATTAGTCTGGTTCCAGAACACAAGGGTGAGTCCAGGAAAACATGATGTGTCCAGAAAAAAATGTGATGTGTCCAGAAAATGTGATGATTCTGGTTCCAGAAAAATGGGATGAGTCCAGGAACATTCGATGAGTCCAGAAAGATGTGAAGAGACCAGAAAAATCTGATGAGTCCAGAAAACAATTCTGATGAGTCCAGAAAGTCTGATGAGTCTGAGTCCTGAAAAATCTGATATGTCCGGAAATATGTGATGAGACCAGAAAAATAGGAAGAGTCCAGAAATAACAGATGAGTCCAGAAAAATCCGATGAGTCTGAGTCCTGAAAAATCCAATATGTCTGGAAAGATATGATGAGGCCTGATAAATACTGATGAGTGCAGAAAAATGTGATGAGTCCGGAAAAATGTGATGAGAAAAGAAAAATCTGATGAGTCCCTGAAATAACCGCCGAGTCCAGAAAAATCTGATGAGTCCAGAAAAAAATGTGTAGTGTCCAGAAAATGTGATCATTCTGGTTCCAGGAAATGGGATGAGTCCAGGAACATGTGATGAGTCCAGAAAAAAAATCTGACGAGTCCAGAAAAATCTGGTGAGTCTGAGTCCAGAAAAATCTGATGTGACCATAAAAATGTGATGACTCCAGAAAAAAAATGTAATGTGCCCAGAAAATGTTATCATTCTGGTTCCAGAATAATGCGTTGAGTCCAGGAACGTGTGATGAGTCCAGAAAAAATCTGATGAGTCTGATTACAGAAAAAAAATCTGATGAGTCCGGAAAATCTGATGAGTGTGAAAAATCCCATTAGTCTGGTTCCAGAACACTAGGGTGAGTCCAGGAAAACGTGATGTGTCCAGAAAAAAATGTGATGTGTCCAGAAAATGTGATGATTCTGGTTCCAGAAAAATGGGATGAGTCCAAGAACATTCGATGAGTCCAGAAAAAAATCTGCTGAGTCCAGAAAGATGTGAAGAGACCAGAAAAATCTGATGAGTCCAGAAAACAATTCTGATGAGTCCAGAAAGTCTGATGAGTCTGAGTCCTGAAAAATCTGATATGTCCGGAAATATGTGATGAGACCAGAAAAATAGGATGAGTCCAGAAATAACAGATGAGTCCAGAAAAATCTGATGAGTCTGAGTCCTGAAAAATCCGATATGTCTGGAAAGATATGATGAGGCCTGATAAATACCGATGAGTGCAGAAAAAATATGATGAGTCCGGAAAAATGTGATGAGTCCCTGAAATAACCGCCGAGTCCAGAAAAATCTGATGAGTCCAGAAAAAAAATCTGATGAGTCCAGAAAAAAATGTGAAGTGTCCAGAAAATGTGATCATTCTGGTTCCAGGAAATGGGATGAGTCCAGGAACATGTGATGAGTCCAGAAAAAAAATCTGACGAGTCCAGAAAAATCTGGTGAGTCTGAGTCCGTAAATATCTGATGAGTCCGCAAAGATTAGATGAAACCAGAAAAATCTGATGAGTCCAGAAATAACCAATGGACTCCATAAAAATCTGATTAGTCCAGGAACTTGTGATGAGTCTAGAAATAATGTGATGAGTCCAGAGAAATCTAATGAATCTGGTTCCAGAAAAATGGGATGAGTCGGGAAAGATGTGATGAGACCAGAAAAATCTGGTGAGTCCAGAAAATGTGATGAGTCTGGTCCCAGAAAACTGGGATGAGCCCAGGAAAATGTGATGAGCCCAGAAAAAAACCGATGAGTCCAGAAAAATCTGATGACTCTAGAAAAAAAGAAGATGATTCCGGAAAAGATCTGATGAGACCAGAAAAATCTGCTGAGTCCATAAATAACCAATGAGTCCAGATAAATCTGATGAGTCTGAGTCCACAAAAATGTGATGAGTACAGAAAAATTGTGATGAGTCCAGAAAAAATCTGATATGTCTGGAAAGATGTGATGAGGCCAGATAAATACCGATGAGTGCAGAAAAATGTGATGAGTCCAGAAATAACCGATGAGTCCGGAAAAATCTGATGAGTCCAGAAAATCTGATGAGTCTGAGTCCAGAGAAATGTGATGAGTCCAGAAAAATTTGATGAGTCCGGAAAGATGTGATTAGTCCATAAAAATGTGATGAGTCCAAAAGAAAATGTGATTAGTCCAGAAAAATCTGATGAGTCCAGAAAAAAATCTTATGAGGCCCAATATAAAAACAATGATGAGTGCAGATAAATCTGTTGAGTCCAGAAAATCTGGTTAGTCCGAGTCCAGAAAAATCTGATGAGTCCAGAAATAACCGATGAGTCCAGAGAAATGTGATGAGTCTGAGTCCAGAAAAATCTATTATGTCCGGAAAGATGTGATGAGACCAGAAAAATGTGATGAGTCCAGAAAAAAATGTGATGAGTGCAGAAAATCTGATGAGTCTGAATCCAGAAAAATCCAATGAGTCTGATTCCAGAAAACTGGGATGGGTCCAGGAAAATGTGATGAGTACAAAACAATGCGATGAGTCTGAGTCCAGAAAAAATATGATGAGTCCATAAAAATGAACTATCTGGTTCAATTCGTGACTTCATCATTTTGTTCAATTCACCACTTCATCATCTGATTCAATTCATCACTCTCATCATCTGGTTCAATTCACCACTTCATCATCTGGTTCAATTCATCACTTCATCATCTGGTTCAATTCACCACTTCATCATCCGGTTCAATTCACCAAATCATCATTTGGTTCAATTCACCACTTCATTATCTGGTTCAATTCAATACTTCACCAATTCACCACTTCACCATCTGGTTAATTTCACCTATTCATCATCTGGTTGTCATCTGGTTCATCATCAGAAGTTTTGAGCAGAAGTGTCTCCTCTGTCAGTTAATAGTGTTTTGAAGCCGATATGATGTTCACCCTCAGAGGAGGTAGTGTTTGAGGGAGAGCCAGATTAAATTTGGGGCGTAAATCTTATTTTGAAGGGCAAATTGAAATAGAAAGAATTCTACCACTGAACCACCAATGCTCACATAGCAGCAGATTCCCACCAAGAGAGGTCATGTGATCCAACTGCTGTGCTGCGTGAGCCCCTCCCCCACAGTTTGAGTGACACTCCGCTGTGGTTACACAAGCGTAGGTGCAAAGTTTGGCTCCGCCTCTGAGAGACTTAGACAGTGGCTGAACTCATCTCCTTGTTAGTATAGTGGATACTGTCCCTGCCTGTCACACAGGAGACTGTAGTTCAATTCCCTGACAGGGAGAGCAAAACCTTTAGTGTTGTTATTGAAAACCATGAGGTTCAGACTGGGAACGGCCCCTTCCAGCCATTCCAGCTGTTGCCAATGTGAACATAAAAGTTACACAGTAAGACTCTGGAGTCCATTTGTTGTTCCCTTTCTAGAACCTCATCACTGGACACCGGGTTCTATGCACCTTGGTTTTAGGGACCGAGCCCAGAAGGGAAGCTGCCTGGAGGCGAGGACCTTATTGCATCTGTAGTGTTTCTTTCTTTCTTTCTTTCTTTCTTTCTTTCTTTCTTTCTTTCTTTCTTTCTTTCTTTCTTCTCCTGACGACATTGATCCCAAATTTGACCCTAAACATTCTCAACAAATTTGGCACATTCATCAGGACTGGTGCAGTCTATAAGAAAATGTTAAAAATTAACCCACAAAGTGCCGAAATGTGCTTTTTTTATTTGTTTCTTACTGGTCAACGTATTACTCTTCATTGTAATCATTTTGAGTTATTTAAAAAAAAAAGTGCTCTGTTGTTTGCTTTTTATATCTTTAACTGTTTCTGAATAAATTGAAAAAAAAATGTCTCATACAAATCAGATGGGAGAGGCACCAGTGAAAGGAAGAAGGGATTGGTGAAATGTGGTCCCTCCTCCTGGTGCCTGTTATAAACCTGGTAGCAGCATTCTGCTCCAGCTGCAGTCTTTGAACATTGAGCCTACTGATGCCAGAATAAAGGGAGTTACAGTAATCCAGCCTGGACCAGATGAAGGCATGTTTTAGTTCTCTCCTTCTGCTTCATCTGATGATGTCATCACCAAGGTTGTGAAAAAGCACCAGAACCAGAACCTTCATTGTGATCAGGTGTGGTGCAACTTGGAGACAGCTGAACCCCGCGGGACGCCAGAGCTCCAGGACCCAACTTGGACACCCCTGTCCTAGATCAATGTGCTGACATGTTCAAGAAGTTAAAGGAATCAACTCATTGTCATAAATAAGGCAGGAGATCAAGACTCTGGATGGTCTCCAGTCCATCACAGGACAAACACACAGAGACAAACAGCCACACACACCTTCACACCTGGAGGACATTTACTGTCACCAGTTAAACTCACATGTTTGTTTTTGGACTGTGGAAGGAAACCAGAGTACCTGGAGGATGGATGGATCCATGGAAAGTTTCTTCTTCAGTATTTTAAATCAAACCTCAGCAAGGAGCTAGTGGCGCAATGGACAACGACAGCTGTGAGCTATAAAGGGTCACCTGACGAGAGGAACCTCCAGAGGTGTCAGATCACTAAGGCGGTCCACAAGTGATACGACTGGTCACTAGGAGTGACCGGTCAATAGGAGTGACTGGTCACTCCTTGGTTAACAACCGCGGGTCACTGGTGTGAACTACCGAAGCATCTGTGGAGCCACAGGAGGCGACTCGCTGAAGCAACCTGGGAAGAACTCAAACTGCTCGGAGTCACAAATGGTTATTGACCAATCAATGATCAACAGTACTTGATTACCAATGACGGCTAAATTACAGGAAGTAATTTATGATTCAGGTTATCAATGAAACAAATCTGGGATTTATAAATGAATAGTTGAAGGGAGGTTAAACTACTTCAGTGGAATGAATCACCGAGGGTGATCTACAAGTCATTTAGGATAGATTGTTAATTAAACAAATTGTGTTATTTATTTAGTAACAATCAGAAGTAATCAAGAAGGAGTTGGAATTAAGTAAAGTCGTGGTTTACTAATTAATACAATGAATTACTTGAATGTGCCAAACCATTAAAAATGAATTAAAGGCAGTTAGGATTATCAACTGAACAAACTTGTGATTTATTAATTAATAATTCTGGATAATTAGATGCTGAGATGCAAGAAAACCAGTGAAAAATGATTAAATACAATCTTGATTATTAATTAAATAAATTTATTAATTTATTAATTAATAAGAAATACTAATTATATATCTGCAATGAAGTCACCGACCAATAGCTTTAGAGGCAATTCAAGTTGTGACTAAATTAACTGAGCATTAAATCAATCAATAATACTGCGAGTAATTAGACACCAAAATGATTTAAAAGCAATGCGGGTTATTCCAGTAATAAACCTGCATTCATTAGCCAACAACTCTTAAGTGTAATAAATTACTGAAAGTGTTAAAATCATTGAAATTGATTTAAACCGTTCAAACTATTAATCAATGAATATTACGGTTACTTAATCAGAGAGTCGGGGCTCCAGCTGAAGTTAGGATCTTAAACTAAACATCAGTCTTATTAAATGAGTGAAGTTCTTCTTCCTGGTTGGAATGAGAAGCAGAACTTTAAATGAAACAGGGAAGGAAGGCTGGGAATCCCAGCACTGACTGTTCCAACCAGCAATCGTCACAGAAAAACACCAAAACCAGCAAGAATCCTTCAATTCAACTACAAAGTGTTTATGAACAAACGTCTATTCCTGAATCATCAATCTACCAATCACATCTGATCAATAAACATCAAGTCACATCTCATCAAACAACACTGTGTGTGTGTGTGTGTGTGTGTGTGTGTGTGTGTGTGTGTGTGTGTGTGTGTGTGTGTGTGTGTGTGTGTGTGTGTGTGTGTGTGTGTGTGTGCGTGAAAGAGAGAAGGGAACGAGTGTAATGACCACAAATGTCCACCAGAGGGAGGTAGACGTCAGTGACCTCCATTGTACATCCTGGTAAGATTTTATTACGTTTAAATAAATAAAAAACTGAGCCAGCTTCACTGGTGTTTCTTTATAATTTAAGGAAACCAAATTCCTTCTCAATTATGTATTTTTGGGTTGACCAATATTAACGCAAATAATTAGTTGAAACAGTCATGCAATGAAAACATCAGATTTGAACCTTCAAGCAGATTGACTCATGTGGCAGGATGTGGAGGACACAATGTCAAAGTCAACATCAAATCCATAAAGGAGCTAAAACCAGGATCAGATGTTGAGACAATAGAGAAGTGTGTATAAATGTATGAACTGTCCACCTTTTGACATTATTGAACACACCTGACACTTTATCAAGGAAGTGAGTTTGTCAATGTTTGGTTGAAATGTTGGAGTCATGGGACCACGTGGCCCAATGGATAAGGAGTCTGACTTAGGATTAGAAGGTTGAGGGTTCAAGTCCCTTCGTGGTTAAAAGTGTCCATGCTGTTAAGTACCATTAGACCACATTTACTAGACTTCTGCTGGAAAAGCTGCTTCTGCTAACGTCACAGATGAAATTACTCAACAGTCATTGTGTCAAAAACTAGATCTTCTGATAGAATCTTAAGTTTACATGGACTGACTTTTAGTGGTCCCTCCGTCCTTGTCCTTTTTCATCGTCTCCTGGCTTGTTGCTCCTGTTGCTCATTGGTTGGTTGGTTGCTGCTTGGGTTTGGTGAGTGTGTCTGATGCCTTCAGGGGCAATGGGAAATAAAACCACAACATGAAAGAAACACTAGACCAACCATTTGTAGGAGGGGGTCATGGTAATCCCAAGGGCACATCCGGGAATGCCAGGACCTCTGGCACCCAAGTGCGAATAGTGAATAGTGAAGTAGGATTTTTTTTTTTTTATTGAAGTGGATTGATGTTCACTTTAATTTGAAAACAAAAAATTGCTCAATCCACACTCTCTCTGTTCTGCCTTCTGTCTCTGTTTCCATTATTAATCCTACTAATTGATCAGTTGTGTCATTACAGGCTGTCACTGTCAAAAAAAATCTTACTTCACTATTCACTATTCGCACTTGGGTGCCAGAGGTCCTGGCATTCCCGGATGTGCCCTTGGGATTACCATGACCCCCTCCTACAAATGGTTGGTCTAGTGTTTCTTTCATGTTGTGGTTTTATTTCCCATTGCCCCTGAAGGCAACAGACACACTCACCAAACCCAAGCAGCAACCGACCAACCAATGAGCAACAGGAGCAACAGGCGAGGAGGTAAAAGGAGGGACAGCAGACGATGAAAAAGGACAAGGACGGAGTGACCACTGAAAGTCAGTCCATGTAAACTTAAGATGCTATCAGAGGATTACGTTTTTCAAGAGTAATTTCATCTGTGACGTTAGCAGAAGCAGCTTTTCCAGCAGAAGTCTAGTAAAGGTGGTCAAACCATGATGAGACTCTCTAACGGTACTTCACATACTACATGATGGACACTTTTAACCACGAAGGGACTTGAACCCTCAATCTTCTAATACGAAGTCAGACTCCTTATCCATTGGGCCACGTGGTCCCATGACTCCAACATTTCAACCAAACACTGACAAACTCACTTCCTTGATAAAGTGTCAGGTGAGTTCAATAATGTCAAAAGGTGGACAGTTCATCCATTTATACACACTTCTCTATTGTCTCAACATCTGATCCTGGTTTTAGCTCCTTTATGGATTTGATGTTGACTTTGACATTGTGTCCTCCACATCCTGCCACATGAGTCAATCTGCTTGAAGGTTCAAATCTGCTGTTTTCACTGCATGACTGTTTCAACTAATTATTTGTGTTGCAGTAATTCTATTATTTTTCATTTGGTTTAAACCAAAAAGACATAATTGAGAAGGAATTAGGTTTTCTTAAATTATAAAGAAACACCAGTGAAGCTGGCTCAGTTTCTTTATTTATTTAAACGTAATAAAATCTTACCAGGATGTACAATGGAGGTCACTGACGTCTACCTCCCTCTGGTGGACATTTGTGGTCATTACGCTCATTCCCCACTCAATCACACACACACTCGTTCCCTTCTCTCTTTCACGCACACACACACACACACACACACACACACACACACACACACACACACACACACACACACACACACACACACACACACACACACACACACACTCACACATTGTGTTGTTTGATGAGATGTGACTTGATGTTTATTGATCAGATGTGATTGGTAGATTGATGATTTAGGAATAGACGTTAGTTAATAAACACTTAGTAGTTGAATTGAAGGATTCTTGCTGGTTTTGGTGTTTTTCTGTGACGATTGCTGGTTGGAACAGTCAGTGCTGGGATTCCCAGCCTTCCTTCCCTGTTTCATTTAAAGTCTGCTTCTCATTCCAACCAGGAAGAAGAACTTCACTCATTTAATAAGACTGATGTTTAGTTTAAGATCCTAACTTCAGCTGGAGCCCCGACTCTCTGATTAAGTAACGGTAATATTCATTGATTAATAGTTTGAACGGTTTAAATCAGTTTCAATGATTTTAACACTTTCAGTAATTTAACACACTTAAGAGTTGTTGGCTAATGAATGCAGGTTTATTGCTGGAATAACCCGCATTGCTTTTAAATCTTTTTGGTGTTTAATTACTCGCAGTATTATTGATTGATTTAATACTCAGTTAATTTAATCACAACTTGAATTCCCTCTAAAGTTATTGGTCGGTGACTTCATTGCAGATATATAATTAGTATTTCTTATTAATTAATAAATTAATCAATTTATTTAATTAATAATGAAGATTGTATTTAATCATTTTTCTGTGGTTTTCTTGCATCTCAGCATCTAATTATCCAGAATTATTAATTAATAAATCACAAGTTTGTTCAGTTAATAATCCTAACTGCCTTTAATTCATTTTCAATGGTTTGGCACATTCAAGTAATTCATTGTATCAATTAGTAAACCACGACTTTACTTAATTCCAACTCCTTCTTGATTACTTCTGATTGTTATTAAATAAATAACACATTAGTTTAATTAACAATCTATCCTAAATGACTTGTAGATCACCCTCGGTGATTCATTCCACTGAAGTAGTTTAACCTCCCTTCAACTATTAATTTATAAATCCCAGATTTGTTTCATTGATAACTTGAATCATAAATTACTTCCTGTAATTTAGCCGTCACTGGTAATCAAGTACTGTTGATCATTGATTGGTCAATAACCATTTGTGACTCCGAGCAGTTTGAGTTCTTCCCAGGTTGCTTCAGCGAGTCGCCTCCTGTGGCTCCACAGATGCTTCGGTAGTTCACACCAGTGACCCGCGGTTGTTAACCAAGGAGTGACCAGTCACTCCTATTGACCAGTCACTCCTATTGACCAGTCGTATCACTTGTGGACCGCCTTAGTGATCTGACACCTCTGGAGGTTCCTCCCATCAGGTGACCCTTTATAGCTCACAGCTGTCCGACACAGCGGTCAATCCGGCCGTCCCTCGTTTCTGTTTGGTGAAGTGAGCCGCGCTCCGCCCACTGCTCCCAGAGTCCAGATCCATATTTCACTTTCTCTTGTATTGTTTGATTGTACACTCATAGTGACAGGGCGTCTTTTCCTTTATAAATGAGTTCCCAGTCATCCGATTGTACCTCAATAACTAGTTTATCCAGGGATTCCTCTCTTCTGACTCATTTGTAATGATATCCATCTGTTGTCTCTTTTAATCTTTCTGTGGTTTTTATTGGAAATAGTAAAAAATCAAACAGACATGAAATCACTGATATCATTGACTAATAAGCCCTTGTACGTTTTCTTCATTTGACTTTTATTTGCTGATTGTTTCATCTGAATGTTTAATCTGTTCCACCTCTTTAAGCTACATCAATAACCAATGTAATACGCCCCCTGGATTTGGTCACCACAGTCACACGGTCAAAGAGCAAGTCAGCCTCGCTGCTGCCCCCTGCTGGCCGCGCCCCGTCACTATCTGTCAAATCCTGTTCCAGAGTTCTCTGGTGTCTGTGGGAAAAAACTTGAAACTGAGCAAGATGACTATTGCAGCAACACATCATCAGTAGGATACAACTAAGCTGTCTCTTGATGGTCTACGACAGGGTGTCCAAACTGGGTCAGAGAGTGCTGGTGTCCTGCATGTTTTAGTTCTCTGCCTGCTTCATCATACCTGAATCTAATGATGACATCATCACCAAGGTTGTGAAAAAGAACAATAATGAGCCTTTCATCACAAAGTGGATGGGAGAGGCACCGGATGGAGATCAACGGAGATCAAAGCCGGAGGAAATCTTGGATCTGAGCATCTCCATGGCAAAAGGCACTGATCTCCTTTGATCTGATAGGAGATCAGCACTGGAGCCATGGAGACGCTCAGATCAAAGGAAATCAGCTTTGTAGAGTTGTCATTTGCTCGTACTCATCCTTACATTTTTCGAGAAATTTGTCTTCAATCACCTTTTCTCTATTTACACCCTCTACTTGAACCTTTACCTGTTTATTTATTTAATATTTTCCAAATATCATGATTTTGGTTTGACCTAGATTTAATTAATCAGAGTTCATTTCTCTGAATGTATCTCGTATCTCGTTGAAGAGTTTTTCTTTTTTTTTTTTTGGGAGAATTGTGGGTCTGTAGTTTGTGAAGTGTGTCTGTTTTCAATAACAGTATCCTTACTGGAAGCCTGTTAAATAATACTATGTAGAACCTTCTATGTACTGCTGACATGGTCTTTATTGTTTTCTGGTACTTTCTTAAAATAATTCTTCTTACATTTTCTCATTATATGAGTGAACTTATTTTTACATTTCTTGTATTTATTTTCCATCTCCTTCGTTCTACATTTATTGGATTCTCTATGTCATGTATTCTTCTCCTTGGACGCATTTTTTAAGCCCTTTGTCATCCATTAAACATCTTTATATTTCACTTTCTCTTGTATTTATAAATGAGTTCCCAGTCATCTGATTGTACCTCAATAACTAGTTTTTTCCAGGGACTGCTCTGTTCTGACTCATTTGTGTTGACATCTATCTGTTGTCTGTTTTAATGTTTCTGTGGTTTTTATTGTAAATAGTAAAAAAACTAAAACAAACAGACATGAAATCACTGATATCATTGACTAATACACCACTTACTTTGATATTATCTATAACGTGTGTAAATAAATTATGACCCTCCAAACGACCCCCAGGAGGGAAAATAGAATATATGTTTTTTTCAAATTAAAGTGACAATGAGAACAGGAGTCCCCCCCTCACCTCCAGAGGAATATCGAGAGTGAGCTACCAGCTTCTCTCTGTGGAGGAGAACATCAGTCCTCACCTCCAGAGTGAACATAAGTCATGTCTGTATATTACATCCATCATCCATCCATGCGGAACAAAGCGCCTGTTCGTTACAGTGATATTTATGTTACCTCTTCAAAGTACGGTTCAGAAAAGGGCTGTTGCATTGGCCGGGAATTGAACCCGGGCCTCCCACGTGGCAGGCGAGCATTCTACCACTGAACCACCAATGCTCACATAGCAGCAGATTCCCACCAAGAGAGGTCATGTGATCCAACTGCTGTGCTGCGTGAGCCCCTCCCCCACAGTTGGAGTGACACTCCGCTGTGGTTACACAAGCGTATGTACAGAGTTTGGCTCCGCCCCTAAGAGACTTAGACAGAGTGAGACTGGGAACGGCCCCTTCCAGCCATTCCAGCTGTTGTCAATGTGAACATAAAAGTTACACAGTAAGACTCTGGAGTCCATTGGTGGTTCCCTTTCTAGAACCTCATCACTGGACACTGGGTTCTGTGCAGCTTTTTTTTAGGGACCGAGCCCAAAAGGGAAGCTGCCTGGAGGCGAGGACCCTATTGCATCTGTAGTGTTTCTTTCTTTCTTTCTTTCTTCTCCTGACCATATTGAACCCAAATTTGACCTAAACTTGTTCATCTAATTTGACACACTCATCAGGACTGGTGCAGTCTATAAGAAAATATAAAATATTAACCCACAAAGTGCCAAAATATGCTCTCTAGCGCCACCTACAGTCACTAAAATGACTAATGACCACCATGGTGTGATCTCTCTAGGAATGTCGCAGAGAAATCAAACTAAAACTCATTTGATCATCTCATCAACACCTAAATATCACACAATGACACCCTGACCTAAGTCCAAAAGGAAGTCCACAATTTGCCTTTCGATTTGCCTTTCAAAATAAGATTGACACCCCAAATTTAATCTGGCTCTCCCTCAAACACTACCTCCTCTGAAGGTGAACATCATATCGGCTTCAAAACACTATTAACTGACAGAGGAGACACTTCTGCTCAAAACTCTATACAACTTTGTAGTTACTCGAGTGGTTTGGATTTTATTTGCTTTCAAATATTGCAATGTCGAATCCTGCTGCCTGCTGCCTCTTATTCAAATGCTTCAGAAAACCAAACACCACGGCCATTAGGAATGTCGTAGAGATCAAACCAAAACTCACTTGTTCGTCTCATCAAGATCTAAAAATCACGTGTTGACACCCCTCACCTAAACCCTACAGGAAGTCCACAATTTGCTTTTGTTTCCACACCTCAAACTTCAATATTCGCCATCAAACAGGAAGTCTGCTGTAACTACAGGTTCGTGTTTCCAGAAGAAAATTCAAGTGTGAATGCTGAAGGGGCTGAATAAAGCTGCTTTCTCTTTTGAATATATATCTCCTTTGATCTAAGCGTCTCAAGATATCTTAACATTGTTTTCTGACTTTTTATCAAAATGCAGTAAAACAAACTAACTCTTTATGTATTTTCTCATGAGTGGAACTAAAACTCTTCTGTAGTAACAAGTTACGAGTTTACGAGTTTCTTAAAGAAACAAACATATTCAACAATGTTTTTACAGTTTGGATGTGATATTATCAAATAGTTCTGTCAATTCTTAAAATAAAAGAAGTGACCCCAAGAAGTTTATGTTATCTACTGCATGAATTTATTGATTTTTATGTATGTATGTATGTATGTATGTATGTATGTATGTATGTATGTATGTATGTATGTATGTATGTATGCATGTATGTATGTGTGCAGGAGGAGGTTCAGGAAGATGCGCAGGAGGAGGTGCAGGAAGAAGCGCAGGATGTGTGCAAGAGGAGGTACAGGATTGTGCTGGAGGAGGTGCACGAGGAGGCGCAGGAAGAGGTGGAGGAAGTGCAAGATGTGTGCAGTAGGAGCTGCAGGATGTGTGCAGGAGGAGGTGCAGGATGTGAGCAGGAGGAGGCACAGCATTGTGCGGGAGGAGGTGTAGGAGGATTTGCAGGAGGAGGTAAAAAGGAGGCGCAGGGGGAGGTGCAGAAGGAGGTGCAGGATGAGGCATAGGATGTATGCAGGAAGAGGCACAGGATGAGGCATAGAAGGAGGTGCAGGAGTAGGCGCGGGATGTGTGCAGGAGGAGGCGCAGGATGTGTGCATGAGGAGGTGCAGGAGGAGGTGCAGGAGAAGGCGCAGGAGGAGGTGCAGGAGGGAGAGTTCTAGAGGAGGTGCGGGAGGAGGTGCAGAATGTGTGCAGAAGGAGGCGTAGGAAGTGTGCAGGAAGGGGTGCAAGAGGAGGCACAGGAGGAGGTGCAGGACAAGGCACAGGAGGAGACGCAGGAGGGAGTGCAAGAGGAGGCACAGGATTGTGCTGGAGGAGGTGCACGAGGAGGCGCAGGAGGAGGTGCAGGACAAGGCACAGGAGGAGACGCAGGAGGGAGTGCAAGAGGAGGCACAGGATTGTGCTGGAGGAGGTGCACGAGGAGGCGCAGGATGAGATCGAGGATGTATGCAGGAAGAGGCGCATGAGAAGGTGCAAGAGGAGGCGCAGAATGAGGCGCAGAAGGAGGCGCAGGATGTGTGAACGAAGTTGAGGAGGGAGTGTAGGAGGAGGGAGATGAAGAGGAGAAGGGGTGGAGGAGGTGCAGAAGGAGGTGCAATAGGAAGCGCAGGAAGAGGTGCAGGAGTAGGCGCAGGATGAGGCTTATGATGTGTGCAGGAGGAAGCGCAGAATGTGCAGGAGGAGGTGGAGGAGGAGGTGCAGGAGGAGGTGCATAAGGAGGCGCTGGATGAGGCGTAGGATGTGTGAAGGAGGAGGCGGAGGAGGAGGTGCAGAAGGAGTTACAGGAGAAGGTGCAGGTGACTGGCAGGATGTGTGCAAGAAGAGGCGCAGGAGGAGGTGCGGGAGGAGGTGCAGAAGGAGGCGCAGAAGGAGGCACTGGATGAGGCGTAGGATGTGTGCAGAAGGACGCGCAGGAAGAGGTGCAGGGTGTGTGCAGGAGGAGGTGCAGGATGTGTGCAGCCGAGGGCGCAGGAGGAGGAGGTGCAGAATTTGTGCAGGAGGAGGCACAGGAGGAAGTGCAGGAGGAGGTGCAGAAGGAGGCGCTGGATGAAGCGTAGGATCTGTGCAGGAGGAGGTGCAGGATGTGTGCAGCCAAGGGCGCAGGGGGAGGTGCAGGAGGAGGTGCAGGAGGACACGCAGGATGTGTGCAGGATGAGGCGCAGGATGTGTGCAGCCGAGGGCGCAGGAGGAGGTGCAGAATTTGTGCAGCAGGAGGTGCTGGAAGAGGCGCAGGAGTAGGCGCAGAAGGAGGCGCAGAATGTGTGCAGGAGGCGGCCCAGTATTGTGCAAGGAGGCACAGGAGAAGACGCAGGTGGAGGTGCAGGATTGTGCAAGGAGGCACAGGAGGAGGTGCAGGAGGAGGCACCGGAGGAGGCGCAGGACGGGGTGAAAGAGGAGGCACAGGATTGTGCTGGAGGAGGTGCATGAGGAGGCGCAGAATGAGATTGAGGATGTATGCAGGAAGAGGCACATGAGGAGGTGCAAGAGGAGGCGAAGCAGGAGGTACAGGATGTGTGCAGGAGGAGGTGCAGGATGTGTGCAGCCGAGGGCGCAGGGGGAGGTGCAGAATTTGTGCAGGAGGAGGTGCATGATGTGTGCAGGAGGAGGCGGAGGAGGAGGCGCAGAAGGAGTTACAGTAGGAGGTGCAGGTGACTGACAGGATGTGTGCAGGAAGAGGCGCAGGAGGAGGTGCAGGAGGAGGTGCAGGAGGAGGCGCTGGATGAAGCGTAGGATGTGTGCAGAAGGACGCGCAGGAAGAGGTGCAGGATGTGTGCAGGAGGAGGTGCAGGATGTGTGCAGCCGAGGGCGCAGGAGGAGGTGCAGAATTTGTGCAGCAGGAGGTGCTGGAAGAGATGCAGGAGTAGGCACAGAAGGAGGCGCAGAATGTGTGCAGGAGGCGGCCCAGGATTGTGCAAGGAGGCACAGGAGAAGACGCAGGAGGAGGTGCAGGATTGTGCAAGGAGGCACCGGAGGAGGCGCAGAATGGGGTGAAAGAGGAGGCACAGGATTGTGCTGGAGGAGGTGCATGAGGAGGCGCAGAATGAGATCGAGGATGTATGCAGGAAGAGGCATATGAGGAGGTGCAAGAGGAGGCGAAGCAGGAGGTACAGGATGTGTGCAGGAGGAGGCGCAGGACGTTTGCAGGATGAGATGCAGGATGAGGTGCAGGATGTGTGCAGGAGGAGGCGCAGGATGTGTGCAGGAAGGGGAGGAAGAGGAGAAGGGGGTGGAGGAAGAGGCACAGGAGGAGGCGAAGGATGTGTGCAGGAAGGGGAGGAAGAGGAGAAGGGGGTGGAGGAGGAGGCGCAGGAGGAGGTGCAGGAGAAGGCGCAGGATGTGTGCAGTAGGAGGCACAGGATGTGTGCAGGATGTGTGCAGGAGGAGGCGCAGGAGGAGGTGCAGGATTTGTGCAGCAGGAGGTGCAGAAGGAGGTGCAGGATGTGTGCAGGAAAAGGAGGAGGAGGTGGAGGACGAGGAGGAGAAAGAGGAGGAGGGGTGGAGGAAGAAGCACAGGAAGAGGCGCAGAAGGAGGCGCAGGAGGAGGTGCAGGAGGTATATAGGAGGAGGCTCAAGGTGTAAAATGTGTAAAAGCTGGATTTGGACCATGGATATGAAATGTTGTTACTAGAAGTGATGTTTGAATCACCACAGATGAAAATGTTCTTGTTTGTTCTTTTGGTTCCAACACAAGTTGAATCAATCAATGATTAGAAAGACTGAAGGTCCAGAACCTCCTGGAAATAAAGACTCATTAAGTTACAGATCAAAGTGTGTCTCACTCTTTGATCTAAAACTTTAACAAGCACATCAACTTCCTGGAAATCCAGGCACTTCAAGGTGCAGTGGTGGAACCACTTATGAAGAGAAGATCCTGGAACGAGACAGAACAATGGTTCTATGATTGGGACAGTAATTGATTGGTGCATGGGCTGGGAATTGAACCTGGGACTCTTGAGTGGGAGGAAAGAATTGTAGCATTGAAGCACCGAGGCCTTAAACAGAAGAAACAATGAAGAGAACTTCTGGACCAAACTAATGAAGATTTGGTTGAATTGCTGCAGTTCTGATTCCAAGCATGAGGACAGAAGGACAGTTTGGTGGACACATTAGTTCTTTCATTCCATAGTTTGTAGAAAATGTCTTCCTGAACAGTTTGAAGCTCAGAGTTTGCTCAGCGCTCAGTGTCAGATCACTCCCTGTTTGAGTCATGTTGAGTCCTGATGTGACGAGTCAGCACGGCCACACTGTACAAAGCAGCAGCATGATAAGAGACACTCAGCAGACCTTTGAGGACAAGTTCTATGGTAGAACTAGAAGCTCCGCCCACCTCACTACAACCTCCACAGTCACTACAGGCTCAGAGGCTCAGGTGTTTTGTTGAGCTGCTGCTGCCCCCTGTTGACCGCTGTGTGACGGTGCAGATCACTCAGTGTGACCAACACACAGCGGAGGACTCATTTCACTTTCAAGACACAATCAGTCCAACGCTCTCTGTCCATGCAGCTCTCTCTCTGAGCTGTGGACACGTCCTCAGGTGATGGAGGTGAAGGTGGTGAACAGCTCCTGCTCCACTCTACACAAGCTGAAAAACTTACACACACACCAGGTCACTCTCTGAAGGTTCCAGAGTCTCATTGTCCTCTGAAGGACACTTGTTAAGGTCCAACATGAAGGAACGGGATTCAAACCTCAACAAAGAATTTAGAGCAACAAGAAAAAATCTCTACAACTTCTAATGAACCAACACATGAAGAGGAGGAGGAGGAGGAGGAAGAGGAAGAGGAAGAGGAAGAGGAAGAGGAAGAGGAAGAGGAAGAGGAAGAGGAAGAGGAAGAGGAAGAGGAGGAGGAGCAGGAGGAAGAGGAGGAGGAATAGGAGGAGGAGCAGGAGGAATAGGAGGAGGAGCAGGAGGAGCTGGAGGAGCAGGAGGAGGAGCAGGAGGAGCAGGAGGAGGAGGAAGAGGAGGAGGAGCAGGAGGTTTCGTCCTCTCTGCTCTCCTCAGTGGATCTTCAGGACACAGTGTCCCCTCTGCTGGGGGACCCCTGAGACACTATGACAGACAGGCAGCAACATCAGCATCTCCTCGTTACTATAGTGGAGAGTATCCCCGCCTGTCACGTGGGAGACCGGGGTTCAATTCCCCGACGGGGAGTGAGAGGCTCTTAGTTTAGTCATGGAGAACCATTGGGTTCTAATCAGGAACCGACTTTCTGCCAACCACCTCCTAATCATTTATTGGTACCCTAAATGCTCAATTTAGTTTTTTCCTATGGAAGTTGAGTTGTAATATTCTAACATTTAAAATACATCCATGTTTACAAACATGTTGGTAAAGAAATTGTTTGATAATGATTTAGTTGTCAGGTTAGTGAAATATCTCCTAAAATGTTCTGACTCCAACCATGAAATCCTCACTAACAGACAACACTTCCATAAATCCTCCCCTCCAGCAAGCAGCCACACACCACAATCCAGAGTGTCCTGGTGAGAGAGGGACAGGGTCCTGGTGAGAGAGGGACACATGTTGCTCAGGGCTTTTCCTCCTTGTCTTACATGAACTGATTCAGTTCAATAAAAACCACCAAAACAAGGATTTAGCTGTATGAGGTTGTGGGTTCAATCCCCAGCATCTTCAAGCTTTATGTCTCACATCAACAGCAGCAAGTAGATTAATAGTGAGTTAGTGTCTCTTGATGGTGAGAAGATAAGAGACAAACAGGCTCTGACACGTCTCACTCACAAACATGAGACACTTTTCTGTCCCATTCTACAAACTTCATCAAGTCTTCTTCACCATCGCTCTATATTCTTCATCATCTTTGACAGGTGAAGCCACTCAGAGTAGTGATGGTGGTATAGTGGTGAGCATAGCTGCCTTCCAAGCAGTTGACCCGGGTTCGATTCCCGGCTGTCACAGAGGAGAGACTTTCCTTATAAGTTGGGATGTTGGATCTTTTTCAGTTCTTTCAAACCTTTATTCAAAGACTCAGTCTCCTGATTATTGAATGTCTACTTAGAGAAAACACAACTCTTGGACAAATGAGCTACACCCTTCCAAGAAAACCAGCTCCAGCAACCAGACACACAACACGGGAGAATCCATGCAGGAGTCCAGGGTTTGATTCCCGGCCAATGCAACACATTGTTTTTAACCCTCCTCCTGTGTGAGCTTTCACAACCCAGTCACATGTTAACGGCTCCGTTTTGATCTGAGTCTGAGGCTCCGTTTACACCACAACATTCCAAGTGACAACAACTTGTCCGTTAAGGAAAAGTGAAGCTTTTACAGGACAGCAGCACTACGGAGGCCGCCATGTTTGTTACTCACACATGAGTAGAAGCACTATTTACCAGGGTGGAGGTGCACATGCTCAGTAACAGCGCTCTGTAGCCTCCGCCTGTCCCTGTGGGGGGAGTCGGGAGTGTGAAAGAAAAGTTCCACCTTGAGAGCCGGGACCAAAAAGTGACGGTTGCAGTGGATCTGAGCACCACTGTCGCATAAACGGAGACCAAATGTGACTAAAGTTTTGTGGTTCCGCTTGTTTTTGTTGTGGTGTAAACGGGCCTTAAATCATCTGTAAATTAGAACCCTGATTGTTGTGGGCTGAAGATGGAGATGTGAAGTCTGTAAGTCACCAACACTATCCTGAAGTGACTTTCTTCTTCTTCTTTTGGCTTTAATGGCAGTTGGCATCGTGAAGTAGTATTACGCCATCTGCTGGTTCTAACTAGGCTATACTATTTCCAAGGATTGGGAAAGATCAAAGTGACTAAATTCCTTTCTTTACTTTGATCTTTAGTTTGATCAGAATTTGACAATCTGAATGAATAACCATCTTTGAATAAAGAAGAGAAACAGTGAAAATGCTCCACTGTATCACCTCAGCATGACCAACAGGAGATTAGCAGGGATACAAATATCTCAGAAAATAGGCTTTGTAAACGACCTGGATATTAAGTTATTTTTTGAAATGAGTAAGTTTTTTTTATGTTATAATGATAGTATAGTGCTTATGCTTTTACTTTGAAAGAACGCACAGACAAGGTGTGGTAAATCAGAAGTAACTGTTGTAAATCAGATGGAAGTACCAGGAACGTTGATGAGCAGTAAAAGCCATGCTTAGTGTACTGTGATTTCAAGCTTACAGTTTAATTGTAATGTAAAGTAAAAGGTAATCTATATTATTTCATGGTACAGACATATGGTTAAAAAGGACAAAATTGTAAATATACATGGAAATTACATATTAAGAGCTCTCAAGCTAGAGATTGTCAACAGTTAATAATTTAAGGCAATTCATTTAAGGTAGTACAAATGGTAAAAGTGTAAAGGTAAAACATGCTGTTAAGAGTTGCTCATGGTATTTTTCTGTGTACATTGTAGTTCTTACGGTGTGTTCACCTTCAAGGCTCAATAAAGTTGAGAAGCATCAGTTTGAGAGAGCATCTTTTCTACCGCGGCTGCTCCAGGCTTCACTGATCCACAAAGAGGTACAACTGTTGGCATTCCAAAAGGAGAGTCAGGAGGACTGAATACATTCTATTAAAGTACTTTGATCTGATCTATTGAAGACTCTGATCTTACCTTTAACTCTAAACAAAGAGATTCACAATTCAAGTGTTAAAGTGCAGAGAATCTCACATCAAATCCACAATGTGAAACATCAAATAGATCCAACTGTCATTGAACACACACACACAACACACACACACACACACACACACACACACACACACAGACACACACACACACACACACACACACACACACACACACACACACACACACACACACACACACACACACACACACACACACACACACACACACACACACACACACACACACACACACACACTCCAGTGAACCAAGCCAAGGAATTGATGAATTCTTCATCCATCAGACACCCTGTCAGAAAGGGTGGAGGTGAGGACTGATGTTTTCCTCCACAGAGAGCAGCTGCTGGTAGCTCACTCTCTATGTTCCTCTGGAGGTGAGGACTGATGTTCTCCTCCACAGAGAGCAGCTGCTGGTAGCTCACTCTCTATAGGCATCAGTTCAAATCCCGAAGAGTCTAGTTTGGACAATTCTTGTTTCCCAAAACCTTTAATCTCTGGATTGAGTTGCTGCTTGTAGTCAAATGTTTTCACACGACCCTGTTAACCTCCAGCAGAGTTTCTGTAGTGTAGTGGTTATCACGTTTGCTTCACACGCAAAAGGTCCCCTGTTTGAAACCGGGAGGAAACATAAAGCAAGGTTTTTGAAAGTCCAAAGGACAGTCTCAATGATACATCATCTGAAATGTTATTTAAAGTTTATCCCTCTCCCTTCTAAGCCAGGGGTTGTGGGTTCGAGTCCCATCTGAGGACTGATGTTCTTCTCTACAGAGAGTAGCTGCTGGGAGCTCACTCTCTATGTTCCTCTGCAGAAAGTGATGAGGACTGATGTTCTCAGAAGAACTTTTTTATCATCAAGAACAACTTTTCCCTCAGAGTGAGATGAGCTGAGTGAGGAAACCAAGCGGTCCAAGGAGCTGTGTTCTTGTTCCACTCTCTTCTGGATTGAGTTGTTACATAAGCAAATATAACAACCCAAAACCTCTTAACTGGAAGTGGTGGGATTTGAACCCACACCTCTTGAGAGACTGGAGCCTAAAACCAGAGCGTTGGACCGCTCGCCCACACTATAATCATACAATAATAATAACATCTATTTATATAGCACCTTTCACAGACCAAAAGCCACAAAGTACTTCACAACACAGTTCAAAACCATCAGAAAGTACACAGAATATAAAAGACCAAGACAAGACAAAATCCTAGCAGCACAAAGGTCGTTAATTAAAAGCCTGAACTAATAGATGAGTCTAAGTTTGTTCTTGAAGGTGTCAACAGAGTCAGTTGAGCACAAAGAGGGAAGAAGATCCTTCCAAAGCCTCGGAGCAACAGCCTGGAAGGATCGGTCACCTCTAGTGAGAAAATGAGAGCGTGGAACCTTCAGCAGGTTCTGATCCACAGACCTCAGAGCCGTTCAGGGTGTAAGGCTGGACCAGATCTCTGAGATAAGAAGGAGCCTGACCATGCAAGGCTCTGAAGACCAGGACCAGAACTTTAAACTGGATCCTATAGGACACTGGCAGCCAATGAAGTTCTTTTAGAACCGGGGACATGTGAGTCCTCCTGTTAGTACGGCTCAGAATTCTCTCTGCAGAGTTTTGCACTAATTGCAGTGGAGAGAGCTCCTTCTTGTTCAGACATGAAAACAAACTGTTACCATAGTCTAAACATGAAGACACAAAAGCAGGAATGAGAAGCTCCAAATCGTTCCGTGAGACCATGTTCCTAAGTTTAGATCTTTTCCTGAGTTGAAAGAAGCAGTTCCTGGTCAGCTGCTTCCAGTGCTGCACTAATGACAGGTCTTTGTCAAAGAGAACTCCCAAGGTTCTAAGACTTGGCTTAGCAGACGGGCCTCAGTCACCCAGGTACTGTTTAATCCCAGGGATTGAATCATCAGGGGCAATAACCAGTGTTTCTGTTTGGTCTGCATTGAGCTGCAGAGAGTTATCGCTGAGTCATTGTTTTATTTCCACCAGACAATGGAGCAAGTTTAGCTTCATGATCTCTGACGGCTTAAAGGAACAGTAACGCTGATATCATCAGCAAATAAGTGGAAAGAAACATCACGCAACCTTTGGAGGATCTTTCCCAAAGGGATCAAATACAACAAAAATACACCTCCTCCTGAACCTCCTCCTGAACCTCCTCCTGCCCCTCATCCTGAACCTCCTCTTGCACATTTCTGTGTCTCCTCCTAACACCTCCCCCTGCACAATCCTGCGCTTCTTCCTGCGCCTCCTCCTGCGAATCTTCCTGCACACATCCTGCAGCTCCTCTTGCACAATCATGCGCCTCCTCCTTGGACCTCCTCCTGCACAAGTATGCGCCTCCTCCTGCACACATCCTGCGCCTACTCCTCCATCTCTTCCTGCAGCTCCTCCTGTGCCTCCTCCTGCGCCTGTTGCACCTCATCCTGAGCCTCCTCCTTGCGCCTCCTCCTGCACAATCATGTGCCTCCTCCTGCACCTCCACCTGTGCATCCTCGTGCACACATCCTGGGCCTCCTCCTGGGCCTCCTCCTGCAAACATCCTGCAGCTCCTCCTGCACAATCCTGCGCCTCCTCCTTCGACTCCTCTTGCACCTCATCCTGCACCTCCTCCTGTGCCTCCACCTCCTTCTGCACGTCGTCCTATGCCTCCACCTTCTCCTGTACCTAGCCGGTGCCTCCTGCACCTCATCCTGTGCTTCCTCCTTGCGCCTCCTCCTTTGCCTCCTCCTGCACCTCCTCCTGTGCCTCCTTCTGAAACTCCTCCTGCACAATCCTGCGCCTCCAACTGCACCTCCTCCTGCGCACAAAATGTGATTCATCCTGCGCCTCCTCTTGCAGCTCCTCATGTGCCTCCTTCTTCGCCGCCTCCTCCACCTCCTCCTGCGCCTCTATCTGTGCCTCCTTCTTGAGCTACTTCGTTGGCGAAGTTAATAAATGAGAATTTTGTGAAGATCATAACTGTATCTGTAACTGTATCATAACATACCGGCACATACTGACTGGAGGAAAGGATTTATTTCAAACAGGATAAGTATGAAAGAGTTGGTGACAGAGGCCGTTTTCCAATTCTTAGAACACCAGTGTGTACTCGCCTACGTCATGAGTAACTACTTGCAGGGCGTCCTCAGAAGTGTGGAAATGCAAATTTACACGGACGCATCGGCGTTAATGGAGAATTGGAAGACGAGTACTTGATGACGCGGTGACTGGCATGGCTGGATGATGGACCCTGAAGCTGAGGAGGAGGAGGAGGAGAAGGAGGAGGAGGAGGATAGGGAGGGAAAAGCAGCATAAGTTGACCAGTAAGAAAAAACCCACAGTGTGATATTTATGTCAACTGTTCACAAAGTAGGGTTCAGAAAAGGTCTGTTGCATTGGCCGGGAATTGAACCCGGGCCTCCCGCGTGGCAGGCGAGAATTCTACCACTGAACCACCAATGCTCACACAGCAGCAGATTCCCACCAAGAGAGGTCATGTGATCCAACTGCTGTGCTGCGTGAGCCCCTCCCCCACAGTTTGAATGACACTGCTGTGGTTACACAAGCGTATGTTCAGAGTTTGGCTCCGCCCCTGAGAGACTTAGACAGTGGTTGAACGGACATCTCCTTGTTAGTATAGTGGAGAGAGTGTAGAGAATATGGACTGTCAGTCATGACACCACGGAGGAAACGTTGTTCTGATTGACTCTACTGAGCATGTGCAGAAGGACTAGTTACGACCAACATGGTGACCAGGAACAGATTTTTCTGTCTACAAGGGGGCGGAGCCTGAGAGTTTCCAGAAAATGACTTTTTCTCCCGTTGACATGACGATGGAGTCGGAGCTTTTCCAAGAACTTCCACCTTTGGAGCCATTTTCAAAAAGTTGTGTTTTCAGGGGCTCTGAGCTCCGTTGTCGCCTGAACGACACCGAAATGTAAGAAAAGTTTAGCGTTTTCTCTGAAGAACGAGGTGTAAACGATCCTGAGTGTTTCTGTGATCCACACAACACCATTGTGGTACTTTATACACATAAAATATCTAGAAACTCTTCAGGATGAACCGCAGCTCCATGTCGAGTTTCCTATTTGCTTCTCAATGAGAACTACTTTACAGATATACTGTAACTGTGTGACCACTGAGGTCTGCTAATGTGAGGCTCTGTGGCGCAATGGATAGCGCATTCAAAGGTTGTGGGTTCAAGTCCCACCAGAGTCAAGTTTAACAGAAACACTGATGGATTCTTGTCACCAAGAACCACTAACACATTACAATTTCAAGTTCTTATTGGCACG
This sequence comes from Lipophrys pholis, assembly GCF_963383615.2. Classification (NCBI taxonomy): domain Eukaryota; kingdom Metazoa; phylum Chordata; class Actinopteri; order Blenniiformes; family Blenniidae; genus Lipophrys; species Lipophrys pholis. Next base: position 95,706 of record NW_028292149.1, read on the forward strand.
TGATCAAGTACACAACCACCAGTGACTACGGCTGTGTAGCTTTAGCCTGAGAATGCTAACCGACATGTTAGCTGCTAGCTGAATAGACGAACCAGCCGCTAGTTGGTCGTAAACATCCATAACTGCTTTGGACTATGAGGGTGCAAAGCGGTCCGTATTCTCCTGGGACTTGGTGGTTTTATTTTGACAGTCACCGTAATAACAATCCAACATGGCGGTCTGTCCACTAGAGTGTCTGTTTTCTCCAGGTGTTAACAGACTTGAAAAGCAAAGCAGTGATGGATGTTTACGACAGACTAGCGGCTCCCAGAAGCAGCAGCGATTGATTCATCTCTTCAGCTAGCAGCTAACACGTCGGTTAGCATTCTCAGGCTAAAGCTAGGTACTTCTGACATGAAGCGATGCTGTTAATGAATTCTAGGAACATGGACATGTCGTCTGACAGTCTCGTTTCCACAACCGATCATCTTCTGCTTCCAGATAAAGATGACTCTGGTGGGACTCGAACCCACAACCTTTGAATGTCGTCCCTGAAGACCAGGCTAGAAGTCCAATGCGCTGTCCATTGCGCCACAGAGCCTCTAGTGGTGGAATGAAGATATTGCAGTTTATCTGTCTAACATGAGCAGGAGCGAGAATCCTGAAGGTCTGAGCTCCACCAGGAAACCTTCTCTTTTTACTAAACTACCGATATGATTGAGTTCATGTATTGTGGCTTTAATGTAAGTAGTTATAAGTAATATAAGTAGTTTCTACACAGACACTCTAGTGCAGTCATTCTCAAAGTGTGGTATGCGTACCACTAGTGGTACTCGGGGCTCCCTCTAGTGGTACGCCAAAGGATCACTGAAATAAATATAAATGCGCTGACATCAACAGTTATTCACGGCAGCAGGCAAGAATTGATGGCAAGAGGTGGAGGTTTTTAACCCTTTGGGCCCTAAAGCTCATTTTGACTGTTTTCACTGCTGTTGTTTTTACATTCATATCTCACTATCAAAAAAGATTCCAGTTCCTGAGTAACATTGATGAGGAGACTCGTGGTGTAAAGGATGAATGAGTCCAGTGACTTGAGTTGAAATGAAGGAGAGAGTTGAGGTCAAAGAAACACACTTTGACTCCAAAGATCCAAGTTTAAATCTTCAAAGTTTTTACTGCAAAATCCTCCTGAAAACCAATAAATAATCAACTATTCTGACAACCAGTTAGTTGCTGTAAAGAAATAAGGTGCATTTAAATTAAATCACCATGTACGTTTCAAAGTATCTGTGTATTCACAATTTGCAGACAAACTTGAAAAAGCTCGGAAAAATGTTGCAGCGTCTGGAGTTGAAGTGTTTTCATTGACTAGATGTCCATGAATGCACCATGCTGAGCAGCTCTCTGTGGTTCCATGGTGTAATGGTTAGCACTCTGGACTCTGAATCCAGTGATCTGAGTTCAAATCTCAGTGGAACCAGACTTTACTGGTGCTGCTCTGCTGTGGTCAACATTCACCACCATAGTAAGAACATTACATGGACACTAAATAATGATTGAGGACAAGTGGTGAGTACTTTTCCATTGTCAGGTATCTGACAGGTGTGACAGAACAAGCTGCAGCCTGGACTTGAGGCCAGATGTCTTGCAGCAGCTGGTTCAGAGTTTTCTGGAGAGGAAGTTGACTCCAGATCTGGTTGGCTGCTTTAAAGCTGGGTGACATCTCCTGTAAGTCAATGAGCTCAAACTGCATTTCTGCAGGCTCTTCCTCAGGGACACATGAGAAAGGTTTGAAGAGGTTGAATGACTTCTCATGGACCCTGAAGTCGGAGAAGCGGTGGTCGAATTCCTGTCTGAGTTTATTTATGATGTTATGGTTCTTGTTTGAACGCAGGTGACGTAAAACGTGGCGCCCGTCTGTGTCGTCTACAAGCGCCTTGCAGGCGGGAAAATGGTTGAGATGTCCCTGTTTGAGCTGTCCCTGTTTGAGATGTCCCTGTTTGAGCTGTCCCTGCAGCAGTTCAAGTTTTTGCTGGAAAGCTTTGACGTCAGATAGTGTGGAAATGAGCTTCCCATGGCCCTGCAGCTTCACATTGAGATCACTGAGACAAGTATTCAAGTCAACAAGGAACGCCAGGTCACAGAGACATTTAGTGTCACTTAACTGTGTCTCATATTTTCCTTTTGACTCCATGAACTCTCTTTTTTCTTTCCTCAGGTTAAAAAATGCTTCAGTGTGGCACCTCTGCTCAGCCACCTGACGGCAGAGAAGTAGATGACGTCACCAATATCTGCCTCTGATTGCTCCAAACAAGGCCTAAATTGGCGGTGATTCAGACCTCTGGACTTCAGGAAATGATCCGTCTTCTCAACAATCTCCATGACATGTTTCATTTCAAGCCTTTGAGCAGCGAGGGCTTCTTGCTGTATTATGCAGTGATATTTAATTAATTCCTCACCTCCATTGTTGGCCACTTTCTCAGAGAGCAGCGACACGGCGCCTGTCTTTCTCCAGACCATTGCCGGTGCTCCATCTGTTGTGACACCGACCGCAGACGGCAGCTTGGCATTGTATGCATCGGGACTGTGACACACAGCATCACAAATGTCGACTCCCCTTGTTCTGTCTTTGATACTCTCCAAGCTTAGCAGCTCCTCGCCTATATCTAAGTTCTCCGTCACTGTTTCGATGAAAGTCAGCAACTGTGCTGTACGGGAAATGTCCGTGCTTTCATCCAGAGCAATGGAAAAGGCTCCCTTTCTCAGGCACTCCATGCCTTGTCCCAGTTGCTCTTTCAGATTTTTGGCCAGATCTTCCATTCATCCTGTCATTGTGTCATTCCACAAACTTAAGCCACAGAGCTTTGTTTTTTGCTCCGAGCCACTTTCAAAATGCACTCTCGCGCAAATTCTCCGTCACAGAACAACTTGCTCCGGCGGGCTATTTCTTGAGCTACTACGTAGCTAGCCTGTGTTACAGCTTCACCAGACTTGGACAGATTTGAGAAAAGTAACTGCTGTGCAGTGGAGCCTCTTTTAAGTCCTTCAAGCTTACTGCTGCGCTGTGAATTTGTCGTAGGTTTTATGATTGGTATCATAATGGCCTTTTATGTTGAAGTCCTTCAGCATTGCATTAACCTGCTTGCAGATCAGGCACAGGACTTTATCCGCCCCGTGAGGTAGGACAAAGTAAGCATATGTCCACTTATCTTGAAAACGCCTTTTCTCCTCGCCAATATAATGTTTTTTTCTCGAGGAGACCAGCTCCCACTCCGACTCCATATTCACTACTGCTGTTACGGTGCCGTGCCAAAGTAAATACCCCCTGGCTGAATCTGCACCCCCTGCCGTGGGAGTGCGCATCCCAGTGGTGAAAAAAAAACATTGAACCATAGATTTCTGGGAGTAAGGTCAAGTGAGGGCTTAACGACACCTGTAATTACCGCTTATCCTGTAATTACCGCTTATCCCAATAGATGGCATTAAAGACCATGAAACGGAGCTTCATACTGCAATTTGCAGTTAGATTAAAAATAACAACTGTAAAATCATGGCGGGCCGCCAGAAATGTTTCTGCAGGCCGCCATTGGCCCGCAGGCCACACTTTGAGAACCAATGGTCTAAATAGTTAGCATTGAGATAAGCTAATAGATATCATGCTAGTGTTGCTAACTTGGTTCCTTCAACAAATGTGGCTTTGGTGAAGAACTGCGCTCTACCGAGTGTAGTTCTAGCTGATATGTTATTGATACTTTTTCACTGTTATTATTATTTTCTGATATGTTTTCACTTTTACTAATACTTTATTGAAACATCGTCACATAGCACACATTAGCTAACATACATATTGGCATGTAAATAAAAAACATGTTAGCATGTTAGCTTGGTTGCACGGATTCACAAAGCACATCAAAACATTCAGGAAGGGCAGGCTGAGGACGTCCTTGGTGGTCCTCAATGTCCAATGTCCTCAAGGTCCTTGCCTGACAGGCAAGTCCCCCGTTGTAGGCAACAAGATCCCCATGATCTTCTCAGTGGTAGATCCTCAAATATTATGAGAACCATCATCCATAAATACTCTGGACTTCACTTGGTACCAATAGATTGAAGGTAGAGGTAAGTAGGAGAGCTGAGAGTGCTGCAGCTCCCCCTGTAGGATGGTATATGAACTGCATATATTCCACTTCAAAGGTCTAGAAATCAGTGTGTCCACCACTGCAAGTCAACAGATAGAACCAAACCTTTGGGTTTTAGTAAGGAGTCAGTCTTCTCTTGTATTGATATTAGTACTGTGACGGGCTGAGTTCTACTTTATTATTCTGATCATAGAATCAAATGTGTTTTTTTCACTGTAATTGAATGTAAGGATGTGTTTGTAGAACATCTGACACCAGGTAACGCAGCACTAAAAGTGCACCAAAGGAGGTGCTGTGGCTTAGGTGGTCAAAGTGCCTGTTTCGTAAACAGGAGATCCTGGGTTCAAATCCCAGCAGTGCCTCACAGCATTAATTCACTTCAACTTTACTTATATAGCATCAAATACAACACAGTCATTTCTTGGTGTTTTTTACAGGAGAAACCCAACAAGTCCACATCATCAAGCATAATCATGTGGACACCCCTCCCCCCAAGGTGGCAGGAACCTCGACGGAGGATTACTGTTTGGTACGGTACTTTCAGTACGATCCACAACTTTAGTCAGTGAAAACACATGAAAACCTGAAGTGTATCATAACATATTGACACATACTGAGTGGTGGAAACAAATGGTGGAAATATATATATATATATATATATATATATATATATAAGAAGTGCTGCTTGTTCATGAGATGACTGCTATGCTGTTTGCTTTTTATATCTTTAACTGTTTCTGAATAAATCACAAAAAACTTTGGAAAAATGTCCCAAACAAAGCAGATGGGAGAGGCACCTCATGGAGATCAGAGCAGATCAAAGCAGGAGACAATCTTTGATCTTAACATCTACACAGCAACAGCCGATGATCTCCTTCAATCTGATATGACCTCAGCACTGGAGCTATGGAGATGCTGAGATCAAAGGAGATCAGCTATATTCAACCTTCAGCATTCACACTTGCATTTTTTTCTGGAAATACAAACATCTAGTAATTATTATTATCATAACAGGTCTCTGATATCTGGAGGAGTCAGACCATTCAAGGGTTTAAAAATAAGCAGTAGCATTTTAAAATCTCTTCTAAAACTGACAGGCAGCCAGTGAAAGGAAGAAGGGATTGGTGAAATGTGGTCCCTCCTCCTGGTGCCTGTTAAAAAGCTGGTAGCAGCATTCTGCTCCAGCTGCAGTCTTTGAACATTGAGCCTACTGATGCCAGAATAAAGGGAGTTACAGTAATCCAGCCTGGACCAGATGAAGGCATGTATTACTTTCTCCAGGTCTGCTGGGGAGAGGAATGACCTGATCCTGACTAGTCGTCTCAGCTGAGCAAAGCAGGATTGGACTACCTACGCTGACCTTAAACCTACAACTAAGAAGGTGTCCAGGATGTTGATGTTCCCAGCAGATATGACAGCAAAGCAAAAGGAGGTCGAGCATCATCTCACACGGTATGTTAGGGAACTGGATGAAGCAAAACCAGGGAAATTCTTCAGATTCTGCACAGGATCTGATTTGATTCTGTCAGACGGTATCATGATTGAGTTCACAGTAATGTCTGAATTCACAAGACGTCCAATTGGATGAACATGTGGAATGTTTCTAGAGCTACCTGAGTGCTATGAAAATCTCCCAGACTTTCGTGCTGAATTCAATGAAATCCTTAGATTATTCTTGTTCTTAGGTGTTCTGTAGTTATGAAGTAACTAAGGGCCCGATAAAATGTTCAAATCTTAGATGTTACGTTTTAGAGTAGTCAATAAATGTTTTAGAATGTACCTGTTCATTTTAATGTTAAAGTTTCCCCTGTAAATACCTGTCCAGCATTATATTGGATGTTTATTCGTGTGTTCACAGTTGTGCAATTTGCAGTTTCTGCAGAAATGCTAGTTTTGTGCTTTAAAATGCCTTTTGTGCTTCAATACTTTTTAAGTTGTTTAAATGCTTGTTTCGGGTTGGGTTTTTTTTCCAATTAGAACATGTTCTCTTTTGTAACTTTACACCAATTAATTTCTATATTTTTTCATTTATCAAACCATCACAAGCATGTGTTGAGTGGCAACTGTGTTTGACATATATTGTGTTAGACATTCAATGAATAAAGTGGTTTATTTCTTAGCATTTTGTACAAATTAAGCACAAGATGTTCTGCGAAAGGTGTTGTGAATAAAAACAAATCAAAGTTTACTAATGTTGCCAAGAAAGAAAAGTCTGTTGTTTTAAACTACTTCAGTGGAATGAATCACCGAGGGTGATCTACAAGTCATTTCGGATAGATTGTTAATTAAACAAATTGTGTTATTTATTTAGTAACAATCAGAAGTAATCAAGAAGGAGTTGGAATTAAGTAAAGTCGTGGTCTCTCTCTCTCTCTCTCTCTCTCTCTCTCTCTCTCTCTCTCTCTCTCTCTCTCTCTCTCTCAGCCTGCTTGTCACTTCATAAGAACAACCAGTCCATCAAAGAAAATTACTTCTTTATCACATCACAGCTGAAGCTCCAGACATTAGCTGACATTTTACTGTGTTAATGTGACGTAGCTAAACTGTACAGCTGAAACACTAATAACTAATAATTAATAACATAATGAATGCTATATTTTTTTTTATATCCATGTCCATGTGGCCGTGATGTATAGTGGTTAGTACTCTGCGTTGTGGCTGCAGCATCCCCGGTTCAACTCCGGGTCATGGCAGTGGCTCCTAAAGTGTTGAAGTTGTCGTCACTCATGAAGCTGCTCTATCATCAACTTGTAGACTGAAGGAATCTCAAGAAGATTCTAACTCTTTTAAAATCTACCATCAGTATGTCTCTCTCTCTCCTAGTTTATCTAGAATAAAATAGTTACTCACTATCTATTATATGTTGTTTCCGTTCATATTTATTTCTGTTCTTAAATTCTATTAACATTTCAGTACAAGTATTAGGGGTCCATATATTCTGCTGTGGAAAATGGACCTCAGGGTTCAGATTCTATGAGGGTCCTTTTACAATCTTACACCGGCACTGAGCCTCGATGGAGCCTTGGCCAAATGAAGCCTCATCAACCATTTTCTTTATTTTCTGACTCCACCAGATGGCGCTGTTGGTTTGATGATAGAGGCTGAAAGATTGGCCATGAAGTGTGTTTTCAAACATTTGTTGAACAGACAGCGCCATCTAGCACCATCTGCTTGTATGGGAGACTGCCTGAGAATAGAAGGTCCTGTGAGCTTTTAATCCCCCTGGCTAGAGGGCGCTCTTCTTCCTCTTTTTCAACTCAAATTTTTAAAGGGTGCGTGACCTGAAAGGAAGTGATTAAAAGGGCATTTTTGACCTGAACCTGAGGGTTATCAGTAAGTAAACTAAAGAGCTGCACTCCCCATCAGGGAATTGAACCCCCAGCTCCCACGTGACAGGTAGGGAGAATCTCCACTATACTAAGGAAGAGATGTTGCTATACATGCTGTCTGTCAGGGTCGTAGCCAAATGTAGCATGGAGGCTGTTTTGATGTCCAGAGGTGAGCTCTGGTGATGACCTCATGATGTCACTCTCCTCTGACCTCCATGATGTCACTCTCCTCTGATCTCCATGATGTCACTCTCCTCTGACCTCCATGATGCCACTCTCCTCTGATCTCCATGATGTCACTCTCCTCTGGGCTGTATGATGTCACTCTCCTCTGTCCTCCATGATTTCACTCTCCTCTGACTTCCATGATGTCACTCTCCTCTGTCCTCCATGATTTCACTCTCCTCTGACCTCCATGATGTCACTCTCCTCTGGCCTCCATGATGTCACTCTCCTCGGGCCTCCATGATGTCACTCTCCTCTGTCCTCCATGATTTCACTCTCCTCTGGCCTCCATGGTGTCACTCTCCTCTGAACTCCATGATGTCACTCTCCTCTGGCCTCCATGATGTCACTCTCCTCTGGCCTCCATGATGTCACTCTCCTCTGACCTCCATGATGTCACTCTCCTCTGACCTCCACCTTCAGATCAGACTCTTCTTCTCCCACACATGATGGACCCAGACAGGACAACCAACCAGTGTTGCAGCAACATGGTTGCCTGTCGTTAAAGCAATAACCAAGCAGACCCGGCGCTCCACCACACAGACAGCAATGAAAACAAGGCTCTTTAAGGAAAAGGCCAGACAGCCAGCATCTATGACAAGCTGAGCCTCTGTCATCACTAATAACTTACTGATGAGGTTTTCATCCAGTGGTGGGTAGTTTGAATCCCATCCAGAAGAAATGACAACAAGAATGTCTCCAATCCAGCAAAACATCCATTGTAGCCAACATGAAGTGTCCAGAGTCCAAAGTGTCCAATATAAACCCTCCAACAGTTTGAACATCCAGTCTCCAAGGTATTTCTGAACTATGTACAGTAACGTGGCCTCATATCTTATAGCACCATCTTCCTCTTCTTCATCCTCACAAACCTTTCAGCCACCTCCTTCTTATCAAGCACAACGTCTCTCTATGGAGAGCAAAGTGAGTAGAATCAGTACACATTACAATCTAGAATCATTACACTCCTATGATAATAATCTTTGTGCCTCCATTTTGTCTCTTGCTGCTGACTCATATCGTCTCCATAATAGAGGACAGATGCTGCAATGTTTTATTTTTAATTTTGGGGGGTTCTTTTGTGTTTTTCATCAAACCTCCATCTACTTTGAATGGGAAGTTTTTTTTTTTTTTTTCCAGAAACAATTAGCCAGATCTTAACAAAAGTCACAGCACACTATTCCTGAATGTTTTAATTTGCTTTTTGAATCCATGCAACCAAGCTAACATGCTAACATGTTTTTTATTACATGCTAACATGTATGTGAGCTAATGTGTGCTTTGTGACGATGTTTCAATGAAGTATTAGTAAAAGTGAAAAACGCTCTGGGATTATGTAACAAGACGTCTTCGTCCATGAAGCTCCTGATATGTTGGAAACTGTGTTGATGAATTTCAAAAACCTTTCTTTGTGTTTCCTCCTGGTTTCAAACAGGGGACCTTTTGCGTGTGAAGCAAACGTGATAACCACTACACTACAGAAACTCTGCTGGAGGTTAACAGGGTCGTGTGAAAACATTTGACTACAAGCAGCAACTCAATCCAGAAGAGACTGGAACAAGAACACAGCTCCTTGGACCACTTGGTTTCCTCACTCAGCTCATCTCACTCTGAGGGAAAAGTTGTTCTTGATGATAAAAAGGTTCTTCTGAGAACATCAGTCCTCATCACTTTCTACAGAGGAGTGAGCTACCAGCAGCTGCTCTCTGTGGAGGAGAACATCAGTCCTCACCTCCACCCTTTGTGACAGGGTCTTGGTTCACTGGTGTGTGTGTGTGTGTGTGTTCCATGACACAATTGGATGTGTATTTGATGTTTCACATTGTGGATTTGCTGTGAGATGTGAGGTGCAAGAGGAGTTGCAGGGTGTGTGCAGGAGGAGGCACAGGTGGAGGTGCAGGAGGAGGCACAGGAGAAGACACGGGAGGAGGTGCAGGAGGAGGCGCAGGAAGAAGCACAGGAGGGGGTGCAGGAGGAGACGGGGCAGGAGGAGGGGCAGGAGGAGGCACAGGATTATGCAGGAGGAGTTGCAGGAGGAGGCGCAGAAGGAGATGTAAGAGGAAGCGTAGGAAGAGGCACAGGAAGTGTACAGGAGGAGGTGCAAAAGGAGGTGCAAGAGGAGGCACAGGAGGAGGTGCAGGATGTGTGTATGAGGAGGCACATAAGGAGGCGCAGGATGTTTGCAGCGGGAAGTGTAGGAGGAGGCACAACAGGAGGCGCAGGAGGAAGTGCAGGATAAGGCACAGAAGGAAGTGCAGGAGGAGGTTCAGGGGAGGCGCAGGATGTGTGCAGGAGGAGGTGCAAGGTGTGTGAAGGAGGAGGCACAGGAGGAGGTGCAGGAGGAGGCACAGGATGTGTGCAGGAGAAGGCGCAGGATGTGTGCAGGAGGAGGTGCAGGGTGTGTGAAGGAGGAGGCACAGGAGGAGGTGCAGGAGGAGGTGCAGGATGTGAGCAGGAGGAGGCGCAGGATGTGTGCAGGAGGAGCTGCCGGATGTTTGTGGAAGGAGCTGCAGGATAAGGTGGAGGAGGAGGTGCAGGAGGAGGTGCAGGATTGTGCAGGAGTTGCAGGAGGAGGCACAAGAGGAGCTGCAGGATGTGTGCATGAGCTGGCACATAAGGAGGCGCAGGGTGTGTGCAGCAGGAGGTGTAGGAGGAGGCACAACAGGAGGCGCAGGAGGAGGCGAAGAATGATGTGCAGGATGAGGCTCAGGAAAAGGCACAGGAGGAGGTACGGAATGAGGTGGAAGAGGAGGCGCAGGAAGAGGCGCAGGAGGAGGTGCAGGATATGTACAGGAGAAGGTTAAGGAATAGGCGCAGGATAGTTCTATGGTAGAACTAGAAGCTCCGCCCACATCACTACAACCTCCACTGTACTCTCTCCACCTATCAAGGCCGGATGTCACTACAGGCTCAGAGGCTCAGGTGTTTTGTTGAGCTGCTGCTGCCCCCTGTTGACCGCTGTGTGACGGTGCAGATCAGTCTGACCAACACACAGCGGAGGATTCATTTCACTTTCAAGACACAATCAGTCCAACGCTCTCTGTCCATGCAGCTCTCTCTCTGTGCTGAGGACACGTCCTCAGGTGATGGAGGTGAAGGTGGTGAACAGCTCCTGCTCCACTCTACACAAGCTGGAAAACTCCCACACACAGGACACACAGCGTGCTCTCTGCTCTCCTCAGTGGATCTTCAGGACACACACTGTCCTCTCTGCTCTCCTCCACCTGCAGAGAGGACGGAACACAGGAGCCATCTTGGATGTTCTGTTAAAGAAGTGATTGGAGGTGAATTCATATGTTCTTGCAGAACGTCTCTTCAATCAAAGTTCTTGTTCCAGGACAGAAAAACTTTCCAGGGTAAAGGAGGAGTGACGGGGCAGAAAATAAAGAGCTTTGTCACAATCTAATGGAAGCTCAGTAAAAATGTAGAGAACATCATTTTAATGAATGTGTAAGGTTCTTTGAGATTTACAGGAGACCTCCAAAGTATTTCAGCATTTTCATAGTTTTTATGTTCTGAAGAGTCCATTTTTTTCCAGTTTGAGATTTTCTTCCAGTTTGAGAGAGAGCATTGAGAAGGAGACAAACTGTCTGAGGTATCTTTCCATAAATGATTGTGAAGTGTTTTTATTTCCAGTGTTGGACAGTGTATTCATTGTACTCCATGTACACCCACCAACGACCCCTTGTTTACTAGAAATGACAACTCCAGGTACATTTGTGTGTTTTAAGAGTGTTGATAGTCTTCCTGGGGAAAACAAGTCAAATCAGGCTGCCTGCACTTCACACAGTCTGTTCTCTTCATGCTGACTTTGTCCTCTTCTAAATGGGACTAAACTGCTCTGTTGTCCGTCTCCTGTTTCAGTCTGATGTCTTCACCATCAGGAGGAAGAGTGTGTGTCCTCAGAAGCCTGATTGTTTCCTTTAATGAAGATCAATACACTCTCCTTCAGGAGGACCTGCTGAGTTGATCACTGGATATTGTCCATGTAGCAGTGTTACCTGCTTCTTCTTCAAATGGAACTTTTATTCTGAAGAGTCTCCAGAAGAATGAAAAATACTTTAATGTCATTTTCTTGTCTGTAGATAAATGACACCCCAAAATATTTTCACTTTTTAAGACTTATGTTCTTTTAAAGAGAAATAAATCATACATGTTTACATTTATATTAATTCATACAGTATTTGCTGCTTTAAAAGTAAAAAATAAATCTAAAGTAAAGTTTCTCCGTACTTTGAATCAAGTTTAAATATCACATGTTGGCCTGTTAGGTTTAAGAAAATAGAACTTTTTCCAGACTTTGTGATTTGCAGCTTGATCTTGATAACTCAATAGTTCATCTGTTCATCCTGACATTTCCATCATAACAAGAGTGTTGACTTGAGTTTGTACTGTAGGCAGATATACTGTGTGAGAATTAGGCCCTGAATATCCCAAAGTACTTTTTTTTCGAAATGTGTAAAGTGGTGTACTCACATTATTATTTAAGGTTGAGTGAAAGCGACCGCCAAACCACTAAGCAAAAGGTCAAACTTTGAAAGAAGTCAACTCTTCTCAGCTTTTTAAGGTGGTTGCTGATCCAGAGGTTAAAGAGTTAAAGTCTCTCTAGAGACCAAGTAAAAACAACCTCAGCTGATTGGAGCGGTCTGTATGCAGCTGGATCCAGGTCCAAAGGTTGATTCTTCTGAAAAATAAATGTGATTAAAAAAATATATTTTGAATCTGAATGTTCAAGGTTTGAGCTTCAATTTTGAAAAATCAAAAACTCTGTATTCAAAATAAAAATAAGAGTATGAAAAGTTTTTTCACTTTACATATAATTTTGATTCAGCTCTGGAATTCATTTGATAAAATCCTTTATTTTAATTTTTCACTAATATATTTTTTAAAATGTAGGTGTTATTTTTACAGTTGCAGGTTTAATGTTTTCAGATTAGAATCTTATTTCTTTCACATTCAAATCCTGGTTTCAAGTTTCTAATTTTGTTTTTTACTCTCAGATCGTATTTTTTCAAGTTCAAACTTTTGGCCTTGTTCCGGTGTGGGGGCGTGGCTTCCACTGAGAGGGGCGTGGCCATCACTGAGAGGGGTGTGGGATCGTGTTGCCTTCAGGAACAGTGGGTACTTTGACCTATGTAACTGAAAACTCTCTATACACTGCATTCACCCCATAGCTGTAATTAAAGTTAAATATTTAATTACATCTAAATAGCAAAGGTACAGTGGAAATCCTTCTAAGTATCGTGAGGCTGAGTAACATTCAGGAAGATGTTTTTAGGTGTGAAAGCAGCTTTGTTTGAACTGGCTTCATACTATCAGCTGCTGGTAAAGTTCTCAAAGTCTTCATTTCAAACTTCAGTCCTTCTCAGTCGTCCTTTTTAACAATGTTTTTATGAGCTTCCTTTGAATCTCAATGAAGGAAACACAATCAGGGAACGCCCTGAGCTTTCTTTGAACCGCTGTCACTCACAACCCCACATATGGCCCCTATTAGGAGAACTCCTATTCTCACTTTAATAGTCACTTTAATTTGAAAAATAACTCCTATTCTCACTTTCATAGTCATTTTAATTTGATAGAAAATCATATTTTCACCTTGATTTTCATTTTAATAAAAAAAAAACTCCCATTCCCACTTCCATGTTCACTTTAATTTGAAAAAAACATTTATTCTATTTTCACCTAGATGTTAGTTAGTTAGTTAGTTAGTTTTAGCAGTAACTGGCTGCTCCATCCTCACTTCTCCTCCAACCAGGCACACACACACAAACACACACTGCAGCCGTGCCTCCTGGAGGTCGTTTGGAGAGACGCACCAACGCCATCTAGTGTCCCGGAGATGGTGGTGCCTGTCAGATTCTGTTACAGCAGCCAGCCAGGTGGAAGATTTCATAAATACAATGAAGTTTTAATTGAATTCCAACAGGACCACTTCTCATTGTGCAACCTTTAGTGATAATTTATTTACACATGTTATAGATAATATCAAAGTAAGTGGTGTATTAGTAATGATATCAGTGATTTCATGTCTGTTTGTTTTTGTTGTTTTACTATTTACAATAAAAACCACAGAAAGATTAAAACAGACAACAGATGGATATCATTACAAATGAGTCAGAACAGAGGAATCCCTGGAAAAACGAGTTATTGAGGTACAATCGGATGACTGGGAACTCATTTATAAAGGAAAAGACGTCCTGTCACTATGAGTGTACAATCAAACAATACAAGAGAAACTGAAATATAAAGATATTTATAGATATTATTATATAGATATTATATAGATGACAAAGGGGTTTAAAAAATGTGTCTAAGAAGAAGAATACATGACATAGAGAATCGTATAAATGATGAACGAAGGAGATGGAAAATAAATACAAGAAATGTAAAAATGAGTTCACTCATATGATGAGAAAATGTTAGAAGAATTCTTTTAAGAAAGTCCCAAAAAACAATAAAGACCATGTCAGCAGTACATAGAAGGTTCTACATAGTATCATTCAACAGGCTTCCAGTAAGGATACCGTTATTGAAACACAATTCTCCCAAATCCTAGAAAAACTCTTCAACGACATACGAGATACATTCAGAGAAATGAACTCTAATTCATTAAATCTAGATAAAACCAAAATCATGATATTTGAAAAATATGAAATAAATAAACAGGTAAAGGTTCAGGTAGACAGACAGACTTGGACTTGGACTTGGACTTGGACTTGGACTTGGACTTGGACTTGGACTTGGACTTGGACTTGGACTTGGACTTGGAGTGGATTAGACTGGAGGCCAGGCACACGACCAGCTCAGCTTCCACTCTGAGCCCAGACCAGCTGTTCAGATTTGGACACTTGGAGCTGAGGAGGGGGAGGCACCATGATTCCTGTTCATGCAGAGGTTTTATTTCCCTTTGCCACTGAAGGCAACACACTCACTAGCCACCAGTCCACAGATGAAAACACAAAATCATATGTGTACACAGAAAGTCCAGTTAAGATGGAGACGGGTTGTGAATGACACAGATGCTACTGGTACAGTATGAGAGTCTGACTGCTTTCAAAAGGTCCAGTGATCATACAAGCGTATCAGTCACTCTCATACTTTCTCATGGTTCTATTGACAATGAGAAGCAACAACACAACACTACTGCTTGGACATGTTTGCTGGATCACATCATGGATGATGGATGGATGGATGGATGGATGGATGGATTGATGGATGATGGATGGATGGATGGATGGATGGATGGATGATGGATGTAATATACAGACATGACTTATGTTCACTCTGGAGGTGAGGACTGATGTTCCCTTCCACAGGGAGAAGCTGCTGGTAGCTCACCCTCTATGTTCCTCTGGAGGTGAGGGGGGAACTCCTGTTCTCACTTTCATTGTCACTTTAATTTGAAAAAAATATATATTCTATTTTCACCAAGATGTTAGTGAGTTAGTTTTACCAGTAAATGGCTGCTCCATCCTCACTTCTCCTATAACCAGGCCCAAATACACACACACACACACACACACACACACACACACACACACACACACCCACACACACACACACACACACACACAACAGCCGGGCCTCCTGGGGGTCGTTTGGAGGGTCATAATTTATTTACACATGTTATAGATAATATCAAAGTAAGTGGTGTATTAGTCAATTATATCAGTGATTTCATGACTGTTTGTTTTAGTTTTTTTACTATTTACAATAAAAACCACAGAAACATTAAAACAGACAACAGATAGATGTCAACACAAATGAGTCAGAACAGAGCAGTCCCTGGAAATACTAGTTATTGAGGTACAATCAGATGACTGGGAACTCATTTATGAAAACAAGAGAAAGTGAAATATAAAGATGTTTAATGGATGACAAAGGGCTTAAAAAATGCATCCAAGGAGAAGAATACATGACATAGAGAATCCAATAAATGATGAACGAAGGAGATGGAAAATAAATGCAAGAAATGTAAAACAAAGTTCACTCATATGATGAGAAAATGTAAGAAGAATTATTTTAAGGAGAAGTGTATTCATCATCATTAATGGAAACAACCAGGCTTCTGAGGACACACACTCTTCCTCCTGATGGTGAAGACATCAGACTGAAACAGGAGACGGACAACAGAGCAGTTTAGTCCCATTTAGAAGAGGAGAAAGTCAGCATGAAGAGGACAGACTGTGTGAAGTGCAGGCAGCCTGATTTGACTTGTTTTCCACAGGAAGACTATCAACACTCTTAAAACACACAAATGTACCTGGAGTTGTCATTTCTAGTAGACAAGGGGTCGTTGGTGGGTGTACATGGAGTACAATGAATACACTGTCCAACACTGGAAATAACAACACTTCACAATCATTTATGGAAAGATACCTCGGACAGTTTGTCTTCTTCTCAATGCTCTCTCTCAAACTGTAAGAAAATCCCAAACTGTAAAAAAATGGACTCTTCAGAACATAAAAATTATGAAAATGCTGAAATACTTAGCTCACAGGTGTGTTTAGTTACATAATCAGAGAGCGGCACAGTCCATCAATGTCTCATTACCACATGTGAATTAAATTCAGCAGATGAGAGAGGCACCTCATGGAGATCAAAGGAGATCTAAGGATATCAAAGGAGATCAGTGTCTGTTGCCATGGAGATGCTCCCTGCTCAGTGTTGTAGCTACCTGGTCTACCTAGTTACATCTTCATTTTGATTTTAAAAAGAGATTTCTATCAAAATCAAGTCAATTAAAGTGAACATCACAATGAAAATAGGACTTTGTTCAAAAAGTTCTAAGTGAAGAAAGAAATCTTGTCAAATTAAAGTATAAAATTGAATTTTGCGAAATTGAAGTTCTTAGATTGTTATCAACTGAATCAGTTCCTGAAAGACAAGGAGGAAAACTCCTGAGGAGCTTGTCTTCACCATTCACTATCAAAGCTTTGATTGTGTTGTGTGTCTGGTTGCTGGAGCTGGTTTTCTTGGAAGGGTGTGGCTCATTTTTCCAAGAGTTGGTTTCTCTAAGTGGACATTCAATGATCAGGAGACTGAGTCTTTGAATAAAGGTTTGAAACTACTACTACTTTGAGTGGCTTCATCTGTCAAAGATGATAAAGAATATAGAGCGATGGTGAAGAAGACTTGAAGAAGTTTTTAGAATGGGACAGAAGAGTGTCACTTGTTTGTGAATGAGACGTGTCAGAGCCTGTTTGTCTCTTGTCTCCTCACAATCAAGAGACACTAACTCACTATTAATCTACTTGCTGCTGTTGATGTCAGACATAAAGCTTGGAGATGCTGGGGATTGAACCCAGGACCTCATACATGCTAAGCATGCACTTTACCACTGAGCTACATCCCCTGTGTTGGTGGTTTTTATTGAACTGAATCAGTTGATGTAAGACAAGGAGGAAAAGCCCTGAGCAGCATGTGTCCCTGTCTCACCAGGACACTGTCCCTCTCTCACCAGGACACTGTCCCTCTCTCACCAGGACACTTTGGATTGTGGTGTGTGGCTGCTTGCTGGAGGGGAGGATTTATGGAAGTGTTGTCTGTTCGTGAGGATTTCATGGTTGGAGTCAGAACATTTTAGGAGATATTTCACTAACTCATTCAACTAAACATTACCAAACAATTTCTTCACCAACATGTTTGTAAAGGTGGATAATAACATGTAAGATGTTGACAATGTTGAAAATCAACTCTCATGTGAAACTGGTACACCTGAACCCGCCCCCCTGTCCACTCTCACCCAATCACAGGCCACCTCACTGTAACGCTGCGTTCATGTACCATAAAATTATAGGAACCAACAAACATCATCATTGAATCATTACAACAATAACAACTGCAGAGACGTTACACTAGTTTTCTATTTTTCTTTAGTCAAAAGATAGAATGGCAGGAAGCCCCCCGCCTGTTCAGACGGTGGTGGTGTTGTAGACAGCTGTTGGAAGTAACTAAAGAAGTTACTTGTAGTCTAACTTAGTTACTTTTAAAAGCAAGTAATCACTAAAGTAACTAAGTTACTTTTAAAGGAGTAACTATAAAAAGTATAATCAAAAGGGGAGAGATTTATCAAGATTAGTTTACTAAGTTAGTCGAGTCTATTTCTTATATTCAAAAGCCTGTGCCTCCAGGAATGTTTTAAGTTCTGATTTAAAAGAAGTGAGTGTGTCAGCAGTCTCCAGGTGTTCAGGAAGTTTGTTCCACAGGTGGAGAGCGGAGCAACTAAAAGCTACTTCACCTTCTTTCTTTCTGACTCGAGGAACACTGAGTAAACCTCGTCCTTGAGGACCTCAGAGGCCTGGAGGTTTGATATTCTACAAGTAAATGTGAGACGTACTCAGTACCGAGAACATTCAAAGCCTTGTAGACCAGAAGGGAGATTCTGAAGTCAATCCTTTGGCACACAGGCAGGCGGTGCTGGGATTGGAGCGCGGGTGTGATGTGCTCCACCCTCTTAGTGTTGGTGTGATGTGCTCCACCCTCTTAGTGTTGGTGAGGACTCTGGCTGCAGCGTTCCGGATTGCTTAAGAACATTGCAACTTAAATGAGGCACACACACACGCACACGCATGATAAAAAAAATGGTCAAACAGGATAACTACGTAGAACGGCAAGTGTTATCTATTTGAACTTGGAAAAGTAAAGAGTCAAGGAGAGTAACTGGTGTCGCCAGGCATTCCATTTTGGCTGAGGGATGAACCAGGCCGGGGTCGGAGGTCAGCGTGACCAGAGGGGGAACCTTGTCACGGGCTGCCACAGGAGAACCTACATCCCGGCTTCTGCATAGAGTTTTGCTTGTTTTTGAAATAAAGTGCACTGGCACCATTTGTGGGTGACTTCCCTCTTTTAAAGTGGTCCTGGGTAAATGCTGGAGGTTTGTCCTGGACATCAGCTTCTTCCCTGCTGAAGAAACTGCACTTCCTCACACACACTGCCACCGGATGAATGAAGTGTGGGAACATCAGTTTAGCAGCTGGACTCTGACCCCGAGGCTTCACCGTGGTCGCAGCTGCAGCGTCTTGCTGAAATAGGCTCAGAGACAGTTGGACAACTCTGTCCTCCATGTACGCAGCGGGCGGATCCAGAAGAAACCTTTGTTACATGTAGGGCTGAACCACTAATTGCATCATTTGCAACGACGTAAGCCCGGCCTGCAAGAGAGAACAATTTATGTCTAAAAAATATGATATTGTTTATTATAGTACAGATTTGATTTATTTGTTGGGGTTTGGTGAAAACTACATGAGAAGAGGACCTTGAAAAAATAGTCGCATATTAAATCGCAATCGCAATATTGAGGACAGAAAAATGGCAATTCGATTATTTTCCCTCGTTACATGGCGCCGCCACAAGAGGCGCTCAAGTGAAAAGGTGAGCGTAGTGGAGAATTCTGAAAAGAGGAGAGTGGGCCTCGATGAGACACTCTTCTTACGTGGTCCTGAAGGCGAGGACAAATGACAAACTGAATGAAAGAATGCGCCATTATTTCTGCACGTCTGAAACAATGAACCAATCCAACTCTGCCTCCTTTCATTGTGGCTCATTCTCTTAAAGTGACACCTTATTAACTCAAGCAGCAATGAGGGCGTGTCCTGGAGACGGGCCAGAGGCGGCCTTCATGACCACACACTGAACTCTACAGTTTTCAAATTCTCCTCCTGGCAGACGTTGTCGCTGTCACAACTGTGACAACGGATCATTTTCACGACCCCGTCTATGTGGACACGCTGCTTGAGATCAATCCCTCCATTGTGAGGCTGGCACAAAGCGGGACGTCTTAGATAGCAATATATTTGGAAGCAGAAAAACACAAACACTTCCGACGGTGCAACAAAGTATCAGGGGATACAGTTTTTTTAATGTGATGGTTTTAGTTTTTCCATATAAAATTGAATAACATCTTGTCAGTGTCTTTAGAGACCTTTTTGTTAACATGGAGGGTTTACAACCCCCAGGAGGCCGGGCTGTTGTGTGTGTGTGTGTGTGTGTGTGTGTGTGTGTGTGTGTGTGTGTGTGTGTGTGTGTGTGTGTGTGTGTGTGTGTGTGTGTGTGTGTGTTTGGGCCTGGTTATAGGAGAAGTGAGGATGGAGCAGCCATTTACTGGTAAAACTAACTCACCAACATCTTGGTGAAAATAGAATAAATGTTTTTTTCAAATTAAAGTGACAATGAAAGTGAGAACAGGAGTTCCCCCCTCACCTCCAGAGGAACATAGAGAGTGAGCTACCAGCAGCTTCTCCCTGTGGAAGGGAACATCAGCCCTCACCACCAGAGTGAACATAAGTCATGTCTGTATATTACATCCATCATCCATCCATCCATCCATCCATCCATCCATCCATCCATCCATCCATCCATCCATCCATCCATCATCCATCATCCATGATGTGATCCAGCAAACATGTCCAAGCAGTAGTGCTGTGTTGTTGCTTCTCATTGTCAATAGAACCATGAGAAAGTATGAGAGTGACTGATACGCTTGTATGATCACTGGACCTTTTGAAAGCAGTCAGACTCTCATACTGTACCAGTAGCATCTGTGTCATTCACAACCCGTCTCCATCTTAACTGGACTTTCTGTGTACACATATGATTTTGTGTTTTCATCTGTGGACTGGTGGCTAGTGAGTGTGTTGCCTTCAGTGGCAAAGAGAAATAAAACCTCTGCATGAAGAGGAATCATGGAGCCTCCCCCTTCTCAGCTCCAAGTGTCCAAATCTGAACAGCTGGTCTGGGCTCTGAGTGGAAGCTGAGGTGGTCATGTGCCTGGGCCTCCAGACTAATCCACTCCAAGTCCAAGTCCGAGTGTAAAACTCAGTCTCTATCTTGGTCCACTCTTTCTCTCTCTCTCTCGCTCTCTCTCACGGTGCAACCTCAGCTCCGCCCACTGCTCCCAGAGTCCAGATCCATATTTCACTTTCTCTTGTATTGTTTGATTGTACACTCATAGTGACAGGGCGTCTTTTCCTTTATAAATGAGTTCCCAGTCATCCGATTGTACCTCAATAACTAGTTTATCCAGGGATTCCTCTCTTCTGACTCATTTGTAATGATATCCATCTGTTGTCTGTTTTAATCTTTCTGTGGTTTTTATTGGAAATAGTAAAAAAACAAACAGACATGAAATCACTGATATCATTGACTAATAAGCCCTTGTACGTTTTCTTCATTTGACTTTTATTTGCTGATTGTTTCATCTGAATGTTTAATCTGTTCCACCTCTTTAAGCTACATCAATAACCAATGTAATACGCCCCCTGGATTTGGTCACCACAGTCACACGGTCAAAGAGCAAGTCAGCCTCGCTGCTGCCCCCTGCTGGCCGCACCCCGTCACTATCTGTCAAATCCTGTTACAGAGTGCTCTGTTGTCTGTGGGAAAAAACTTGAAACTGAGCAAGATGACTATTGCAGCAACACGTCATCAGTAGGATAAAACTAAGCTGTCTCTTGATGGTCTACGACAGGGTGTCCAAACTGGGTCAGAGAGTGCTGGTGTCCTGCATGTTTTAGTTCTCTGCCTGCTTCAGCATACCTGAATCTAATGATGACATCATCACCAAGGTTGTGAAAAAGAACAATAACGAGCCTTTCATCACAAAGTGGATGGGAGAGGCACCGGATGGAGATCAACGGAGATCAAAGCCGGAGGAAATCTTGGATCTGAGCATCTCCATGGCAAAAGGCACTGATCTCCTTTGATCTGATAGGAGATCAGCACTGGAGCCATGGAGACGCTCAGATCAAAGGAAATCAGCTTTGTAGAGTTGTAATGTGCTCGTACTCATCCTTACATTTTTCTAGAAATTTGTCTTCAATCACCTTTTCTCTATTTACACTCTCTACTTGAACCTTTACCTGTTTATTTATTTCATATTTTCCAAATATCATGATTTTGGTTTGACCTAGATTTAATGAATTAGATTTCATTTCTCTGAATGTATCTAGTATGTCGTTGAAGAGTTTTTCTAGGATTTGGGAGAATTGTGGGTCTGTAGTTTGTGAAGTGTGTCTGTTTTCAATAACAGTATCCTTACTGGAAGCCTGTTGAATGATACTATGTAGAACCTTCTATGTACTGCTGACATGGTCTTTATTGTTTTCTGGTACTTTCTTAAAAGAATTCTTCTTACATGTTTTCATCATATGAGTGAACTTTGTTTTACATTTCTTGGATTTATTTTCCATCTCCTTCGTTCATCATTTATTGGATTCTCTATGTCATGTATTCTTCTCCTTGGATGCATTTTTTAAGCCCTTTGTCATCCATTAAACATCTTTATATTTCACTTTCTCTTGTATTTATAAATGAGTTCCCAGTCATGTCATTGTACCTCAATAACTAGTTTTTCCAGGGACTGCTCTGTTCTGACTCATTTGTGTTGACATCTATCTGTTGTCTGTTTTAATGTTTCTGTGGTTTTTATTGTAAATAATAAAAAAACTAAAACAAACAGACATGAAATCACTGATATCATTGACTAATACACCACTTACTTTTTGATATTATCTATAACATGTGTAAATAAATTATGACCCTCCATAATACACCAGTGGATATTCTCTCATCTTCTCATAACACCGTGTCAGCAGTTTACCATGCTACCTGAGATGGAGTGATAATGAGACGTCCTGATTTTAAATATTCTCAGGAATTGAATCTTCAAAATACGTCAATGTCCACAACTTGATTGAGCAGTTCATGTGGGACAATAGTAGTAATAGTTCCATTAATTGTTTATCCACCCATGACTAGATAGATCGATCATTTATCATCATTAAGGACCTCCAGCAAGATGACATGACTCATGAGCTAATATTATGAAAAGGGAAAAATCTACTGAACATCAAAATAAATATGATCAAAAACTGATCATTTCCTTTCAAATATCTAGTGTAGAAATTAAAAACTGAGATCAAACCACTAATATTCCTCACTAAGCTGCTGCTGGGTGTGATATTGTCACAATGTAGACAACCTAAAAAATACTCCACAAAACACGATGAAAACAGTCCAGAAACAAAATACCCTCCACGTTTTGTCAATGGTTGCTCATATCTTTATTTTAACCTTGTTCCAATGTCTTCTGCCATCAGCTAAGTGTTTCTTAACTTAACTTAGACAGCGAGCTTAACACAAAAGAAATGGCCCCAGAAACGACAGGACTCAGGGTGTCTTTTATGTCCGTAGACCATCTCTTAAATTTGTAAAACTGCAAAACAGATACAAAAATACATCAGTATTTCAATATACGTACAAAACTCAAATAAAAGAGTGTATAACTTATTATACATATCACATAACGCACATAACATGTTTCAAAATTGCTCAGCTTAGCTTAGTTTAGACGCAGCAGAAAACCTACAGGACTGTCTCAGAAAATTAGAATATTGTGATAAAGGTCTTTATTTTCTGTAATGCAATTAAAAAAACAAAAATGTCATACATTCTGGATTCATTACACATCAACTGAAATATTGCAAGCCTTTTATTATTTTAATATTGCTGATTATGGCATACAGCTTAAGAAAACTCAAATATCCTATCTCAAAAAATTTGAATATTTCCTCAGACCAAGTAAAAAAAAAAGATTTATAACAGCAAAACAAAATCAAACATTTGAAAATGTCAATTAATGCACTCAGTACTTGGTTGGGAACCCTTTTGCAGGGATTACTGCATCAATGCGGCGTGGAAGCAATCAGCCTGTGGCATTGCTGAGGTGTTATGGAGGCCCAGGATGCTTCCATAGCGGCCTTTAGCTCATTTGCATTATTGGGTCTGGTGTCTTTCAGCTTCTTCTTCACAATACCCCACAAATTCTCTCTGGGGTTCAGGTCAGGGGAGTTGGCAGGCCAATCGAGGACAGTAATGCCATGGTCAGTACACCAGTTACTGGTGGTTTTGGCACTGTGGGCAGGTGCCAGATCATGCTGGAAAATGAAATCATCATCTCCATAGAGCTTTTCAACAGATGGAAGCATGTAGTGCTCTAAAATCTCTTGGTACACAGCTGCATTGACTCTGGACTTGATGAAACACAGTGGACCAGCACCAGCAGCTGACATGGCTCCCCAAACCACTGCTGACTGTGGGAACTTCACACTGGATTTCAAGCAACTTGGATTGTGCTCCTCTCCAGCCTTCCTCCAGACTCTAGCGCCTTGACTTCCAAATGAAATACAAAACTTGCTTTCGTCTGAAAACAGGACTCTGGACCACTCTGCAACTGTCCAGTGCTTCTTTTCCATAGCCCAAGTCAGACGCTTCTTCCGTTGTCTTGAGTTCAGGAGTGGCTTGACCATGGGAATACGGCTATTGTAGCCCATTTCCCGGACACGTCTGTGAACGGTGGCTTTTGATACCTGGACTCCAGCTTCTGTCCACTCTCTTTGAAGCTCCCCCAAATTCTGGAAGCGGCTCTTCTTCACAATGCTGTTAAGGCTGCGGTCCTCTCTCTTGGTTGTGCAGCGTTTCCTGCCACATTTCCTCCTTCCAACAGACTTTTTGTGAATGTGCTTTGAAACTGCACTCTGTGAACAGCCTGCTCTTTTAGAAATTTCTTTTTGTGTCTTACCCTCCTGATGGAGGGTGTCAATGATGGTCCTCTGGACAGCAGTCAGGTCAGCAGTCTTCCCCATACTTGTGATTTAGTTTACTGAACCAAGCTGAGTGTTTTTAAAGGCTCAGGGAAACCCTTGCTGGTGTTTCGAGTCAATTAGACGATTCAAGTGATTAGTTAAATAGCCTGCTAGTATATATTTTTCATGATATTCTAATATTTTGGGATAGGATATTTGAGTTTTCTTAAGCTGTATGCCATAATCAGCAATATTAAAATGACAAAAGGCTTGCAATATTTCAGTTGATGTGTAATGAATCCAGAATGTATGACATTTTCATGTTTTTAGTTGCATTACAGAAAATAAAGGACTTTAACACAATATTCTACTTTTCTGAGACAGTCCTGTATATTTTTTTCTATTTTATGTGAAGCACTTTGTGTTGCAATTGTTCTGTGTATGAAAAGTGCTCCATAAATAAAGTTTGATTTGATTAAAGAAAATGTGTCTTGTCTTTGTATACTTCATATTAGTCTTGAGTCTGCTTTTAAATTCAGTAGCTCTTATTTCTCAAACTCATAGAGCAGAGGTCTCCAATCCTGGTCCTGAGGACCCCTGCCCTGCATGTTCTAGTTCTCTGCCTGCTTCAGCATACCTGAATCGAATGATGATGTCATCACCAAGGTTGTGAAAAAGCCCAATAACGAGCCTTTCATTGAAATCAGGTGTGTTGAAACTGGGAGGAGCTAAACCTGCAGGACAGGGACCCTGGAGGACCAGGGACCCTGGAGACCTCTGATCTAGACAATGGCAACATCAATAGTGATTCTGTAGAAGCCCTCCAAAGTTGAATTCTTACCTTTCAATGAATTCTGTCAGAAAAAAAATGCGACATTACAAATGATGAACATAAACATTAATATCAACAAGAGTTTTTCCCCTCAAGAAAAAACAGATGACTCGTTTAGAGGTCTGGAATAAAAATGCATCTTTTATTAAAAGTTATTCAAATATTGTCAAATGATACAAATACTTGGAAAAAACTTCTCTCTCCCCCTCTCCTGCGCACACAAAGCCGCTCCTCCACCCAACAAAACAAGCTCCTGGCATGACTCCAGGAGCACACCTGGAAGGAAGGAGGGAGGGAGGGAGGGAGAGAGAGAGGGAGGGAGGGAGGGAAGGGGAGAGGGAGAGAGGGAGGGAGGGAAGGAGGGAGGGAGAGAGAGAGGGAGGGAGAGAGAGGGAGGGAGGGAGGGAATGAAGGAGGGAGAGAGGGAGGGAAGGGGAGAGGGGGTTCCCAGCCTTCCTTCCCTGTTTCATTTAAAGTCTGCTTCTCATTCCAACCAGGAAGAAGAACTTCACTCATTTAATGGACGAAGACGTCTTGTTACATAATCCCAGAGCTTAATTTGGGCCGGATCTTGCCGGAACAGGATCTGGCCCCTCCCAGATTTTGACCGACACCTCATTACAAAATTAAAAGAAATAAAATCCGACCCCTTTTTCACTTTTATGTATTTAATTATTTTTTTTAAATATTCTATATGGACAGCTGTGTCTTTTATTGAGTTGAAATCAGTAGAAAGTTCATTGTACACAAAACTGAATGTAAAAACTGAACGGTGAGGAGGAGAGGGAATTTCCGGCGCTCCCACACCACGTCACTCTAAACTGTGATTTTGAGTTAAAACTGTGTGTGTCAGCTCGCTGGGAAGACGGTGGGAGACGATGGACAAAAAGAGACAGATGATTTGAAGAGCTTTTTTAAGACCAGGGCTGTTTTTGGGCTGTTTTGGAGGATTAAAAAGGGAAGCAGGTTTTTTCTTTTCATTTTCTGCTGCTGCTGATTCATGAGAGGATTTGTGGCCTTATGGGTGTAAAAGGTGGTAAATATTTATTATTTGTAGATTTTTCTCTTCTGAAATTTGATGAATGGACAAATTAGCAGTGATGCGCTGAGTGCTGAAATATGGTAGATTTGACAGCTGTCACTCAGAGAGAGAGAGAGAGAGAGAGAGAGAGAGGGATCCGACTCATTCTCCATAAAGAATAAAAATTTTGGTCCATTGCATTGAGAGACCAGCTGATCAATTCCATGGTTGTTTCAGTTCAGATGGGGATGTAAAGAGAGGCTCTTGTTAGATTCTCACACAGGAAGAACGAGCAGAGCGGTTTGGGGGACAGTAAACTCATGGAGCTGATAGAAAATATGTCGGCGCTGCTGGGATCAGATGACACTTCGTTCCTCTTCCTCCATCTTTTTCTGCTTCAGCTCCCGCCGGCGGTGCGCTCGGCTCGAGCCACTTGGCCTCTGGTGCAGGATAAGGACTATCATGGTGGAGGAAGTTGGAGGCCTTGTGGGGACTTTCAGCGCCTCAACAATATCACAATGCATGACCGGTACCTGCACCTCCTCCAGGGGTGGTGCAACGCAGCCGTTATGGCCGCGTGCTAAGACCTCCGAACAGGACTTAAGTCTGGGTGGTACCATTCTGAACATTCAGGGGGGGGGGGCTGTGTGGTGCACCTTTGGGAAAGGTTCTCTCATTCAGAGTGGAGTGGGTGTGTCGGTGACGTGTGAGGGGTGTGTTGGTGATACGGTAGCTGTTAAAGGAGGAGGTGCGGTGATGTCACGGGGTAAAATGTTTGACAGGACGACCGTCGTTCTGTGTGGAAAGAATAAAGAAAATCGACTCGACAACTCTGTCCGTCTCTTCTTTCACGGTTTCCACAAGGTATTATTAAGTTATAGTTATTAAGGTATTTATTCAGTTGTCTACTTTAAAATACAAACAAAATCTTCCTTCCAGAACATATTTGCTGTTTGGTTCATTCTGGTGCTACAACTTGTCCTCATGATGAGACCCTCTGAAGAGGAGAACCTGTCTTCATGGGACTCTGGTCCTTGGATTTCAGGGCGTCTCTACATCAGAGGTTTTACTTTATAAAATAATCCACAAGAAGAGTCTTTCTCTTAAATTCACAAAACATTGAACAACGTTGTTGGCAGGATTCGAACCTACGCAGGGAGACCCCAATGGATTTCTAGTCCATCGCCTTAACCTCTCGGCCACAACAACATGATCCAGAAATGTTTTATGGGAGTGTAAGGTTCTCTGTGTGTGGTTCCTGATAACCCTCAGGTTCAGATCAGAAACGTCCTTTCAGGACAGACGTTCTTCCCAATCACTCCCTCTCAGGTCACTAAGTGTTTGCCAAGGTGAGTGTCCATGTGACTCGTGACTGTTCAGCCCCGTTTCCACTGTACAAAATGTATCTGTACAGTTTGGTTCAGTACTTTGGTCGCTTCAGCTTGCTTGGAACCTCAACCGAGCAGGTACCACAAAAGTACCAGGTACTACCATGTCGTGGAAAAGCATCAAAAGTGAGGTGAGTCAAGTAGGGCTGAGTAGGTACTAGTGGAAAAGCACCATAAGTTGACATGTAAGAAATAAACCCCCAAAAAACATGGAGTGAATCTTACATCAACGCTTCACAAAGGTTCTGATGCATTGGCCTGGATTTGAACATGTGCTTCCTGTGTGGCAGGTGTGAATTCTACCAGTGAGCCACCAATGCTTACAACTGACCGCAGTCCAACCAGGGGAGGTCAGGTGAAACAACTGCTCTGGTCCATGAGCCCCTCCCCCGCAGTTTGAGTGATACTCTGCTCTGGTTACACAAGAGTCGATGTAAAGTTTGGCTACTTTGACTCCTGAGATGCTCTGACAGAAAGCCTGGGTTCAATCCCCAGCATCACCAAGCTTTAGGTCTAACATCAACAGCAGCAAGTAGATTAATAGTGAGTTAGTGTCTCTTGATCATGAGGAGACACAAGTCAAACAGGCTCTGACACGTCTCACTCACAAACATGAGACACTTTTCTGTCCCATTCTAAAAAATTATTCAAGTCTTCTTCACCATCGCTCTATATTCTTTATCATTTTTGACTCACTTCAGTTCATCACTTCATCATCTGGTTAAATGCACCACTTCACCATCTCGTTCAATTCACCACTTCACCATCTCGTTCAGTTCATCACTTCATCATCTGGTTTAATTCACCACTTCACCATATGGTTCAATTCATCACTGCACTAATTCACCACTTCATCATCTGGTTCAATTCACATCTTCACCATCTGGTTCAGTTCATCACTTCATCATCTGGTTCAATTCACCAATTCACCACTTCACCATCTGGTTCAGTTCATCACTTCACTAATTCACCACTTAACTAATTCACCACTTTACCATGTGTGGAAAGTGGCGTACGCATCTTTCAGGACCTGTTTTTGTCATAATCAACCTTTATAAAAGAGGCCAGACATTGTTCTGGCTCCATCATGTTCCTGGTCCAGGATCAGTTTAACCTCCAGACCCAGAGCATCGAGTGTTTTTAGGAGAAAATCATGAAATGTGTCGGCGTTGCTGTTTGAAAGCTCCTCAAAGTGAATAAAGCCCCGATACTATTGGTTGAGTTTACCAACATTGATGTGTTTGTGAAAATTTGAGTTTAAAAAGAGGAAGAAGAGCGCCCTCTAGCCAGGGGGATTAAAAGCTCACAGCACCTGCTATTCTCAGGCAGTTTCCCATACAAACAGATGGCGCTAGATGGCGCTGTCTGTTCAACAAATGTTTGAAAACACACTTCATTGCCAATCTTTCAGCCTCTATCTTCAAACCAACAGCGCCACCTGGTGGAGTCAGAAAATAAAGAAAATGGTTGATGAGGCTTCATTTGGCCAAGGCTCCATCGAGGCTCAGTGCCGGTGTAGGTACCAGAGCTGTCCGGGGCGGGGCTTGATCCACCGCACGGTGATCTACATGGACGGTGATTGTTCCTTCCTGAAGATGCTGAAAAGAAGAATCCATGACTTTTAAGGCTTTTGGGTTCTTTGTAGAACAATGTGAAGGTTCCAACAACAACATGTGAGGTTAACTGGTGACAATAAATTGAAGGTGTGTGTGTGTGTGTGTGTGTGTGTGTGTGTGTGTGTGTGTGTGTGTGTGTGTGTGTGTGTGTGTGTGTGTGTGTGTGTGTGTGTGTGTGTGTGTGTGTGTGTGTGTGGCTGTGTGTGTGTGGCTGTTTGTCTCTGACTGTCCTGTGATGGAGGAGACCCTCCAGAGTGGATCCTGTCCTCGTCCATAATACTGTGGGAGCAGCTAGTTAAACTTATTTAGTTATTTAGTTGGCAGGTTAGTGAAATATCTCCTAAAATGTTCTGACTCCAACCATGAAATCCTGACTAACAGACAACACTTCCATAAATCCTCCCCTCCAGCAAGCAGCCACACACCACAATCCAAAGTGTCCTGGTGAGAGATGGACAGTGTCCTGGTGAGAGAGGGACACATGCTGCTCAGGGCTTTTCCTCCTTGTCTTACATCAACTGATTCAGTTCAATAGAAACCATCAGGACAGGTGGAGAAAACAGGGTGGAGCTCTGTAATTGTGTGGATTTGATGTTGTTTGGGCTGGAAACAGTGATTCACATATGGCAACCCTGTTGCTGAGCAGCGTTCCATGTGTAAACAGCTGCGCTGTCGGACTTCACCTTGTCTTCTGCACTCTGGCGCCTGAAAACATCTAGTCTGATCAGGTTCACATGGTCACATTGGAAATGATCCAGCAAAACAAGGATCCTGGTAAGAAATGAGAATTGATCATGAAGACCTGCAGTGTGAACAAAGTGGAACTCACTATTAATCTACTTGCTGCTGTTGATGTCAGACATAAAGCTTGGAGATGCTGGGGATTGAACCCAGGACCTCATACATGCAAAGCATGCACTCTACCACTGAGCTACATCCCCTGTCTTTTACTTTGTATGTAAACGTATGTGAATGTATAACTGGACCACATCCTGTAGAACTGGACCTGATGACCTGGAGGAGATGAACAGGAGCTCATCAACTAGTTCATCAATACATTTGTTGGGCCCATTGAAAGTGTTTTCCAACTTTAAGAAGAGAAGGACAAACTTGTCCTTTATGTCTTGAGACAACTCCTGAGGTTCCTCATCCAGAGGCTCCAGATGATCTGCAGAGGTCTCATCCTCTAGCCCTTGTATTATGTTGAAAAAAAATTACATTGGTTATGTTGCGGGTCATTTTGACCCGGACCGTGTAAATCCACTCAAACAGTCAAAAAACAAGGTTCAACCAAAACTAACTTTATTTAAGATTATATAAACATTTAGAAAAGTGACATACAATACATTTTCAATTTCAACACTATATTTAGGAACTATTTAAAGTTTTTCTCTTTTCACAAACACATTTCTCTTTTTTTATTTAACTTGCCCTGTTTTATCAGATTTTTTCTGTCCAACATTTCCAATGTAGTCCACTTGATGGACAGAATGTAACTGTGCTTCCTGCAGATATCATTCTTGCATTTCACACAGGAGGTAATTGTTTTGCTGTCCTCTCGAGTGGGACAGACCTGGCATCTTTTCCGTTTCTTTACACCTGGATCCACTGGATCCACAGGAGGTTTGTTAGATGACCTGGGAAGTTCTGACTTATTTGTTCTGACTGTTCCCAACATAGTCAGCTTTCTCTTCTGAAGTTCATCTCCAAGGCAGTAGGATGTAAAGAAGTTGTCACATGTGATGTTATGACCTTGCAGCCCTTCACTCATCTCCAGCACCACACGCATCCCCTGATTCTTTTCAGATGATCAAGACTCTGGATGGTCTCCAGTCCATCACAGGACAAACACACAGAGACAAACAGCCACACACACCTTCACATCTGGAGGACATTTACTGTCACCAGTTAAACTCATATACTTGTTTTTGGACTGTGGAAGGAAACCAGAGTACTTGGAGGATGGATGGATCCATGTAAAGTTTCTTCTTCAGCATTTTAAACCAAACCTCAGTAAGGAGCTGGTGGCGCAATGGAGAATGGGTCTGACTACGGATCATAAGGTTCCAGGTTCAACTCCTGGCTAGCGTGACAAAGCTTTAGTTAACTTCAGAGACAACATTTCCCTTGTTGTTGTTGGAACCTTCACATTATATTCCTTCCATCCATCCATCCATCCATTCATCCATTGGTCCATCCATCCATCCATCCATCCATCATGTGATCCAGCAAACATGTCCAAGCAGTAATGTTGTGTTGTTGCTTCTTATTGTCAATAGAACCATGAGAAAGTATGAGAGTGACTGATACTCTTGTATGATCACTAGACCTTTTGAAAGCAGTCAGACTCTGATACTGTACCAGTAGCATCTGTGTCGTTCACAACCCGTCTCCATTTTAACTGGACTTTCTGTGGTGGACCAAACAACACAGTTGGGTCTGGGTGAGCTTTGCTTTACCTTACCGTCCTGGTCCGCTCTGGAACGTACGATTTGGTAGAACCACGACTAAACTAAGCTTTGAAAAGTCATGATCATGATCAATGAATGCTCTTTAATCTGAGCTTCCACCATTAAAATCCCTGTTCAGGTTTGCTGTAAAACCAAGCAGTTCTTCATTCCAGCTTCAAATGGAGAGAAAACTTGTTTTCCTGAAGTAAAACTTCTCACCTGCAGCCAATCAGGCAGTGAGAAAATATGATACAATACAGCCAGCAGTCTGCTCAGATGTTTCCTGATTGTTTTCAAATCCAGAACGGAGCTTTTCAGCATCTTCAGGAAGGAACAATGGACTACAATTTGTTGAGTTTCAAAACAGCGAGTAAGAAGAGTCTCCACTTCTGCACCTTGGTGGTCAGGATCAGTGTCTGCTTCGTCTCACTCGTAAGTGAGAATCATATGGAGACACAACACTGTGTTGGCAGGCCTGGACAGCTCAGATGGTAGAGCATCAGACTTTTAATCTGAGGGTCCAGGGTTCAAGTCCCTGTTCAGGTTGTTTGTGGGAACAAACCTGAAACGGAGCAGGATGACTTTTGCAACAAAACATCATCAGTAGGATAAAACTAACCTGTCTCTTGATGGTCTACATCAGGGTGTCCAAACTGGGTCCTAGAGTGCCGTTGTCCTGCATGTTTTAGTTCTCTGTCTGCTTTCAGCATACCTGAATCTAATGATGACGTCATCACCAAGGTTGTGAAAAAGAACAATAATGAGCCTTTCATTACAAAGTGGATGGGAGAGGCACCGGATGGAGATCAACGGAGATCAAAGCCAGAGGAAATCTTTGATCTGAGCATCTCCATGGCAAAAGGCACTGATTTCCTTTGATCTGATAAGAGATCAGAACTTGAGCCATGGAGATGCTGAGATCAAAGGAGATCAGCTTTATTCAATCTTCAGCATTCGCACTTGCATTTTCTTCTGGAAATACAAACCTCTAGTAATTATTATTATCATAACAGGTCTCTGATATCTGGAGGAGTCAGACCTTTCAGGGCTTTAAAAACAAGCAGTAGCATTTTAAAATCTCTTCTAAAACTGACAGGCAGCCAGTGAAAGGAAGAAGGGATTGGTGAAATGTGGTCCCTCCTCCTGGTGCCTGTTAAAAACCTGGCAGCAGCATTCTGCTCCAGCTGCAGTCTTTGAACATTGAGCCTACTGATGCCAGAATAAAGGGAGTTACAGTAATCCAGCCTGGACCAGATGAAGGCAGGTATTACTTTCTCCAGGTCTGCTGGGGAGAGGAATGACCTGGTCTTGACTAGTCGTCTCAGCTGAGCAAAGCAGGATTGGACTACCTTGGTCACCTGACAGTCAAAGGACAGGTCGGAGTCGAACACCACACCTAAATTGTGGGCCTCTTTTCAAACATTGCTCAATGGGCTACCAAGACTAGAGCAAAGGTTGTTAAAACCACCAGAACTGGGTCCATTGGGGGCGATCAAAATGATTTCAGTTTTTAAACCGTTCAGCTGTAAAACGTTTTTGGACTTTGGTTCTTTACTTTTGTGAGGCAGGACAGGATAGAGGCAGAGTCCGTCGAGCAAGGCTTTATAGGGAAGTTCAGTTGTGTGTCGTCTTCATAAAAATGAAAGTTAACATTAAGGCCACCCAAAACAGAGCCTTGAGGGACACCACAACAAAGAGCAGCACAAGAGGAAGAGGTCTCTCCAAGCTGAACAGAAAATGATCAGTCTGATAAATACCAGGAAAACTAGTTAAGAGCAACACCAGTGACGTCAACATGATTTTTTCAGAGGGTTTATTAAAATCTTCTGATTGACTGTATCAAATACTGAGTGAAGGTCAAGGAGGATTAAGAAGAAGTACAAGTCAATATTGGCTGAAAGTAGTAGATGGTTGGTGACCTTAACCAGCACAGTGTCAGAGCTATGATGTGCAGGAAACCAGACTGAAATGTCCCAAAGGTTTGATTTCAATGCATCAAAGAAATGAGCTAGGAAGCAAAGCAACAGTTTTTTTCAAAATAGTTTGATTAAAAAATGAAGTTTTGAGGCCTAAAATCACTTAAAACCCAGGGTTCCAATGAGGGCTTCTTTTAAAGGAGGAAACGGTTGCATGTTTAAAAGATGAGTGGAAGATTCTGACGGACAAAGATCAATTAATCTGATCACGGGATTAAATGTTTTATGAAGAATTATAGGCTTGTGCAACTCAGTGTAATCCACACTCTCTCTGTTCTGCCTTCTGTCTCTGTTTCCATTCTTAAGACTACTAATGGATCAGCTGTGTCATTACAGGCTGTCACTGTCGCTGTCTGGCTTCTTCTTCCACCACAGTGTGAGTGTGTGTGTCGTGGCACCGGTCCTCTATGTTGCTATAGGAGTGATCTTCTATTGGCCTGGGAGGAGAGGTTACCAGCACATCACTCCGTGTGTTTTTCTGTGTGCAGTAATCAGTGCTAATGTGTTAGCAAGGTATGGTCAAGCCTATATGGCTTGACCTCCCTCAGGGCAGAGGTTACCAGAACATCACCCTGTAGGTTTTCTGTGGGTCTAGGAGCAAGTCTACAACATATCAGGAGCAGAACTGATGGCAGTGTCTCATTACTTGCTGATCTGAGGAAGTAAATCCATCTAAAGCTTTGAAAGTGGCAGTGGTGGGATTTGAACCCACACCTCCTGAGAGACTGGAGCCTTAATCCAGCGACTTGGACCGCTCGGCCACACTACCTGCATCAGCTTGAATTGAGTGCTCATCCAATATCCTGTCCTCCATCGTCTTCCCTGCTTGCTGCTCCTGTCTTCTTCTGTCTCATGTCAGAATCTAACAAGAGCCTCTCTTTACATCTGAACCGAACCGAAACCATGGAATTGATCAGCTGGTCTCTCAATGCAATTGACCAAACTTTCACTACAAGACGATTGGGCAAGGGAGAGTCCACATGTCCCGAGGGGACATTTGCAGCCGGACACACGCTCGACTCCTGGGACAGCTGGAGGATCGTGTGTCTGTCAATTCTTTCCATGGAGGACATGGAAGACCTCTACATAATTGGATTTATGATAACAGGTCTGCTGCTGATTGGAGCTGGCAGCTTTCTGATCGATCACAAAGTGGAGAAGATGCAGGCACCTGTATTGGGAAGGCTGCAAATCCTCACTGAGGGACTGTGCAGGGATTTGAACACTCAGACTCGTGTGATAAATGAACTGAAGAGGAAGCAGGATTAGACTTTTGAACTTTTATGCAGAATGGAAATCATCTTGGAGAATTGTAGAGATCGGCTGGAAGACTAAAAAAATGGCCACTGATTTGGAGCAGCATGGAGACCAGAGACTGAAGGACGAGAGAAAGCTGAAGACGTCCTGACAGAAAACAAATCTTATCTACATTGGAACGCCCCCAGATGTCCAGAGGGACGGCGCCTGTGACTGGCGGTGCTATGGCTGGTCTCCTGCTGTGTAGATTATTCATGCTCATCTTTTCAACTTATGTGATCAGATCAGCCCAAACAACAACTGGAAAGAGTTGATGGAGGACAAGTTTGATAAACAGGACAGGTCCAAACAAACGGTTCCTCCTTTTACAATCGATCCCGACTCACCTGAACACTTGCTGCTGGGTTTATGTAAAAGTTTCTGTTTTCAACTGTATTAAGTTATTGACTTTTATGTATGTATGTATGTTTGTGTGCAGGAGGAGGCGAAGGATGTGTGCAGGAGGAGGTGAAGGAAGTGAAGGAGGCACAGGATGAGGCGCAGAAGGAGGCGCAGAAGGAGGTGCAGGAGGAGGAGGAGGGGAGGAGGAGGCGCAGGATGC
Organism: Lipophrys pholis; assembly: GCF_963383615.2. Lineage (NCBI taxonomy): Eukaryota > Metazoa > Chordata > Actinopteri > Blenniiformes > Blenniidae > Lipophrys > Lipophrys pholis. The sequence goes on from NW_028292149.1 coordinate 131,099, forward strand.
GTGCAGGAGGAGGCGCAGACGGAGGTGCAGGCGGAGGTACAGGAGGAGGTGCAGGAGGAGGTACAGGAGGAGGCGCAGGACGTGTGCAGGAGAAGGCACAGGAGGAGGTGCAGGATGTGTGCAGGAGGAGATTTTTCCTGATTCACACCAAAGTAGTTCAATCCTGCAGCCAGTCAGTGAGGATTGAAACAGACTGTTTCTCCTCCACCAATAAACAGAGCAACACCATTACCCACAATCCCTTGCTCTCATGGTAAAACCCTGAACCGGGCCAGAATCAGTTCTATTTGATTCAGCTCTATTAAGTTTGATAATTGTTTCATCTCTGGACAGAATTGATTCCATCATTTTACAGGCCGGATGTTGGTTCACAAGCTTTTCTGGCTGATCTGGACTTTTGGACTTTTGGACTTTTGGACTTTTGGACTTTTGGACTTTTTTCCCCTGAGGTTGGACCTGAACATTTCCTGAATGTCGCCTGGCAGCAGGTTGTTGGTTGCTTTAAATCGTATTTGAAGAGTTTTGAACTGGATCAGCTCAGTGAATGGGAGTTTTCCACTGTAAGAACAGTGAATGTGAGTTTTCCACTGTAAGAACAGTGAATGTGTGATTCATAAGAGTCTTGCTGCTCTTTTGTAAAGTCATGAGTCTTTGGAATGAATTGTGAAAAGAGTTTCCCCGGACCTCCACATGAAGAGTTCGATAAAGAAGCAGCAGGGAATTATAAAGGATTAGAACGGATTTCTAACTAACAGATCTTTAGCTTTGGCCGGACTGAGAAGCTTCTGGAAAGTTTCTTTTGGAAGTTTTGAAGTTTCCAGCAAAGTTTGATTTTTACTCCAAAGAATTGGTTTGGATTCACTCTTTCAATATGTCCCCCTCTGGACCTTTATCTGATGTTTTATCTTCTAAATCAGGATTCCTGGAGCTGTTTGACCCTTCTGATGATGTGTTGTTGCAATAGTAATCCTACACTACAGTAATCTAGTACTACTAGTGGCACTAGTACTCAGGATGAAAGAAGTGGTACTGAGTACTGAAGCCAAGATTTTACTTCACTTTGTCTTCAGACGAAGACGGAAATCTAAGTTAGGGAAGAAAGGTTGGTTTGTTTTTTAGCCTCTAATGTTTTTTCCTTCAACGGCCCGAATACTCCTCCTGGACCTCCTCCTCCTCCTCCTCCTCCTCCTCCTCCTCCGTACTGAGTGAAGCGCTGAAGGAAGACAAATGATTAGTGACACAGAAGCTTCTCCTGGTCACTTGTCCTCCCTGGAAGGAGCTGAACTGGTTTTCACAACTCAAGTTGTCCTTCAGGAAGACCATGCAGCCTCTTCACTGGTCTAACCGCAGTGTCACAGCGCCCCCTACTGGCTGAGTGTCCTCAGAGCCCGCTCTTCACATTAAAAGAAACATTTCTCATGAGAAAAATACACCTTAACACAAAATAATAATTACAGATGTGAGGCTACAAATAGAATCAGCAGCATTCATTTGCAGTTACATTAGAATATTTGCACTTTCTAAGAAGGAGGAGGAGGAGGTGCAGGACGAGGCACAGGCGGAGGCGCAGGATGAGCCCAGGAGGAGGTGCAGGATGTGTGCAGAAGGGTGCGTAGGAGAGGGTGCAGGAGGAGGCGCAGAGGGAGGTGCAGGAGGAGGAGAAGGAGGAGAAGGGGAGGAGGAGGCACATGATGAGGCGCAGGAGGAGGAGAAGGAGAAGGTTCAGGAGGAGGCACAGGAAGATTCCAGGAAGAGGTGCACTGCAGGAGAAGGCGCAGGATGAGGTACAGAAGGAGGTGAAGGAGGAGGAGCAGGAGGCGTCCAGGAAGAGGTGCAGAATGTCTGCAGGAGAAGGCACAGGTTGTGTACAGGAGGAGGTGCAGGATGTGGCAACGAATCTTTGCAGGAGGAGTCGCAGGAGGTGTGCAAGAGGAGGCGCAGGATGTGTGCAGGATGAGGCGCAGGAGGAGGAGGAAGGGGGGAGAAGGAGGGGGAGAAGGAGGCGCAGAAGGAGGTGCAGGAGGAGGAGGAGGGGGAGGAGGAGTGGCAGGAGAAGGTGCAGGAGGAGGTGCAGGATGTGTGGAGGAGGAGGAGGAGGGGGGAAAGGAGGAGCCAAAGGATGAGGCAGAGAAGGAGGTGCAGGAGGAGGTGCAGGATGAGTCCACTAGGAGGCCCAGGACGTCTGTAGGAGGAGGCACAGGATGTGTACAGGAGGAGGTGCAGGAGGAGGCGCAGGATGTGGTGCAGGATTTTTGCAGGAGGAGGCGCAGGAAGTGTGCAAGAGGAGGCGCAGGAGGAGGAGGAGGTACAGGAGGAAGCGCAGGAAGAGTCAAGGAGGAGGTGCAGGATGTCTGCAGGAGGAGGCGCAGAAGAAGGTGCAGGAGGAGGTGCAGGATGTGTGCAGGAGGAGGTGCAGGAGGAGGTGTAGGAGCAGGTGCAGGATGTGGCGAACAATCTTTGCAGGAGGAGTCGCAGGAGGTGTGCAAGAGAAGGCGCAGGATGTGTACAGGAGGAGGTGCAGGAGGAGGCGCAGGATGTGTGCAGGATGTGTGCAGGAGGAGGTGTAGGAGCAGGTGCAGAATGTGGCAACGAATCTTTGCAGGAGGAGTCGCAGGAGGTGTGCAAGAGGAGGCGCAGGATGTGTACAGGATGAGGCGCAAGAGGAGGAGGAAGGGGGGATAAGGAGGGGGATAAGGAGGCGCAGAAGGAGGTGCAGGAGGAGGAGGGGGAGGAGGAGGCGCAGGAGAAGGTGCACGAGGAGGTGCAGGATGTGTGCAGGAGGAGGCGCAGAAGGGGGAAGAAGGGGGGAGGAGGAGGTGCAGGAGAATGCGCAAAAGGATGATGTCACTCTCCTCTGACCTCCATGATGTCACTTTCCTCTGGCCTCCATGATGTCACTCTCCTCTGACCTCCATGATGTCACTCTCCTCTGGCCTCCATGATGTCACTCTCCTCTAACCTTCATGATGTCACTCTCCTCTGATCTCCATGATGTCACTCTCCTCTGTGATGTCACTCTCCTCTGGCCTGCATGATGTCACTCTCCTCTGATCTCCATGATGTCACTCTCCTCTGACCTCCATGATGTCACTCTCCTCTGGCCTCCATGATGTCACTCTCCTCTAACCTTCATGATGTCACTCTCCTCTGATCTCCATGATGTCACTCTCCTCTGTGATGTCACTCTCCTCTGGCCTGCATGATGTCACTCTCCTCTGATCTCCACGATGTCACTCTCCTCTGGCCTCCATGATGTCAATCTCCTCTGACCTCCATGATGTCACTCTCCTCTGACCTCCATGATGTCACTCTCCTCCATGATGTCACTCTCCTCTGATCTCCATGATGTCACTCTCCTCTGACCTCCATGATGTCACTCTCTTCTGTCCTCCACCTTCAGATCAGACTCTTCTTCTCCCACACATGATGGACCCAGACAGGACAACAAACCAGTATTGCAGCAACATGGTTGCCTGTCGTTAAAGCAATAACCAAGCAGACCCGGCGCTCCACCACACAGACAGCAATGAAAACAAGGCTCTTTAAGGAAAAGGCCAGACAGCCAGCATCTATGACAAGCTGAGCCTCTGTCATCACTAATAACTTACTGATGAGGTTTCCATCCAGTGGTGGGTAGTTTGAATCCCATCCAGAAGACATGACAACAAGAATGTCTCCAATCCAGTAAAACATCCATTGTAGCCAACATGAAGTGTCCAGAGTCCAAAATGTCCAATATAAAAGCCTCCAACAGTTTGAACATCCAGTCTCCAAGGTATTTCTGAACTATGTACAGTAACATGGCCTCATATTTTATAGCACCATCTTCCTCTCCTTCATCCTCACAAACTTTTCAGCCACCTCCTTCTTATCAAGCACAACGTCTCTCTATGGAGAGCAAAGTGAGCTTTGAGAGTCTGGCCTCCTTCATGCCCAGAGAGAGTTTGGAATTCATTTCAGGCTGAAACTGCGTTCTGCATTTGCACTAGTGACTGACTGGGATGTCCTTTCCATATGGCTGCAGATGATGAAGGGCAGAACAGCTTCTGTGGTGTTGAGCTGGATTTCTAGTTCACTACACATGGCAGAGAAAGAAAGAAATCCATCCCAGACCTGCTCAGCTGTATTCTGGCTCTTATATTGGTAGAATCATTACACATTACACTCTAGAATCATTACACTCCTATGATAATAACCTTTGTGTCTCCATTTTGTCTCTTGCTGCCGACTTGTATCGTCTCCATAATAGAGGACAGATGCTGCAACATTTTATTTTTAAGTTCAGAGGCTTTTTTGTGTTTTTCATCAAACCTCCGTCCACTTTGAATGGGAAGATTTTCACAGTTTTTTTTTTTTTTTTCAGAAACAATGATCTAGATCTTAACAAAAGTCACACTATTCCTGAATGTTCTGAAAGTTTTGATGTGCTTTTGAATCCGTGCACCCAAGCTAATATGCTAACATGTTAACATGGTTTTCTGAAAGTGTGGCCCGCGGGCCAATGGCGGCCTGCAGAAACATTTCTGGCGGCCCGCCATGATTTTACAGTTGTTATTTTTAATCTAACTGCACATTGCAATATGAAGCTCCGTTTCATGGTCTTTAACGCCATCTATTGGGATAAGCGGGAGCTGGGCTCCTCGAGAAAAAAACCTTATATTGGCGAGGAGAAAAGGCGTTTTCAAGATAAGTGGACAAACGCTTACTTTGTCCTACCTCACGGGGCGGATAAAGTCCTGTGTCTGATCTGCAAGCTGGTTAATGCAATGCTGAAGGACTTCAACATAAAACGCCATTATGATACCAATCATATAACCTACGACAAATTCACCGGCGAAGAGCGCAGCAGGAAGCTTGAAGGACTTAAAAGAGGCTCCACTGCACAGCAGTTAGTTTTCACAAATCTGTCCAAGTCTGGTGACGCTGTCACACAGGCTAGTTACGTGGTAGCTCAAGAAATAGCCCGCCGGAGCAAGCCGTTCAGTGACGGAGAATTTTCGCGAGAGTGCATTTTGAAAGTGGCCTGGAGCAAAAAACAAAGCTCTGTGGCTTAAGTTTGTGGAATGACACAATGACAGGATGAATGGAAGATCTGGCCAAAAATCTGAAAGAGCAACTGGGACAAGGCATGGAGTGCCTGAGAAAGGGAGCCTTTTCCATTGCTCTGGATGAAAGCACGGACATTTCCCGTACAGCACAGTTGCTGACTTTCATCCAAACAGTGACGGAGAACTTAGATATAGGCGAGGAGCTGCTAAGCTTGGAGAGTATCAAAGACAGAACAAGGGGAGTCGACATTTGTGATGCTGTGTGTCACAGTCCCGATGCATACAATGCCAAGCTGCCGTCTGCGGTCGGTGTCACAACAGATGGAGCACCGGCAATGGTCTGGAGAAAGACAGGCTCCGTGTCGCTGCTCTCTGAGAAAGTGGCCAACAATGGAGGTGAGGAATTAATTAAATATCACTGCATAATACAGCAAGAAGCCCTCGCTGCTCAAACACTTGAAATGAAACATGTCATGGAGATTGTTGAGAAGACGGATCATTTCCTGAAGTCCAGAGGTCTGAATCACCACCAATTTAAGACTTGTTTGGAGCAATCAGAGGCAGATTTTGGTGACGTCATCTACTTCTCTGCCGTCAGGTGGCTGATCAGAGGTGCCACACTGAAGCATTTTTTAACCTGAGGAAAGAAAAAAGAGAGTTCATGGAGTCAAAAGGAAAATATGAGACACAGTTAAGTGACACTAAATGTCTCTGTGACCTGGCGTTCCTTGTTTACTTGAATACTTGTCTCAGTGATCTCAATGTGAAGCTGCAGGGCCATGGGAAGCTCATTTCCACACTATCTGACGTCAAAGCTTTCCAGCAAAAACTTGAACTGCTGCAGGGACAGCTCAAACAGGGACATCTCAAACAGGGACAGCTCAAACAGGGACATCTCAACCATTTTCCCGCCTGCAAGGCGCTTGTAGACGACACAGACGGGCGCCACGTTTTACGTCACCTGCGTTCAAACAAGAACCATAACATCATAAATAAACTCAGACAGGAATTCGACCACCGCTTCTCCGACTTCAGGGTCCATGAGAAGTCATTCAACCTCTTCAAACCTTTCTCATGTGTCCCTGAGGAAGAGCCTGCAGAAATGCAGTTTGAGCTCATTGACTTACAGGAGATGTCACCCAGCTTTAAAGCAGCCAACCTGATCTGGAGTCAACTACCTCTCCAGAAAACTCTGAACCAGCTGCTGCAAGACATCTGGCCTCAAGTCCAGGCTGCAGCTTGTTCTGTCACACCTGACAATGGAAAAGTACTCACCACTTGTCCTCAATCATTATTTATTGTCCATGTAATGTTCTTACTATGGTGGTGAATGTTGACCACAGCAGAGCAGCACCAGTAAAGTCTGGTTCCACTGAGATTTGAACTCAGATCACTGGATTCAGAGTCCAGAGTGCTAACCATTACACCATGGAACCACAGAGAGCTGCTCAGCATGGTGCATTCATGGACATCTAGTCAATGAAAACACTTCAACTCCAGACGCTGCAACATTTTTCCGAGCTTTTTCAAGTTTGTCTGCAAATTGTGAATACAGAGATACTTTGAAACGTACATGGTGATTTAATTTAAATGCACCTTATTTCTTTACAGCAACTAACTGGTTGTCAGAATAGTTGATTATTTATTGGTTTTCAGGAGGATTTTGCAGTAAAAACTTTGAAGATTTAAACTTGGATCTTTGGAGTCAAAGTGTGTTTCTTTGACTTCAACTCCCTCCTTCATTTCAACTCAAGTCATAGGAGAGTGACATCATGGAGGCCAAAGGAGAGTGACATCATGAAGGCCAGAGGAGAGTGACATCATGGAGGCCAAAGGAGAGTGACATCATGAAGGCCAGAGGAGAGTGACATTATGGAGGTCATAGGAGAGTGACATCATGGAGGCCAGAGGAGAGTGACATCATGAAGGCCAGAGGAGAGTGACATCATGGAGGCCAGAGGAGAGTGACATCATGGAGGTCAGAGGAGAGTGACATCATGGAGGCCAGAGGAGAGTGACATTATGGAGGTCATAGGAGAGTGACATCATGGAGACCAGAGGAGAGTGACATTTAAAGAAAATGGTTGATGAGGCTTCATTTGGCCAAGGCTCCATCGAGGCTCAGTGCCGGTGTAAGATTGTAAAAGGACCCTCATAGAATCTGAACCCCGAGGTCAATTTTCCACAGCAGGTAATAAGGACCCCTAATATTTGTACTGAAATGTTAATAGAATTTAAGAACAGAAATAAATATGAACAGAAACAACAACATATGATAGATAGTGAGTAACTATTTTATTCTAGATAAACTAGGAGAGAGAGAGACATACTGATGGTAGATTTTAAAAGAGTTAGAATCTTCTTGAGATTCCTTCAGTCTACAAGTTGATGATAAAGCAGGTTCATGAGTGACGACAACATCAACACTTCAGGAGCCTCTGCCGTGACCTGGATTCGAACCGGGGTTGCTGCGGCCACAACGCAGAGTACTAACCACTATACGATCACAGCCACATGGACATGGGTATAAAAAGATATATATCATTCATTATGTTTTTAATTATTATTAGTGTTTCAGCTGAAGGCTGTTGATGTGACAGTTTAGCTACGTCACATCAACACAGTAAAATGTCGGCTAATGTCTGGAGCTTCTGGTGTGATGTGATAAAGAAGTAATTTTCTTTGATGGACTGGTTGTTCTTATGAAGTGACCAGCAGGCTGAGAGAGAGAGAGAGAGAGAGAGAGAGAGAGAGAGAGAGAGAGAGAGAGAGAGAGAGAGAGAGAGAGAGAGAGAGAGAGAGAGAGAGTGAGTGAGAGCACAGACCTGTAAGAAAGTATAAGTCCAATGAAATAGAAAGTATAGAGCCTTATCTTACTGTCAGCCTCCCTGAGTTTTTGTCTCCTCTTGCCTCAGCTGCACCTCGACACCCTGTCCATGAAAATCACAAACAGAAGGGCTGACAAGACACAACCTTGGTGGAGTACTATGTCTTCCAGAACTTTCCCAGGGAGGCTGTGGAGTGTGATACCCTGATGGTTCTATCTGCTGACTCTGTTTGGTGATGTCATAGTGATGTCATAAAAGAATGGAAACGATCAAAGTTCTATTACTTCTATCTTCACTTTGATCTTGACAAAATTATTATTTATTAACTTCACCAACGAAGTTAGGTTATGTTTTCATCTGTGTGTATTTATTTATTGTTTTTATGTATGTATGTATGTATGTATGTATGTATGTATGTATGTATGTATGTATGTATGTATGTATGTATGTATGTATGTATGTATGTATGTTATGTGTTATGGGTTATGTGTTATGTGTTATGTGTTATGTGTTATGTGTGTACTGTATGTACGTGTTTTAACTACTTGCATGAAGTATCACAACTCATAGGGGTGGAGTCATGGGCCCTTACAACCTATTGGCTCTTTCACTTGTTAACAAATCACATTAAGATTCTGATGTGGATCTGAACTGAATCTGGTCGCTGCTAAAAACAGACTGGATCAACAGCTTTTATTACAAAAATAAAAATAAAGTCTCACACCTGAACATTCAACATATAAAAAACAAAGTAAATCCTACATTAGACACTGTGACAGTGACAGCCTGTAATGACACAACTGATCAATTAGTAGGATTAATAATGGAAACAGAGACAGAAGGCAGAACAGAGAGAGTGTGGATTGAGCAGTTTTTTGTTTACAAATTAAATTGAACATCAATCCACTTCAATAAAAAAAATCCAATTTCACTATTCATACTTGGGTGCCAGAGGTCCTGGCATTCCCGGATGTGCCCTTGGGATTACCATGACCCCCTCCTACAAATGGTTGGTCTAGTGTTTCTTTCATGTTGTGGTTTTATTTCCCATTGCCCCTGAAGGCAACAGACACACTCACCAAAGTCAAACAGCAACCAACCAACCAATGAGCAACTGGAGCAGCAGGCGAGGAGGTAAAAGGAGGGACAGCAGACGATGAAAAAGGACAATGAGGACGGAGTGTCCACTGAAAGTCAGTCCATGTAAACTGAAGATGTTATCAGAAGATCAAGTTTTTGACACAATGACTGTTGAGTAATTTCATGTGTGACGTCAGCAGAAGCAGCTTTTCCAGCAGAAGTCTAGTAAATGTGGTGAAACTATGACGAGACTCTCTAATGGTACTTCACATACTACATGATGGATAATTCTAACCACGAAGGGACTTGAACCCTCAACCTTCTGATCCGAAGTCAGACGCCTTATCCATTTGGCCACGTGGTCCAATGACTCCATCATTTCAACCAAACACTGACAAACTCACTTCCTTGATAAAGTGTCAGGTGTGTTCAATAATGTCAAAAGGTGGACAGTTCATACATTTATACACACTTCTCTATTGTCTCAACATCTGATCCTGGTTTTAGCTCCTTTATGGATTTGATGTTGACTTTGACATTGTGTCCTCCACATCCTGCCACATGAGTCAATCTGCTTGAAGGTTCAAATCTGCTGCCACATTCTGTCTGGATCCTTGAAAACTTCCACCAAGATGTTTGTATTGTGGTGGCGGCTGTGGGACGCTGCTGATGCTGTCAGGTGGGACAGTGCAAGGCATTATGGGATGTCTTTTCCCAGGACTCTTTCTCTACGTTGACCTGTAGTTTTGCTCTTCCTGTTGTTGTTTGGTCTCTCTGCTGATTGTTGTTGTCTTGGTTGGAGCAGGTTAAAGAAAGAAGACAAAGATGTCTTCCAAAGTCATCGTCTCTTTTCACTGCATGACCTGAATGTCCTGAAGACATTGAAACTGCAGGAGGAACAAGACGTGACCACAAAGGAGTTTGGACTCTCACACTGTTCAATGTCCACAAGTTTCTTTCTAATAAGTTCCTTATGTAAAGAAATGACTCAGTCTTTCATTACAGAACTGAGACGACTGAACTCTACACATTTACTGGTTAGCAGTCAGTTCTATGGCCAGTTTGGGAATTGAACCCAGGACCTTGGTGTTCTGAGATGAGAATAACATGAATAGGTCAGACATATACATTTGAGGAGAATGAAGTACATCTAAATGAATCTATCAGACTGAAGAAGAGTCTTTGTGGAACATTAAAGTATTGAGCAGTGTTGTTGGCAGGATCCAGACGCTGCATTGTAGCTCCTCCTTATGGAATCGTACCGACGTGGTCGCTGCCACAACAGAGGGCTGATGCTTGGCTACGGTACTTTTGGTACACTCCACAACTTTAGTCAGTGAAAACACATGAGAACCTGAACTGTACCATAAGGTACCAGCAGATACTGAGTGTGGAAACCAGAGCAGTTTGTCCACAGTGGTAACCACCTTACTTTGATATTTACTTTGATCTTGACTCAAATTAAAGTCAACATCAAAGTGACAGTAGAATTTATTTCTCAAATTAAAGTGAACATCAAAGTCAAAATGGGATCTGGAGATCATCTGGTGGAAGTGGTCAAGCAGCTCATTGTCACCATCACACTGCAGCTCCGTCACTCAATGTTTCTCTAACATGACAAAGCAACTAGAGAGCAGCTGAGATGTCAGGAAGTTAGAGGATCTTCCCCACGTCTTGTGACAAACATTCTGTCTTTCAGCCTCTAAAGAACACACATGAGGGCTTTCATTGATTTCTCCTTCTGTTTTAAAAAACATTTTTTATCCTTCTTTTACTCTGTGATCAATCAGGATAAACATGTTTCAGTCCCGGTCCAATGTTTTCTATTGTTCATTACCGTATATCCTGGACTAGAAGTCCTGCTTTCTTAGTTGGAGGCTGATCATTCTGCTGACATTAAGAAGCAAATCCTCTTTCAGTCCTTCTATTACACTTCATCCTGTGCAGGGTTGCAGGGAGGAGACACCTGGACAGGTTCACCAGTCCATCACAGGACACATACACACACACACACACACACACACACACACACACACACACACACACACACACACACACACACACACACACACACACACACACACACACACACACACACACACACACACACACACACACACACACACACACACACACAGATCACTCCCCTGTGTTCAGCTTCATACTTTCACTCGCCAAACGTTTCTTCCTGGTATTTCTTGTCCTACAATAAAACAACCACGTTGTCCTGCAGGACAAATCACGTCTCCTGCCCTGCAGCTCTCATGTCTCTCGCTCGCTCCACTTCCACCTGTTACATTTCTTAAAGGGAAACACGCTCCCCTCTCTCTCATTTCCTGTCGTTTTCCTTCAACGGAGGGAAAGTTTCATTCAGACCAAAGTTTTATCCACCAAGGTTCCCTTTCTAGAACCTCCTCACTGGACACCGGGTTCTGTGCACCTTGTTTTAGGGACCGAGCCCAGAAGGGAAGCTGCCTGGAGGCGAGGACCCTATTGCATCTGTAGTGTTTCTTTTTTTCTTTCTTCTCCTGAAGACATTGAACCCAAATTTGACCTAAACTTGATCACCAAATTTGGCACACTCATCAGGACTGGTGCAGTCTAGAAGAAAATGTCAAAAATTAACCCATAAAGAGCCAAAATGTGCTCTCTAGCACCACCTACAGTCACTAAAATGACCGATGACCACCACAGCCATGGTGTGATCTCTCTAAGAATGTTGTGGAGATCAAACTACAACTCATCGTCTCATTAAGATTTAAAAATCATGTGATGACACTCCTGACCTAAGTGTAACAGGAAGTCCACAATTTGACTTTCAAAATAAGATTATCGCCTGAAATTAAAATTGGGTCTCACGGTCCCGTAAGAAAGTCATAGAGACATGAAACCAAAACTGACTTGTTTGTCTCAGCAAGACCTGGAAATCATGCAATGACATATCTGATTAAATCCAACAGGAAGTCCACAATTTGCATTTCAAAACAAGACTTTCACCCCAAATTCAAATGGGCTTGTAGGCAAACACTATCTCCTCTGAGGGAGAAAATCATATCGGCTTCAAAACACTATTAAATGACAGCTAAAAACTACTGTACAACTTTTTGGTTACTTGAGCGGTTTGAATTTGATGAGCAGTCAAATCTCCGATTGATAAATCCCACTGCCTCTATTCTCTCATTCAAATATATTGGAAAACCAAACACCATGGCCAGCAGGAATGTCGTAGAGAGATCAAACCAAAACTTGATGAGATGAACAAAACTTGTTCATCTCAGTTCTAATCAAAGTGAAAATGGGAGTTTTTTTCAAATTAAAGTGATAATCAAAGGGAAAATAGGAGGGTTTTTTTTCAAATTAAAGTGACAATTAAAAGGGAAAAAGGGATTTTTTTTCCAAATTAAAGTGACTATCAAAGGGAAAATAGGAGGGTTTTTTTCAAATTATAGTGACTATCAAAGTGAAAATAGGAGTTTCTTTCAAATTAAAGTGACTATCAAAGTGAGAATATGAGTTTTCTTTCAAATTAAAGTGACTATCAAAGGGAAAATAGGAGTTTTTTCAAATTAAAGTGACTATCAAAGGGAAAATATGATTTTTTTTCAAATCAAAGTGACTATAAAAGGAAAATATGAGTTTTTTTTAAATTAAAATGACTATAAAAGTGATAATATGAGTTTTCTTTCAAATTAAAGTGACTATAAAAGTGAGAATAGGAGGTTTTTTTTCAAATTAAAGTGACTATCAAAGTGAAAATAGGAGTTTTTTTCCAAATTAAAGCGAGTATCAAAATGAGAATAAGAGTTTATTTAAAATTAAAGTGACTATCAAAGTGAGAATAGGAGTTTTTTTTCCAAAATAAAGTTACTATCAAAGTGAGAATAGGAGTTTTTTTATCCAAAATTAAAGTGACTATCAACGTGAGAATATGAGTTTTTTTCAAATTAAAGTGACTATCAAAGGGAAGATAGGAGTTTTTTTCAAATTAAAGTGACTATCAAAGGGAAAATATGACTTTTCTTTTCAGATTAAAGTGACTATCAAAGTGAGAATAGGAGTTTTTTTTTCAAATTAAAGTGACTATCAAAGTGAGAATACGAGTTTATTTCAAATTAAAGTGACTATCAAAGTGAGAATAGGAGTTTTTTCAAATTAAAGTGACTATCAAAGGGATAATAGGAGTTTTTTTCAAATTAATGTGACTATCAAAAAGAAAATAGATTTTTTTTCAAATTAAAGTGAGAATATGATTTTTTTTCAAATTAAAGTGACTATCAAAGGGTAAATAGGAGGGGTTTTTTTCAAATTAAAGTGACTATCAAAGTGAGAATAAAAGTTTTTTTTCAAATTAAAGTGACTATCAAAGTGTAAATGGGAGTTTTTTCAAATAAAAGTTATTATCAAAGGGAAAATATGAGTGTTTTTTTCAAATTAAATTTACTATCAAAATGCGAATATGAGTTTCTTTCAAATCAAAGTGACTATCAAAGGGAAAATAGGATTTTTTTTTCAAATTAAAGTGACTATCAAAGGGAAAATAGGAGTTTTTTCAAATTTAAGTGACTATCAAAGTTAGAATATGATTTTTTTCAAATTAAAATGACTATCAAAATGAGAATAAGAGTTTTTTTCAAATTAAAGTGACTATCAAAATGAGAATAAGAGTTTTTTTTCCAAATTAAAGTGACTATCAAAGTGAGAATAGGAGTTTTTTTCCAAATTAAAGTGACTATCAAAATGAGAATAGAAGTTTTTTTTCAAATTAAAGTTACTATCAAAGTGAAAATGGGAGTTTCTTTTAAATTAAAGTGACTATCAAAGACAGAATTGTAGATTTTTTCAAATTAAAGTGACTATCAAAGGAAAAATATGAGGGTTTTTTTCAAATTAAATTTACTATCAAAATGAGAATATGAGTTTCTTTCCAATTAAAGTGACTATCAAAGGGAAAATATGAGGGTTTTTTCAAGTTAAAGTGACTATCAAAGTGAGAATAGGAGTTTCTTTCAAATTAAAGTAACTATCAATGTGAGAATAGGAGTTTCTTTTAAATTAAAGTGACTATCAAAGTGAGAATAGGAGTTTCTTTCAAATTAATGTGACTATCACAGGGAAAATAGGAGGGTTTTTCAAATTAAAGTGACAATCAAAGGGAAAATGTGAAGGTTTTTTTCAAATTAAATTCACTATCAAAATGAGAATATGAGGTTCTTTCAAATTAAAGTGACTATCAAAGGGAAAATATGAGGGGTTTTTTCAAGTTAAAGTGACTATCAAAGTGAGAATAGGAATTTCTTTCAAATTAAAGTGACTATCAAAGGGGAAAATATGACTTTTTTTTTCAAATTAAAGTCACTATCAAAGTGAGAATAGGAGTTTTTTTTTCAAATTAAAGTGACTATCAAAGTGAAAATGGGAGTTTTTTCAAATTAAAGTGACTATCAAAGGGAAAATATGAGGGTTTTTTTTTAAATTAAAGTGACTATCAAAATGAGAATAGGAGTTTTTTTTCAAATTAAATTTACTATCAAAATGAGAATAAGAGTTTATTTTCAAATTAAAGTGACTATCAAAGTCAAAATAGGAGTTTTTTTTTCCAAATTAAAGTGACTATCAAAGTGAGACTAGGAGTTTTTTCAAATTAAAGTGACTATCAATTGGGAAATATGTGGGGTTTTTTTCAAGTTAAAGTGACTATCAAAGTGAGAATATGAGTTTTCTTTCAAATTAAAGTGACTATCAAAGGGAAAATAGGAGTTTTTTCAAATTAAAGTGACTATCAAAGGGAAAATATAATTTTTTTTCAAATCAAAGTGATTATAAAAGTGCGAATGGGAGGTTTTTTCAAATTAAAGTGACTATCAAAGTGAAAATAGGAGGTTTTTTTTCAAATTAAAGCGACTATCAAAATGAGAATAAGAGTTTATTTAAAATTAAAGTGACTATCAAAGTGAGAATAGGAGTTTTTTTCCAAATTAAAGTGACTATCAAAATGAGAATAGAAGTTTTTTTTCAAATTAAAGTTACTATCAAAGTGAAAATGGGAGTTTCTTTTAAATTAAAGTGACTATCAAAGGAAAAATATGAGGGTTTTTTTCAAATTAAATTTACTATCAAAATGAGAATATGAGTTTCTTTCAAATTAAAGTGACTATCAAAGGGAAAATATGAGGGTTTTTTCAAGTTAAAGTGACTATTAAAGTGAGAATAGGAGTTTTTTTCAAATTAAAGTAACTATCAATGTGAGAATAGGAGTTTCTTTCAAATTAAAGTGACTATCAAAGTGAGAATAGGAGTTTCTTTCAAATTAATGTGACTATCAAAGTGAGAATAGGAGTTTATCTCAAATTGAAGTGTCTATCAAAGTGAAAATAGGAGTTTTTTTCAAATTAAAGTGACTATCATAGGGAAAATAGGAGGGTTTTTCAAATTAAAGTGACAATCAAAGGGAAAATGTGAAGGTTTTTTTCAAATTAAATTCACTATCAAAATGAGAATATGAGGTTCTTTCAAATTAAAGTGACTATCAAAGGGAAAATATGAGGGGTTTTTTCAAGTTAAAGTGACTATTAAAGTGAGAATAGGAGTTTCTTTCAAATTAAAGTAACTATCAATGTGAGAATAGGAGTTTCTTTCAAATTAAAGTGACTATCAAAGTGAGAATAGGAGTTTCTTTCAAATTAATGTGACTATCAAAGTGAGAATAGGAGTTTATCTCAAATTGAAGTGTCTATCAAAGTGAAAATAGGAGTTTTTTTCAAATTAAAGTGACTATCACAGGGAAAATAGGAGGGTTTTTCAAATTAAAGTGACAATCAAAGGGAAAATGTGAAGGTTTTTTTCAAATTAAATTCACTATCAAAATGAGAATATGAGGTTCTTTCAAATTAAAGTCACTATCAAAGTGAGAATAGGAGTTTTTTTTTCAAATTAAAGTGACTATCAAAGTGAAAATGGGAGTTTTTTCAAATTAAAGTGACTATCAAAGGGAAAATATGAGGTTTTTTTTTAAAATTAAAGTGACTATCAAAATGAGAATAGGAGTTTTTTTTCAAATTAAATTTACTATCAAAATGAGAATAAGAGTTTATTTTCAAATTAAAGTGACTATCAAAGTCAAAATAGGAGTTTTTTTTTCCAAATTAAAGTGACTATCAAAGTGAGAATAGGAGTTTTTTTCAAATTAAAGTGACTATCAATTGGGAAATATGTGGGGGTTTTTTCAAGTTAAAGTGACTATCAAAGTGAGAATAGGAGTTTTTTCAAATTAAAGTGAATATCAAAGGGGAAATAGGAGGTTTTTCAAATTAAAGTGACTATCAAAGGGAAAATATAATTTTTTTTCAAATCAAAGTGATTATAAAAGTGCGAATGGGAGGTTTTTTCAAATTAAAGTGACTATCAAAGTGAAAATAGGAGGTTTTTTTTCAAATTAAAGCGACTATCAAAATGAGAATAAGAGTTTATTTAAAATTAAAGTGACTATCAAAGTGAGAATAGGAGTTTTTTTCCAAATTAAAGTGACTATCAAAATGAGAATAGAAGTTTTTTTTCAAATTAAAGTTACTATCAAAGTGAAAATGGGAGTTTCTTTTAAATTAAAGTGACTATCAAAGGAAAAATATGAGGGTTTTTTTCAAATTAAATTTACTATCAAAATGAGAATATGAGTTTCTTTCAAATTAAAGTGACTATCAAAGGGAAAATATGAGGGTTTTTTCAAGTTAAAGTGACTATTAAAGTGAGAATAGGAGTTTCTTTCAAATTAAAGTAACTATCAATGTGAGAATAGGAGTTTCTTTCAAATTAAAGTGACTATCAAAGTGAGAATAGGAGTTTCTTTCAAATTAATGTGACTATCAAAGTGAGAATAGGAGTTTATCTCAAATTGAAGTGTCTATCAAAGTGAAAATAGGAGTTTTTTTCAAATTAAAGTGACTATCACAGGGAAAATAGGAGGGTTTTTCAAATTAAAGTGACAATCAAAGGGAAAATGTGAAGGTTTTTTTCAAATTAAATTCACTATCAAAATGAGAATATGAGGTTCTTTCAAATTAAAGTGACTATCAAAGGGAAAATATGAGGGTTTTTTTCAAGTTAAAGTGACTATTAAAGTGAGAATAGGAGTTTCTTTCAAATTAAAGTAACTATCAATGTGAGAATAGGAGTTTCTTTCAAATTAAAGTGACTATCAAAGTGAGAATAGGAGTTTCTTTCAAATTAATGTGACTATCAAAGTGAGAATAGGAGTTTATCTCAAATTGAAGTGTCTATCAAAGTGAAAATAGGAGTTTTTTTCAAATTAAAGTGACTATCACAGGGAAAATAGGAGGGTTTTTCAAATTAAAGTGACAATCAAAGGGAAAATGTGAAGGTTTTTTTCAAATTAAATTCACTATCAAAATGAGAATATGAGGTTCTTTCAAATTAAAGTCACTATCAAAGTGAGAATAGGAGTTTTTTTTTCAAATTAAAGTGACTATCAAAGTGAAAATGGGAGTTTTTTCAAATTAAAGTGACTATCAAAGGGAAAATATGAGGGTTTTTTTTTAAATTAAAGTGACTATCAAAATGAGAATAGGAGTTTTTTTTCAGATTAAATTTACTATCAAAATGAGAATAAGAGTTTATTTTCAAATTAAAGTGACTATCAAAGTCAAAATAGGAGTTTTTTTTTCCAAATTAAAGTGACTATCAAAGTGAGAATAGGAGTTTTTTCAAATTAAAGTGACTATCAATTGGGAAATATGTGGGGGTTTTTTCAAGTTAAAGTGACTATCAAAGTGAGAATAGGAGTTTTTTCAAATTAAAGTGAATATCAAAGGGGAAATAGGAGGTTTTTCAAATTAAAGTGACTATCAAAGGGAAAATATAATTTTTTTTCAAATCAAAGTGATTATAAAAGTGCGAATGGGAGGTTTTTTCAAATTAAAGTGACTATCAAAGTGAAAATAGGAGGTTTTTTTTCAAATTAAAGCGACTATCAAAATGAGAATAAGAGTTTATTTAAAATTAAAGTGACTATCAAAGTGAGAATAGGATTTTTTTTCAAATTAAAGTGACTATCACAGGGAAAATAGGAGGGTTTTTCAAATTAAAGGGACAATCAAAGGGAAAATATGAGGGGTTTTTTTCAAATTAAATTTACTATCAAAATGAGAATATGAGTTTCTTTGAAATTAAAGTGACTATCAAAGGGAAAATATGAGGGTTTTTTTCAAGTTAAAGTGACTATCAAAGGGGAATATAAGACTTTTCTTTTCAAATTAAAGTCACTATCAAAGTGAGAATAGGAGTTTTTTTTCAAATTAAAGTGACTATCAAAGTGAAAATGGGAGTTTTTTTCAAATTAAAGTTACTATCAAAGGGATAATAGGAGTTTCTTTTCAAATTAATGTGACTATCAAAAAGAAAATAGAATTTTTTTCAGATTAAAGTGACTATCAAAGTGAAAATGGGAGTTTTTTCAAATTAAAGTGACTATCAAAGGGATAATAGGAGTTTCTTTTCAAATTAATGTGACTATCAAAAAGAAAATAGAATTTTTTTCAAATTAAAGTGACTATCAAAGTGAAAATGGGAGTTTTTTCAAATTAAAGTGACTATCAAAGGGAAAATATGAGGGGTTTTTTTTAAATTAAAGTGACTATCAAAATGAGAATAGGAGTTTTTTTTCAAATTAAATTTACTATCAAAATGAGAATAAGAGTTTATTTTCAAATTAAAGTGACTATCAAAGTCAAAATAGGAGTTTTTTTTTCCAAATTAAAGTGACTATCAATTGGGAAATATGTGGGGTTTTTTTCAAGTTAAAGTGACTATCAAAGTGAGAATATGAGTTTTCTTTCAAATTAAAGTGACTATCAAAGGGAAAATAGGAGTTTTTTCAAATTAAAGTGACTATCAAAGGGAAAATATAATTTTTTTTCAAATCAAAGTGATTATAAAAGTGTGAATGGGAGGTTTTTTCAAATTAAAGTGACTATCAAAGGGGAATATAAGACTTTTCTTTTCAAATTAAAGTCACTATCAAAGTGAGAATAGGAGTTTTTTTTCAAATTAAAGTTACTATCAAAGGGATAATAGGAGTTTCTTTTCAAATTAATGTGACTATCAAAAAGAAAATAGAATTTTTTTCATATTAAAGTGACTATCAAGGTGAGAATAGGAGTTTTTTCAAATTAAAGTGACTATCAAAGTGAGAATATGATTTTTTTTTCAAATTAAATTGACTATCAAAAGGAAAATAGGACTTTCTTTCAAATTGAAGTGACTATCAAAGTGAAAAAAAGATTTTTTTCAAATTAAAGTCACTATCAAAGGGAAAATATGACTTTTCTTTTCAAATTAAAGTCACTATCAAAGTGAGAATAGGAGTTTTTTTTTCAAATTAAAGTGACGATCAAAGTGAAAATGGGAGTTTTTTCAAATTAAAGTGACTATAAAAGGGAAAATATGAGTGTTTTTTTTTTAAATTAAAGTGACTATCAAAATGAGAATAGGAGTTTTTTTCATATTAAAGCGACTATAAAAATGAGAATAAGAGTTTTTTTCAAGTTAAAGTGACTATCAAAGTGAGAATATGAGTCTTTTTTCAAATTAAATTGACTATCAAAAGGAAAATAGGAGTTTCTTTCAAATTAATGTGACTATCAAAAAGAAAATAGAATGTTTTTCAAATTAAAGTGAATATCAAAGGGGAAATAGGAGGTTTTTTTTTCAAATTAAAGTGACTATCAAAGTGAGACTAGGAGTTATTTTCAAATTAAAGTGACTATCAAAGGGAAAATATGACTTTTCTTTTCAAATTAAAGTCACTATCAAAGTGAGAATAGGAGGTTTTTTTCAAGTTAAAGTGACTATCAAAGTGAGAATATGAGTTTTCTTTCAAATTAAAGTGACTATCAAAATGAGAATAGGAGTTTTTTCAAATTAAAGTGACTATCAAAGGGAAAATATGAGGGTTTTTTCAAGTTAAAATGTCTATCAAAGTGAGAATAGGAGTTTCTTTCAAATTATAGTGACTATCAAAGTGAGAATAGGCATTTTTTCAAATTAAAGTGACTATCAAAGGGATAATAGGAGTTTTTTTCAAATTAATCTGACTATCAAAAAGAAAATAGAATTTTTTTTCAAATTAAAGTGACTATCAAAGGGAAAATATGAGGGTTTTTTCAAATTAAAGTGACTATCAAAATGATAATAGGAGTTTTTTTCAAATTAAAGCGACTATCAAAATGAGAATAAGAGTTTCTTTCAAATTAAAGTGACTATCAAAGTGAGAATAGGAGTTTTTTCAAATTAAAGTGACTATCAATTGGGAAATATGTGGGGGTTTTTTCAAGTTAAAGTGACTATCAAAGTGAGAATAGGAGTTTTTTCAAATTAAAGTGAATATCAAAGGGGAAACAGGAGGTTTTTTTTCAAATTAAAGTGACTATCAAAGTGAGACTAGGAGTTATTTTCAAATTAAAGTGACTATCAAAGGGAAAATATGACTTTTCTTTTCAAATTAAAGTCACTATCAAAGTGAGAATAGGAGTTTTTTTTCAAGTTAAAGTGACTATCAAAGTGAGAATATGAGTTTTCTTTCAAATTAAAGTGACTATCAAAATGAGTATAAGAGTTTATTTAAAATTAAAGTGACTATCAAAGTGAGAATAGGAGGTTTTTTTTTCAAATTAAAGTGACTATCAAAGGGAAAATAGGAGTTTTTTTCAAATTAAAGTGACTATCAATGGGATAATATGAGGGTTTTTTCAAGTTAAAATGTCTATCAAAGTGAGAATAGGAGTTTCTTTCAAATTATAGTGACTATCAAAGTGAGAATAGGCGTTTTTTCAAATTAAAGTGACTATCAAAGGGATAATAGGAGTTTTTTTCAAATTAATCTGACTATCAAAAAGAAAATAGAATTTTTTTTCAAATTAAAGTGACTATCAAAGGGAAAATATGAGGGTTTTTTCAAATTAAAGTGACTATCAAAATGATAATAGGAGTTTTTTTCAAATTAAAGCGACTATCAAAATGAGAATAAGAGTTTCTTTCAAATTAAAGTGACTATCAAAGTGAGAATAGGAGTTTTTTCAAATTAAAGTGACTATCAATTGGGAAATATGTGGGGGTTTTTTCAAGTTAAAGTGACTATCAAAGTGAGAATAGGAGTTTTTTCAAATTAAAGTGACTATCAAAGGGGAAATATGAGTTTTTTCAAATTAAAATGACTATAAAAAAGAAAAAAGATTTTTTTTTCAAATTAAGTGACTATCAAAATGAAAATAAAAGTTTTTTCAAATTAAAGTGATGTCCAAATGATGTAAAAATCCTCATCCTCCACTATGAGCAATTAAAAAGCAAATAAAGCTCCAGAAGGATCAGAACTCCTGTAGTGAAACATAAAGTACTTCAGGAAAGGAGGAGAACGCCGCCACTAGAAGTAGAGATATTTTCAGGATTGTTACGTTACGTTATGGAACGAACACTGAAGTTAACCCAGAAGTGGAGTATGGACATGATTGTGTGTTCATCTGTGGTCTGGTGGTGAGTGTGTGTGTTGCCTTCAGGGGCAATGGGAAATAAAACCACTGCATGTAAGAAACACTAAACAATATAAACACTTCTGGTTCAGATCACAGCAACTTAAAACACAATAAATAAACCAAATATGCAGCAGAATCATATAAATGTGATTAAAAAGCTGTGAACAATGAAGCTGTCCCATGAAGACAAAGTCTTGACTAGTTTCCTGCTGCTGGTTGATCCAGGATGCAGAAGATTTGGATGAATGACTGATGGTTTCTTTGGATGTTTCACATCTTGTTTTGCTCTTGTATAGAAAACATTTACAATCACATTCAACACAAATATTGGAAGAAAGAAAGTAGATGTTTTCACCAACGTGGGCCGGGGAGCTCAGCTGGTCAGAGTGTGGTGCTAATAACACCAAGGTCATGGGTTCAATCCCCATACTGGCCAAATGAAGCTTCATCAACCACTGTCTTTATTTTCTGAAGCCACTAGATGGCGCTGTCTCTTCAACAAATATTTGAAATACACTTCATTGCCAGTGCTTCAGGATCTGTCTTCAAACCAACAGTGCCATCTGGTGGTGAGAAAATTAAGAACATGGTTCATGAGGCTTCATTTAGCATCACTAATTCTGAGTTTCTCCTCCTGTCACACAGGAGACTGGGGTTCACTTCCCTGATGAAGTTAAGGGATTGTTGTGGTGGATTGCTCACACTGCATGAGATACAATGAACTACAATGTAAACAGAAAAATAAAATGAGCAACTCTTAACAGCATGTTTTACCTTTACACTTTTACCATATTTACTACCTTAAATGAATTGCCTTAAATTATTAACTGTTTACAATCTCTACCATTACAATTAAACTGTAAGCTTGAAATCACAGTACACTAAGCATGGCTTTTACTGCTCATCAACGTTCCTGGTACTTCCATCTGATTTACAACAGTTACTTCTGATTTACCACACCTTGTCTGTGAGTTCTTTCAAAGTAAAAGCATAAGCGCTATACTACCATTACAACATAAAAGAAACACTTATGAACCATTGCAAGAAAAGAACTTAATATCCAGGTTTTTTACAAAGCCTATTTTCTGACCTATTTGTATCCCTGCTAATCTCTTGTTGGTCATGCTGAGGTGATACAGTGCAAGAGGTCCTGGGGCTTTATTCACTTTGAGGAGCTTTCAAACAGCAACGCCGACACATTTCAGGATTTTCTCCTAAAAACACTCGATGCTCTGGGTCTGGATGTTAAACTGATCCTGGACCAGGAACATGATGGAGCCAGAACAATGTCTGGCCTCATTTATAAAGGTTGATTATGACAAAACAGGTCCTGAAAGATGCGTACGCCACTTTCCACACTAAGTTTGTGATCTAAAATAAACTTAGGAGGAGACTCTGCGTACTAGTGTGACAACAATGGACCTGGACCAGGAACATTTTTGTTATGGGGGAAAACTGGTAGAGATGATGGTGAAGTGGTGAATTGAACCATATGGTGAAGTGGTGAATTGAACCAGATGATGAAGTGGTGAATTGAACCAGATGGTGAATTGAACCAGATTGTGAAGTGGTGAATTGAAGCAGATGGTGAAGTGGTGAATTGAACCAGATGATGAAGTGGTGAATTGAACCAGATGGTGAAGTGGTGAATTGAATCAGATGGTGAAGTGGTGAATTGAACCAGATGGTGAAGTGGTGAATTGAACCAGATGATGAAGTGGTGAATTGAACGAGATGGTGAAGTGGTGAATTGAATCAGATGGTGAAGTGGTGAATTGAACCAGATGGGGAAGTGGTGAATTGAACCAGATAGTGAAGTGCTGAATTGGTGAAGTGGTGAATTGAAGCAGATGGTGAATTGAACCAGATGATGAAGTGGTGAATTGAACCAGATGGTGAAGTGGTGAATTGAATCAGATGGTGAAGTGGTGAATTGAAATAAGATGGTGAATTGAACCTGATGATGAAGTGGTGAATTGAAGCAGATGGTGAAGTGGTGAATTGAAGCAGATGGTGAAGTGGTGAATTGAACCAGATGATGAAGTGGTGAATTGGACCAGCTGGTGAAGTGGTGAATTGAAGCAGATGGTGAAGTGGTGAATTGAACCAGATGGTAGATGAACCAGATGATGAAGTGGTGAATTTGACCAGCTGGTGAAGTGGTGAATTGAAGCAGATGGTGAAGTGGTGAATTGAACCAGATGGTGAATTGAACCAGATGATGAAGTGGTGAATTGAACCAGATGGTGAAGTGGTGAATTGAACCAGATAGTGAATTGGTGAATTGAAACAATTGGTGAAGTGGTGAATTGAACCAGATGGGGAATTGGGGAATTGAACCATATGATGAAGTGGTGAATTGAACCATATGGTGAAGTGGTGAATTGAATCAGATGGTGAAGCGGTGAATTGAACCAGATGGTGAAGTGGTGAATTGAAGCAGATGGTAAAGTGGTGAATTGAACCAGATGGGGATTGAACCAGATGATGAAGTGGTGAATTGAACGAGATGGTGAAGTGGTGAATTGAATCAGATGATGAAGTGGTGAATTTAAATCAGATGGTGAATTGAACCTTGTTATGAAGTGGTGAATTGAACCAGATAGTGAATTGGTGAATTGAACCAGATGGTGAAGTGGTGAATTGAACCAGATGGGGAAGTGGTGAATTGAACCAGATAGTGAAGTGCTGAATTGGTGAAGTGGTGAATTGAAACAGATGGGGAATTGGGGAATTGAACCATATGATGAAGTGGTGAATTGAAGCAGATGGTGAAGTGATGAATTAAACCACATGGTGAAGTGGTGAATTGAACCAGATGGTGAATTGAACCAGATGATGAAGTGGTGAATTGAACCAGATGGTGAAGTGGTGAATTGAAGCAGATGGTGAATTGAACCAGATGATGAAGTGGTGAATTGAACCAGATGGTGAAGTGGTGAATTGAATCAGATGGTGAAGTGGTGAATTGAAATAAGATGGTGAATTGAACCAGATGATGAAGTGGTGAATTGAAGCAGATGGTGAAGTGGTGAATTGAAGCAGATGGTGAAGTGGTGAATTGAACCAGATGATGAAGTGGTGAATTGGACCAGCTGGTGAAGTGGTGAATTGAAGCAGATGGTGAAGTGGTGAATTGAACCAGATGGTGAATTGAACCAGATGATGAAGTGGTGAATTGGACCAGCTGGTGAAGTGGTGAATTGAAGCAGATGGTGAAGTGGTGAATTGAACCAGATGGTGAATTGGTGAATTGAACCAATTGGTGAAGTGGTGAATTGAACCAGATGGGGAATTGGGGAATTAAACCATATGATGAAGTGGTGAATTGAACCATATGGTGAAGTTGTGATTTGAACCAGATGATGAAGTGGTGAATTGAAGCAGATGGTGAAGTGGTGAATTGAACCAGATGGTGAATTGAACCAGATGATGAAGTGGTGAATTGGACCAGCTGGTGAAGTGGTGAATTGAACCAGATGGTGAATTGGTGAATTGAACCAATTGGTGAAGTGGTGAATTGAACCAGATGATGAAGTGGTGAATTGAACCAGATGGTGAAGTGGTGAATTGAAGCAGATGGTGAATTGAAGCAGATCATGAAGTGGTGAATTTAACCAGATGATGAATTGAACCAGATGGTGAATTGGTGAATTGAACCAGATGGTGAATTGGTGAATTGAACCAGATGGTGAATTGGTGAATTGAACCAGATGATTAAGTGTTGAATTGGACCACCTGGTGAATATCTGAATTTGTGAAGTGTTGAATTGAACCAGACGGGGAAGTGGTTATTTAGGTTCAATGTGGTCAGGAGAAGAAAGAAAGAAAGAAACACTACAGATGCAATAGGGTCCTCGCCTCCAGGCAGCTTCCCTTCTGGGCTCGGTCCCTAAAAAAAAGGTGCACAGAACCCGGTGTCCAGTGATGAGGTTCTAGAAAGGGAACCACAAATGGACTCCAGAGTCTTACTGTGTAACATTTATGTTCACATTGGCAACAGCTGGAATGGCTGGAAGGGGCCGTTCCCAGTCTGAACCTCATGATTTTCAATAACAAAACTAAAAGGCTTTGCTCTCCCTGTCGGGGAATTGAACTACAGTCACCTGTGTGACAGGCAGGGACAGTATCCACTATACTAACTAGGAGATGTGCGTTCAACCACTGTCTAAGTCTCTCAGGGGCGGAGCCAAACTCTGTACATGCTTGTGTAACCACAGCGGAGTTTCACTCAAACTGTGGGGGAGGGGCTCACGCAGCACAGCAGTTGGATCACATGACCTCTCTTGGTGGGAATCTGCTGCTATGTGAGCATTGGTGGTTCAGTGGTAGAATTCTCGCCTGCCATGTGGGAGGCCCGGGTTCAATTCCCGGCCAATGCAGCAGACCTTTTCTGAACCCTACTTTGTGAAGAGTTTACATAAATATCGCACCATGGTTTTTTCTTACTGGTCAGCTTATGCTGCTTTTCCACTGATACCTACTCAGCCCTACTTCACCTGACTTGCCTCACTTTTGACGCTTAACACAAGCGGCGTTCCTAATTTTACCCCCAAAAACAAATTTCACCCCATAAACCCTTAAACATTCTCCAAAACTAAACAAATCCGGCACATTCATCAGGACTGTTGCGGACTATAAGAAAATGTAAAAAAATAACCCACAAAGTTCCAAAATGTGCTCTCTAGCGCCATCTACAATCACTAAAATGAGCACCACAGCCATGGTGTGATGTCTGTCAGAATGTCGTAGAGAAATCAAACTAAAACTCATTTGATCATCTCATCGACACCTAAATATCACACAATAACACCCCTGACCTAAGTCCAACAGAAAGTCCACAATTTGCCTTTCAATTTGCCCTTCAAAATAAGATTTACACCCCAAATTTAATCTGGCTCTCCCTCAAACACTACCTCCTCTGAGGGTGAACATCATATCGGCTTCAAAACACTATTAACTGGCAGAGGAGACGCTTCTCCTCAAAACTTCTACACAACTTTGTAGTTACTCGAGTGGTTTGGATTTTATTTGCTGTCAAAGATCGCAATGCCGAATCCCACAGCCTGCCTCCTCTCATTCAAATATATTGCAAAACCAAACACCACGGCCAGTAGGAATGTCGTAGAGAGATCAAACCAAAACTCACTTGTTCATCTCATCAAGATCTAAAAATCACACATTGACACCCCTGACCTACATCCTACAGGAAGTCTGCAATTTGCTTTTGTTTCCACACCTCAAACTTTAATATTCGTCATCAAAAAGGAAGTCTGCTGTAACTACAGGTTTACATTTCCAGAAGAAAATGCAAGTGTGAATGCTGAATGGGCTGAATAAAGCTGCTTTCTCCTTTGAATATATATCTCCTTTGATCTTGGCTCCATGCCGTCTCCAGTGTTGAGATCAAAGCAGATTGAAGGAGATCAGCGTCTGTTGCAGATCAAAAACACTGAGCAAGTAACATTCATAGACGTCCAAGACCGTCCATCCATCCAGGCCGTAATTCTAGACGTCTTTTTGACAAATGACAAAAACATGATGGACATTACAAAAAATATATACAGCTAAGACAGCCAGAATCAGTGTAAAGAGACGGTCACAAGCTGCCTGTTAAGTCCAACTGCCTGTCTAATTATTGATTGGTCTTTAAGATATTGAGGGAAGTAGATCATGACAGACAAGAGGAGACAGCATGTGAAGTTTAATGCTCAATGTCTAAGTTATGACCATTTATTGTTTTGGTCACGAGGTATTGAACTTTTTCATCCTCCAAGGAGAAACTCGTCACTTTGATAACCTTTCATCTTATGAATACAACTATGTACCTGAGTAAATGTTTTATAAGCACTGTCAGTTGTTGTTCTTTGTCTCATTGGTGCAGTGGTCAGTGGTCATGGGTTCTCTTTGCTTTGCTTTGTTGAGAAAATCATTTCAGTGGAGAACATGAGCACTCATTGTTTCATCACAACCAGACTCTCTGTGGTGTTGGGGTTCAGGTTTGATCAGAATATGCAAATTACTCTAGTGATCGGCCAATGGAAGGTTTTGAACCACCAGAGGTAATTTACATATAAACAAGTCATCAAACAGGTAAATTGTTATTTACTCATCAACAATTACTGATCACTAGCGGTAGACCACCAAAGTAATGGATTACTGGAGTAATAGATTATTAAGGCAATGTACCAAGTGTAAGTTATGCAGGGCTACAAGGGTTGATTAAAGTAAATAGTCAGTGGTCGTCTGACAGTTGTGAGCTATAAAGGGTCACCTGACGGGAGGAACCTCCAGAGGTGTCAGATCACTAAGGCGGTCCACAAGTGATACGACTGGTCACTAGGAGTGACTGGTCAATAGGAGTGACTGGTCAATAGGAGTGACTGGTCACTCCTTGGTCAACAACCGCGGGTCACTGGTGGGAACTACCGAAGCATCTGTGGAGCCACAGGAGGCGACTCGCTGAAGCAACCTGGGAAGAACTCAAACTGCTCGGAGTCACAAATGGTTATTGGCCAATCAATGATCAACAGTACTTGATTACCAGTGACGGCTAAATTACAGGAAGTAATTTATGATTCAAGTTATCAATGAAACAAATCTGGGATTTATAAATTAATAGTTGAAGGGAGGTTAAACTACTTCAGTGGAATGAATCACCGAGGGTGATCTACAAGTCATTTAGGATAGATTGTTAATTAAACAAATTGTGTTATTTATTTAGTAACAATCAGAAGTAATCAAGAAGGAGTTGGAATTAAGTAAAGTTGTGGTTTACCAATTAATACTATGAATTACTAGAACGTGCCAAACCATTGAAAATGAATTAAAGGCAGTTAGGATTATCAACTGAACAAACTTGTGATTTATTAATTAATAATTCTGGATAATTAGATGCTGAGATGCAAGAAAACCACAGAAAAATGATTAAAAACAATCTTGATTATTAATTAAATAAATGTATTAATTTATTAATAAATTTTGCATCCTAATTATATATCTGCAATGAAGTCACCGACCAATAGCTTTAGAGGCAATTCAAGTTGTGATTAAATTAACTGAGTATTAAATCAATCAATAATACTGCGAGTAATTAGACACCAAAAAGATTTAAAAGCAATGCGGGTTATTCCAGCAATAAACCTGCATTCATTAGCCAACAACTCTTAAGTGTATTAAATTACTGAAAGTGTTAAAATCATTGAAATTGATTTAAACCGTTCAAACTATTAATCAATGAATATTACCGTGACTTAATCAGAGAGTCGGGGCTCCAGCTGAAGTTAGGATCTTAAACTAAACATCAGTCTTATTAAATGAGTGAAGTTCTTCTTCCTGGTTGGAATGAGAAGCAGAACTTTAAATGAAACAGGGAAGGAAGGCTGGGAATCCCAGCACTGACTGTTCCAACCAGCAGTCGTCACAGAAAAACACCAAAACCACCAAGAATCCTTCAATTCAACTACTAAGTGTTTATTAACTAACGTCTAGTCCTAAATCATCAATCTACCAATCACATCTGATCAATAAACATCAAGTCACATCTCATCAAACAACACAATACAAAACAAAAGCCAGCAAAGAAAGTGTGTGTGTGTGTGTGTGTGTGTGTGTGTGTGTGTGTGTGTGCGTGTGTGTGCGCGTGAAAGAGAGAAGGGAACGAGTGTGTGTGACTTTGTGGGGAATGAGTGTAATGACCACAAATGTCCACTAGAGGGAGGTAGACGTCAGTGGTCCCGTGTAATAAACCCAGGCGGTCACCAGAGGGCACCAGATGACACAGTGACTCAGAGTGGGTAATGGGTGTAATTCCCCACACGGTCACTAGAGGCGTTTGGCGCGCTCTGCCTGGGATGGCGTGACGTCACTGAGCTCCGTCCACAGCTCGTTAGGCCTGCTGGAGCACCGGGCTTCACGTGGATGAGAAATCCCAGCGGCAGTGAACTACACACGTTCCCTGGGACGGAGTGAAAAGAGGTGATAGGGAACAGCTGAGAGAGCGAGAGAGAGAGAGAGTGGAGTCTGACTGAGTACACAGGTACGACCACCTCGTCTTCCTCACAGAGCCCAGATCAGGCTTATAAATGAGGCCAGACATTGTTCTGGCTCCATCATGTTCCTGGTCCAGGATCAGTTTAACATCCAGACCCAGAGCATCGAGTGTTTTTAGGAGAAAACCATGAAATGTGTCGGCGTTGCTGTTTGAAAGCTCCTCAAAGTGAATAAAGCCCCGATACTGTTGGTTGAGTCCTTTTGCTTCTTGAAGATGTTGCTGGTTGGTCTGGGAGGAGGATTCTCACACACAAAGTCAAAGCCTCTTTGGAAATTTAACACAAAGGATCATGGTTGATGACCAAAGGGCTCGTCCGGGAATTGAACCCGGGACCCCTCGCACCCTAAGCGAGAATCATACCCCTAGACCAACGAGCCGACATGTTGAAGAAGCTAAAGGACTCCAGTGATGTCATAAATAATTCAGGAGATCAAGACTCTGACACTGTCAGGTCACAGTTTGGTTCAGTTTCACTCAGTGACAGTGAGAATCACTCAAACTGTGGGGGAGGGGTTCATGGAGCTCTGAAGGTGGAACGCTTCATATTTCCTGGCTGGAATGAAGGGAAGTGTAACATTGGTGGTTCAGTGGTAGAATCCTCTCCTTCCACTCAGGGTCCAGGGTTTGATTCCCGGCCATGTTTGTTACTCACACATGAGTTAAAGGTAGTAAATATGGTAAAAGTTTAAAGGTAAAACCTGCTGTTAAGAGTTGCTCATGGTATTTTTCTGTGTACATTGTAGTTCTTACGGTGTGTTCACCTGCAAGGCTCAATAAAGTAGAGAAGCATCAGTTTGAGAGAGCATCTTTTCTACCGCGGCTGCTCCAGGCTTCACTGATCCACAAAGAGGTGCAACTGTTGGCATTCCAAAAGGACAGTCAGGAGGACTGAATACATTCTATTAAAGTACTTTGATCTGATCTATTGAAGACTTTGATCTTACCTTTAACACTAAACAAAGAGATTCACAATTCAAGTGTTAAAGTGCAGAGAATCTCACAGCAAATCCACAATGTGAAACATCAAATAGATCCAACTGTCATTGAACACGCACACACACACACACACACACACACACACACACACACACACACACACACACACACACACACACACACACACACACACACACACACATACACACACACACACACAACAGCCGGGCCTCCTGGGGGTCGTTTGGAGGGTCATAATTTATTTACACATGTTATAGATAATATCAAAGTAAGTGGTGTATTAGTCAATGATATCAGTGATTTCATGTCTGTTTGTTTTAGTTTTTTTACTATTTACAATAAAAAACACAGAAACATTAAAACAGACAACAGATAGATGTCAACACAAATGAGTCAAAACAGAGCAGTCCCTGGAAAAACTAGTTATTGAGGTACAATCAGATGACTGGGAACTCATTTATAAATATGAGAAAAAGTGAAATATAAAGATGTTTAATGGATGACAAAGGGCTTAAAAAATGCATCCAAGGAGAAGAATACATGACATACAGAATCCAATAAATGATGAACGAAGGAGATGGAAAATAAATCCAAGAAATGTAAAACAAAGTTCACTCATATGATGAGAAAATGTTAGAAGAATTCTTTTAAGAAAGTACCAGAAAACAATAAAGACCATGTCAGCAGTACATAGAAGGTTCTACATAGTATCATTCAACAGGCTTCCAGTAAGGATACCGTTATTGAAAACAGACACACTTCACAAACTACAGACCCACAATTCTCCCAAATCCTAGAAAAACTCTTCAACGACATACTAGATACATTCGGAGATATGAAATCTAATTCATTAAATCTAGGTCAAACCAAAATCATGATATTTGGAAAATATGAACTAAATAAACAGGTAAAGGTTCAAGTAGAGAGTGTAAATAGAGAAAAGGTGATTGAAGACAAATTTCTAGAAAAATGTAAGGATGAGTACGAGCACATTACAACTCTACAAAGCTGATTTCCTTTGATCTGAGCGTCTCCATGGCTCCAGTGCTGATCTCCTATCAGATCAAAGGAGATCAGGGCCTTTTGCCATGGAGATGCTCAGATCCAAGATTTCCTCCGGCTTTGATCTCCGTTGATCTCCATCCGGTGCCTCTCCCATCCACTTTGTGATGAAAGGCTCATTATTGTTCTTTTTCACAACCTTGGTGATGACGTCATCATTAGATTCAGGTATGCTGAAGCAGGCAGAGAACTAAAACATGCAGGACACCAGCACTCTCTGACCCAGTTTGGACACCCTGTCGTAGACCATCAAGAGACAGCTTAGTTTTATCCTACTGATGACGTGTTGCTGCAATAGTCATCTTGCTCAGTTTCAAGTTTTTTCCCACAGACACCAGAGCACTCTGTAACAGGATTTGACAGATAGTGACGGGGCGCGGCCAGCAGGGGGCAGCAGCGAGGCTGACTTGCTCTTTGACCGTGTGACTGTGGTGACCAAATCCAGGGGGCGTATTACATTGGTTATTGATGTAGCTTAAAGAGGTGGAACAGATTAAACATTCAGATGAAACAATCAGCAAATAAAAGTCAAATGAAGAAAACGTACAAGGGCTTATTAGTCAATGATATCAGTGATTTCTTGTCTGTTTGTTTTTTTACTATTTCCAATAAAAACCACAGAAAGATTAAAACAGACAACAGATGGATATCATTACAAATGAGTCAGAAGAGAGGAATCCCTGGATAAACTAGTTATTGAGGTACAATCGGATGACTGGGAACTCATTTATAAAGGAAAAGACGCCCTGTCACTATGAGTGTACAATCAAACAATACAAGAGAAAGTGAAATATGGATCTGGACTCTGGGAGCAGTGGGCGGAGCTGAGGTTGCACCATGAGAGAGAGCGAGAGAGAGAGAGAGAGAGAGAGAGTGGACAAAGATAGAGACTGAGACTGAGACTGAAACTGAGTTTTACACTCGGACTTGGAGTGGAGTGGAGTGGAGTGGAGTGGAGTAGAGTAGTCTAGAGGCCCAGGCACATGACCACCTCAGCTTCCACTCAGAGCCCAGACCAGCTGTTCAGATTTGGACACTTGGAGCTGAGAAGGGGGAGGCTCCATGATTCCTCTTCATGCAGAGGTTTTATTTCCCTTTGCCACTGAAGGCAACACACTCACTAGCCACCAGTCCATAGATGAAAACACAAAATCATATGTGTACACAGAAAGTCCAGTTAAGATGGAGACGGGTTGTGAATGACACAGATGCTACTGGTACAGTATGAGAGTCTGACTGCTTTCAAAAGGTCCAGTGATCATACAAGCGTATCAGTCACTCTCATACTTTC
The DNA here is from genome assembly GCF_963383615.2 of Lipophrys pholis. NCBI lineage: Eukaryota > Metazoa > Chordata > Actinopteri > Blenniiformes > Blenniidae > Lipophrys > Lipophrys pholis. The sequence goes on from NW_028292149.1 coordinate 163,957, forward strand.
TCATGGTTCTATTGACAATGAGAAGCAACAACACAACACTACTGCTTGGACATGTTTGCTGGATCACATCATGGATGATGGATGATGGATGGATGGATGGATGGATGGATGATGGATGATGGATGATGGATGGATGGATGGATGGATGATGGATGTAATATACAGACATGACTTATGTTCACTCTGGAGGTGAGGGGGGAACTCCTGTTCTCACTTTCATTGTCACTTTAATTTGAAAAAAACATATATTCTATTTTCACCAAGATGTTAGTGAGTTAGTTTTACCAGTAAATGGCTGCTCCATCCTCACTTCTCCTATAACCAGGCCCAAACACACACACACACACACACACACACACACACACAACAGCCGGGCCTCCTGGGGGTCGTTTGGAGGGTCATAATTTATTTACACATGTTATAGATAATATCAAAGTAAGTGGTGTATTAGTCAATGATATCAGTGATTTCATGTCTGTTTGTTTTAGTTTTTTTACTATTTACAATAAAAAACACAGAAACATTAAAACAGACAACAGATAGATGTCAACACAAATGAGTCAAAACAGAGCAGTCCCTGGAAAAACTAGTTATTGAGGTACAATCAGATGACTGGGAACTCATTCATAAATATGAGAAAAAGTGAAATATAAAGATGTTTAATGGATGACAAAGGGCTTAAAAAATGCATCCAAGGAGAAGAATACATGACATAGAGAATCCAATAAATGATGAACGAAGGAGATGGAAAATAAATCCAAGAAATGTAAAACAAAGTTCACTCATATGATGAGAAAATGTTAGAAGAATTCTTTTAAGAAAGTACCAGAAAACAATAAAGACCATGTCAGCAGTACATAGAAGGTTCTCCATAGTATCATTCAACAGGCTTCCAGTAAGGATACCGTTATTGAAAACAGACACACTTCACAAACTACAGACCCACAATTCTCCCAAATCCTAGAAAAACTCTTCAACGACATACTAGATACATTCGGAGAAATGAAATCTAATTCATTAAATCTAGGTCAAAACAAAATCATGATATTTGGAAAATATGAACTAAATAAACAGGTAAAGGTTCAAGTAGAGAGTGTAAATAGAGAAAAGGTGATTGAAGACAAATTTCTAGAAAAATGTAAGGATGAGTACGAGCACATTACAACTCTACAAAGCTGATTTCCTTTGATCTGAGCGTCTCCATGGCTCCAGTGCTGATCTCCTATCAGATCAAAGGAGATCAGGGCCTTTTGCCATGGAGATGCTCAGATCCAAGATTTCCTCCGGCTTTGATCTCCGTTGATCTCCATCCGGTGCCTCTCCCATCCACTTTGTGATGAAAGGCTCATTATTGTTCTTTTTCACAACCTTGGTGATGATGTCATCATTAGATTCAGGTATGCTGAAGCAGGCAGAGAACTAAAACATGCAGGACACCAGCACTCTCTGACCCAGTTTGGACACCCTGTCGTAGACCATCAAGAGACAGCTTAGTTTTATCCTACTGATGACGTGTTGCTGCAATAGTCATCTTGCTCAGTTTCAAGTTTTTTCCCACAGACACCAGAGCACTCTGTAACAGGATTTGACAGATAGTGACGGGGCGCGGCCAGCAGGGGGCAGCAGCGAGGCTGACTTGCTCTTTGACCGTGTGACTGTGGTGACCAAATCCAGGGGGCGTATTACATTGGTTATTGATGTAGCTTAAAGAGGTGGAACAGATTAAACATTCAGATGAAACAATCAGCAAATAAAAGTCAAATGAAGAAAACGTACAAGGGCTTATTAGTCAATGATATCAGTGATTTCTTGTCTGTTTGTTTTTTTACTATTTCCAATAAAAACCACAGAAAGATTAAAACAGACAACAGATGGATATCATTACAAATGAGTCAGAAGAGAGGAATCCCTGGATAAACTAGTTATTGAGGTACAATCGGATGACTGGGAACTCATTTATAAAGGAAAAGACGCCCTGTCACTATGAGTGTACAATCAAACAATACAAGAGAAAGTGAAATATGGATCTGGACTCTGGGAGCAGTGGGCGGAGCTGAGGTTGCACCGTGAGAGAGAGCGAGAGAGAGAGAGAGAGAGAGAGAGAGAGAGTGGACCAAGATAGAGACTGAGACTGAGACTGAGTTTTACACTCGGACTTGGACTTGGAGTGGAGTGGATTAGTCTGGAGGCCCAGGCACATGACCACCTCAGCAGGCTGGGGAGTGGGCACGAGATGGTGGGGGCGTGCCTGGTCCATCTGGAGTGAGCGCTCTCTGCGTCTCTCTCTCAATCGATTGTCAATCTGGATGGCGAGAGAGATTAGGGCCTCCAGGCTGCCCCCCTCCTCCTTGGTGGCGAGCTCATTCTTCAGAGCCTCGGACAGTCCCCTATAGAATAACCTCCGGAGGGCCGGATCGTTGAACCCACTGGTAGTCGCAAGGGCCTGGAACTCCACGGAGTATTCGGCGACACTGCGGGACCCCTGCCTCAGGGTCGTGAGGCGATCCCCAGCATCTCGTCCTCGAACTGGGTGATCAAAGACACGCCTCATGTCTGTGGTGAAGCGGGAGTAGGAGGTGCAGACACTTCCCTGTTTTTTCCCCACACAGCGACTCCCCAGTCCCGTGCAGACCCCCGTAGGAGGCTGATCAAGTACGCGATTTTAGCCCTATCAGACACGTAGGACGTCGGCTGTAACTCGAAGGCGAGTGAAACCTGCGTCAGGAAGGCCTCGCAAGAGCCGAAATCCCCAGCATAACTCTCTGGCACCGGAACCGTGGGTTCACGGACAACTGTAACGTGCACCGAGGGAGAGCTACTACTCGCTGTCTCTGGGATGTTAGCGTCGGTCGATTGAAGCCCTGAAGCGGCTAGGGGAGGTACTAACGTGGACAGCTGACCAGTTAAGTGTGACACTTGACTAATTAGTGCATTCACACTAGATACAAGACCCCTAAGGAGCTCATCATGCTGTCCTATGATTGCCTCGTGGCTATCTACAGCCTGATGAATGGCAGAGGCAGCGCCTGCCTCCGTTTTGCGGTCTGCTGAGCTCATGATGGCCAAACTGTACTGTCATGGGACAGAACTGAGGCTCAAGTGCAGACAGCAAAACAGGAGACACAGAATTTGAATTACGGATTTATTTAAACTAAAGGGCGGGAACAAAACCCTACTAAGGCAAAAACTAAAACTAAGAAGAAAACAGAAAACGATCGGGAAACTCCTGACGGAAAAACTACTAGAAAACAAAGTACAAACGATCGCAGCCAAAGAGGACGGGCGGAGGAGTCTGGCACAGGAGTGGGGAGACTCAGCTGCAGAGTGGGAAGGTTAGAGGGGATCGTAGTTCCAGGCAGGCAGGAGGCAGACAGGAATCCAGTTACGCATAGGACCAGGCTGAAGTATTTTACGGTTTGGCGTCGGTTCATGTTCAAATGGTGTTTATATAGAGGTGCAGGTGGGGAGGCCACTCCCCGCCGCAGCTGGAAGCAGTTGAGTTTATTAGAGGTGAGGTCATGCCCATGAGGCAGGGAGGCCACCAGATGGTGCCAATGGACCAAATTAGGTTTGAGAAGTGGAGGGCATGACATACAGTTTGGTTCAGTTTCACTCAGTGACAGTGAGAATCACTCAAACTGTGGGGGAGGGGTTCATGGAGCACTGAAGGTGGAACGCTTCACATTTCCTGGCTGGAATGAGCTGAAGTTTAAGCATTGGTGGTTCAGTGGTAGAATTCTCTCCTGCCACTCAGGAGGGTTCGATTCCCGGCCAATTGATGCAATAGATCTTTTCTTCACCCTCCTCCTGTGTGAGCGTTCACAACCCAGTCTCATGTTAACGGGTCGGTTTGGACCCCATTTACATCACAAGGTTCCAAGTGACAACAACTTGTCAGTTGAAGAAAAGTGTTACTTTTACACCACAGCAGCAGGAACACTGACAACAATGGAGTTTCTACAATGTGAGCCAGCCACAGTGAGCAGTGGTCGTCTCATGTGTAGGATATTACAGTGAACCTTCCATGACCACAGAGCAAGTAGCCTGGCTAGCTCAGTCGGTAGAGCTCTTAATCTCAGGGTCGTGGGTTCGAGCCCCATGTTGGGCGGAGCTCTGTTTTCAGGCACTGGTTTAAATCACCACTTCAACATCTGGTTCAATTTACAACTTCAGAATCTCTTTCAATTCATCACTTCATCATCTGGTGTCAATTCACCACTTCACCATCTGGTTCACTTTATTTCTTCACCATCTGGTTCAAATCACCACTTCATCATCAGGTGCAATTTACCACTTCACAAATTCACCACTTTGTCATCTGGTTCAATTCACCACTTCATCATCTGGTTCAATGAATCACTTCATTATCTGGTTCAATTAAACACTTTAGTAATTCAACAACTAGACTAAGTCATCACTTCATCATCTGGTTCAATTCAACACTTCACCATCTGGTTCATTTCACCACTTCATCATTTAGTTCAATTCACAACTTCATCATCTGGTTCAATTCATCACTTCATCATCTGTTTCAAATCACCACTTCACCAATTCACAACTTCACAATCTGGTTCAATGCATCACTTCGTCATCTGGTTCAATTCACCACTTTACTAAATCACCACTTAACTAATTCATCACTTCATCGTCTGGTTCAATTCACCACTTCATAAATTCACCACTTCGCTGTCTGGTTCATTTCACCACTTTATCATTTGGTTCTATTCACAACTTCATCATCTGGTTCAATTCACCACTTCATCATCTGGTTCAATTCACCACTTCATCATTTGGTTCAATTCACCACTTCATCAACTGGTTCAATTCACCACTTCACAATCTGGTTCAATGCATCACTTCGTCATCTGGTTAAATTCACCACTTTACTAATCCACCACTTCACTAATTCACCACTTCACTAATTCACCACTTCACCATCTGGTGTCAATTCCTCACTTAACCAATTCACCACTTCACCATCTGGTTCAATTCATCACTTCATCATCTGGTTCAATTCATCACTTTATTAATTCACCACTTCACCATCTGGTTCAATTCACAGAATTCATCATCTGGTTCAATTCACCACTTCATCATCTGGTGCAATTTACAACTTCACAAATTCACCACTTCATCATCTGGTTCAATGCATCCCTTCACCATCTGGTTCAATTAAACGCTTCACCATCTGGTTCATTTCACCACTTCATCATTTGGTTCAATTCACAACTTCATCATCTGGTTCAATTCACAACTTCATCATCTGTTTCAATTCACCACTTCAAAAATTCACCATCACAATCTGGTTCAATGCATCACTTCGTCATCTGGTTCAATTCACCACTTTACTAATTCACCACTTCACTAATTCATCACTTCATCATCTGGTTCAATTCACCACTTCATAAATTCACCACTTTGCCATCTGGTTCATTTCACCACTTTGTCATTTGGTTCTATTCACAACTTCATCATCTGGTTCAATTCACAACTTCATCATTTGGTTCAATTCACCAGTTCATCATCTGGTTAAATTCACCACTTTACTAATTCACCACTTCACTAATTCAACACTTCACCATCTGGTTCAATTCATCACTTCATCATGTGGTTCAATTCATCACATCACCATCTGGTTCATTTCACCACTTCATCATTTGGTTCAATTCACAACTTCACCATGTGGTTCACTTCATCACTCCGTCATCTGGTTCAATTCATCACTTCACCATCTGGTTAATTTCACCACTTCATCATTTGGTTCAATTCACAACTTCGTCATCTGGTTAAATTCACCACTTTACTAATCCACCACTTCACTAATTCACCACTTCACTAATTCACCACTTCACCATCTGGTGTCAATTCCTCACTTAACCAATTCACCACTTCACCATCTGGTTCAATTCATCACTTCATCATCTGGTTCAATTCATCACTTTATTAATTCACCAATTCACCATCTGGTTCAATTCACAGAATTCATCATCTGGTTCAATTCACCACTTCATCATCTGGTGCAATTTACAACTTCACAAATTCACCACTTCGTCATCTGGTTCAATTCACCACTTCATCATCTGGTTCAATGCATCCCTTCACCATCTGGTTCAATTAAACACTTCACCATCTGGTTCATTTCACCACTTCATCATTTGGTTCAATTCACAACTTCATCATCTGGTTCAATTCACAACTTCATCATCTGTTTCAATTCACCACTTCAAAAATTCACCATATCACAATCTGGTTCAATGCATCACTTCGTCATCTGGTTCAATTCACCACTTTACTAATTCACCACTTCACTAATTCATCACTTCATCATCTGGTTCAATTCACCACTTCATAAATTCACCACTTTGCCATCTGGTTCATTTCACCACTTTGTCATTTGGTTCTATTCACAACTTCATCATCTGGTTCAATTCACAACTTCATCATTTGGTTCAATTCACCAGTTCATCATCTGGTTAAATTCACCACTTTACTAATTCACCACTTCACTAATTCACCACTTCACCATCTGGTTCAATTCATCACTTCATCATCTGGTTCAATTCATCACATCACCATCTGGTTCATTTCACCACTTCATCATTTGGTTCAATTCACAACTTCATCATCTGGTTCAATTCATCACTCCATCATCTGGTTCAATTCACCACTTCACTAATTCACCACTTCAACATCTGGTTCAATTCACTACTTCACCAATTCACCACTTCACCATCTGGTTCAATTCACCAATTCATCATCTGGTTTAATTCACCACTTCACATTCTGGTTCAATACACCACTTCATCATCTGGTTCAATGCATCACTTCGTCATCTGGTTAAATTCACCACTTTACTTATTCACCACTTCACTAATTTACCACTTCACTAATGCACCACTTCAACATCTGGTGTCAATTCATCACTTCATCATCTGGTTCAATTCACCACTTCACCATCTGGTTCAATTCACCACTTCATCATTTGGTTCAATTCACAACTTCACCATGTGGTTCACTTCATCACTCCGTCATCTGGTTCAATTCATCACTTCACAATCTGGTTCAATTCACCACTTCATCATCTGGTTCAATTCATCAGTTCATCATCTGGTTCAATTCACCACTTCACCATCTGGTTAAATTCACAGAATTCATCATCTAGTTCAATTCACCACTTCATCATCTGGTTCAATTCACCAGTTCATCATCTGGTTCAATTCACAACTTTACTAATTCACCACTTCACTAATTCACCACTTCACCATCTGGTTCAATTCATCACTTCATCTGGTTCAATTCATCACTTCACCATCTGGTTAATTTCACCACTTTATCATTTGGTTCAATTCACAACTTCACCATGTGGTTCACTTCATCTCTCCGTCATCTGGTTCAATTCATCACTTCACCATCTGGTTAAATTCACCACTTCATCATTTGGTTCAATTCACAACTTCATCATCTGGTTCAATTCATCACTCCATCATCTGGTTCAATTCACCACTTCACTAATTCACCACTTCACCATCTGGTTCCATTCACTACTTCACCAATTCACCACTTCACCATCTGGTTCAATTCACCAATTCATCATCTGGTTCAATTCACCACTTCACATTCTGGTTCAATTCATCACTTCATCATCTGGTTCAATTCACCACTTCACAATCTGGTTCAATTCACCACTTCATCATCTGGTTCAATTGAACACTTCACCATCTGGTTCAATTCACAGAATTCATCATCTGGTTCAATTCACCACTTCATCATCTGGTTCAATTCACCACGTCATCATCTGGTTCAATGCATCACTTCGTTATGAGGTTAAATTCACCCCTTTATTAATTCACCACTTCACTAATTCACCACTTCACCATCTGTTGTCAATTTTCCACTTAAAAAATTCACCACTTCACCATCTGGTTCAATTCATCACTTCATCATCTGGTTCAATTCATCACTCCATCATCTGGTTCAATTAACCACTTCACCAATTCACCACTTCATCTTCTGGTTCAATTCACCACTTCACCATCTGGTTCAATTCACAGAATTCATCATCTGGTTCAATTCACCATTTCATCATCTGGTGCAATTCACCACTTCACCATCTTGTTCAATTCACCACTTCACCAATTCACCATCTGGTTCAAATCATCAGTTCATCTCTGTTTCAATTCACCACTTCACCATCTGGTTCAATTCACCACTTCACCATCTGGTTCAATACACCACTTGACCAATTCACCACTTCACCATATGGTTCAATTCACCACTTCACCATCAGCTCTACCAGTTTTCCCCCGTAACAAAAATGTTCCTGGTCCAGGTCCATTGTTCTCATACTAGTACACACAGTCTCCTCCTAAGTTTATTTTAGATTACAAACTTTGTGTGGAAAGTGGCGTACGCATCTTTCAGGACCTGTTTTGTCATAATCCACCTTTATAAATGAGGCCAGACATTGTTCTGGCTCCATCATGTTCCTGGTCCAGGATCAGTTTAACATCCAGACCCAGAGCATCGAGTGTTTTTAGGAGAAAATCCTGAAATGTGTCGGCGTTGCTGTTTGAAAGCTCCTCAAAGTGAATAAAGCCCCAGGACCTCTTGCACTGTATCACCTCAGCATGACCAACAAGAGATTAGCAGGGATACAAATATGTCAGAAAATAGGCTTTGTAAATTACCTTCATATTAAGTTATTTTCTTGCAATGGTTCATAAGTGTTTCTTTTATGTTGTAATGGTAGTATAGTGCTTATGCTTTTACTTTGAAAGAACTCACAGACAATGTGTGGTACATCAGAAGTAACTGTTGTAAATCAGATGGAAGTACCAGGAACGTTGATGAGCAGTAAAAGTCATGCCTAGTGTACTGTGAGTTCAAGTTTACAGTTTAATTGTTATGTAAAGTAAAAGGTAATTTATATTATTTCATGGTACAGACATATGGTTAAAAAGGACTAAGTTGTAAATATACATGGAAATTACACATTAAGAGCACTCAAGGTAGAGATGGTCAACGGTTAATAATTTAAGGCAATTCATTTAAGGTAGTAAATATGGTAAAAGTTTAAAGGTAAAACATGCTGTTAAGAGTTGCTCATGGTATTTTTCTGTTTACATTGTAGTTCATTGTAGCTCGTGCAGTGTGAGCAATCCACCACAACAATCCCTTAACTTCATCAGGGAAGTGAACCCCAGCCTCCTGTGTGACAGGAGGAGAAACTCACTAGTAGTGATGCTAAATGAAGCCTCATGAACCATGTTCTTAATTTTCTCACCACTGTTGGTTTGAAGATAGATCCTGAAGTACTGGCAATGAAGTGTATTTCAAATATTTGTTGAAGAGACAGCGCCATCTAGTGGCTTCAGAAAATAAAGACAGTGGTTGATGAAGCTTCATTTGGCCAGTATGGGGATTGAACCCATGACCTTGGTGTTATTAGCACCACACTCTGACCAGCTGAGCTCCCCGGCCCACGTTGGTGAAAACATCTACTTTCTTTCTTCCAATATTTGTGTTGAATGTGATTGTAAATGTTTTCTATACAAGAACAAAACAAGATGTGAAACATCCAAAGAAACCATCAGTCATTCATCCAAATCTTCTGCATCCTGGATCAACCAGCAGCAGGAAACTAGTCAAGACTTTGTCTTCATGGGACAGCTTCATTGTTGACAGCTTTTTAATCACATTTATATGATTCTGCTGCATATTTGGTTTATTTATTGTGTTTTAAGTTGCTGTGATCTTAACCAGAAGTGTTTTTATTGTTTAGTGTTTCTTACATGCAGTGGTTTGATTTCCCATTGCCCCTGAAGGCAACACACACACTCACCACCAGACCACAGATGAACACACAATCATGTCCATACTCCACTTCTGGGTTAACTTCAGTGTTCGTTCCATAACGTAACGTAACAATCCTGAAAATATCTCTACTTCTAGTGGCGGCGTTCTCCTCCTTTCCTGAAGTACTGAAGTACTTTATGTTTCACTCCAGGAGTTCTGATCCATCTGGAGCTTTATTTGCTTTTTAATTGCTCATAGTGGAGGATGAGGATTTTTACATCATTTGGACATCACTTTAATTTGAAAAAACTTCTATTTTCATTTTGATAGTCACTTTAATTTGAAAAAAGCTCCTATTCTCACTTTGATAGTCATTTTAATTTGAAAAAAAAAATCATATTTTCCTTTGATAGTCACTTTAATTTGAAAGAAACTCCTATTTTCACTTTGATAGTCACTTTAATTTGAAAAGAAAACTCATATTCTCACTTTGATAGTCACTTTAATTTGAAAAAAAAAACCTACTATTTTCCCTTTGGTAGTCACTTTAATTTGAAAAAAAAATCCTATTTTCACTTTGATAGTCACTTTAATTTGAAAAAAACTCCTATTTTCCCTTTGATAGTAACTTTCATTTGAAAAGAAAACTCATATTCTCACTTTGATAGTCACTTTAATTTGAAAAAAAAAACCTCCTATTTTCCCTTTGGTAGTCACTTTAATTTGAAATAAACTCCTATTCTCACTTTGATAGTCACTTTAATTTGAAAAGAAAACTCATATTCTCACTTTGATAGTCACTTTAATTTGAAAAAAGATCCTATTCTCACTTTGATAGTCATTTTAATTTGAAAAAAACCTCATATTTTCCTTTGATAGTCACTTTAATTTGAAAGAAACTCCTATTTTCCCTTTGATAGTCACTTTAATTTGAAAGAAACTCCTATTCTCACTTTGATAGTCACTTTAATTTGAAAAAATATCCTATTTTCACTTTGATAGTCACTTTAATTTGAAAAAAACCTCCTATTTTCCCTTTGATAGTAACTTTCATTTGAAAAGAAAACTCATATTTTCCCTTTGATAATCACTTTAATTTGAAAAAAGCTCCTATTCTCACTTTGATAGTCATTTTAATTTGAAAAAAACTCCTATTTTCCCTTTGATAGTCACTTTAATTTGAAACAATCTCCCATTCTCACTTTGATAGTCATTTTAATTTGAAAAAAAACGAATATTTTCCTTTGATAGTCCCTTTAATTTGAAAAAACCCTCCTATTTTCCCTTTGATAGTCACTTTAATTTGAAAGAAACTCCTATTCTCACTTTGACAGTCACTTTAATTTGAAAAAAACTCCTTTTTTCACTTTGATAGTCACTTTAATTTGAAAAAACTCCTATTTTCACTTTGATAGTCACTTTAATTTGAAATAAACTCCTATTCTCACTTTGATAGTCACTTTAATTTGAAAAGAAAACTCATATTCTCACTTTGATAGTAACTTTAATTTGAAAAAACTCCTATTTTCCCTTCAATAGTCACTTTAATTTGAAAAAAACTCCTATTCTCACTTTGATAGTCACTTTAATTTGAAAAACAATCATATTTTCCTTTGATAGTCACTTTAATTTGAAAAAAACTCCTATTTTCCCTTTGATAGTTACTTTAATTTGAAAAAAACTCCTATTTTCCCTTTGATAGTCACTTTAATTTGAAAAAAAGCTCATATTCTCACTTTGATAGTCATTTTATTTTGAAAAAAAAACTCATATTTTCCTTTGATAGTCACTTTAATTTGAATAAAACTCCTATTTTCCCTTTGATAGTCACTTTAATTTGAAAGAAAACTCATATTCTCACTTTGATAGTAACTTTAATTTGAAAAAAACCCTCCTATTCTCACTTTGATAGTCACTTTAATTTGTAAAAAACTCCTATTTTCCCTTTGATAGTAACTTTAATTTGAAAAAAACCCTCCTATTTCCCTTTTGATAGTCACTTTAATTTGAAAAAAAACTCCTATTCTCACTTTGATAGTCAATTTAATTTGAAAAAAGCTCCTATTCTCACTTTGATAGTCATTTTAATTTGAAAAAAAACTCATATTCTCACTTTGATAGTCACTTTAATTTGAAAAAAGATCCTATTCTCACTTTGATAGTCATTTTAATTTGGAAAAAAAACTCATATTCTCACTTTGATAATCACTTTAATTTGAAAAAAAACCTCCTATTTTCCCTTTGATAGTCACTTTAATTTGAAAGAAACTCCTATTCTCACTTTGATAGTCACTTTAATTTGAAAAAAACTTATATTTTCACTTTGATAGTCACTTTAATTTGAAATAAACTCCTATTCTCACTTTGATAGTCACTTTAATTTGAAAAGAAAACTCATATTCTCACTTTGATAGTAACTTTAATTTGAAAAAAACCCTCCTATTCTCACTTTGATAGTCACTTTAATTTGTAAAAAACTCCTATTCTCCCTTTGATAGTAACTTTAATTTGAAAAAAAACCCTCCTATTTCCCTTTTGATAGTCACTTTAATTTGAAAAAAAACTCCTATTCTCACTTTGATAGTCACTTTAATTTGAAAAAAGCCTCCTATTTTCCCTTTGATAGTCACTTTAATTTGAAAGAATCTCCTATTCTCACTTTGATAGTCACTTTAATTTGAAAAAATTCCTTTTTTCACTTTGATCGTCACTTTAATTTGAAATAAACTCCTATTCTCACTTTGATAGTCACTTTAATTTGAAAAGAAATCTCATATTCTCACTTTGATAGTCACTTTAATTTGAAAAAACTCCTATTTTCCCTTTGATAGTCACTTTAATTTGAAAAAAGCTCCTATTCTCACTTTGATAGTCATTTTAATTTGAAAAAAAAAATCATATTTTCCTTTGATAGTCGCTTTAATTTGAAAAAACCCTCCTATTTTCCCTTTGATAGTCACTTTAATTTGTAAGAAACTCCTATTCTCACTTTGATAGTCACTTTAATTTGAAAAAAACTTATATTTTCACTTTGATAGTCACTTTAATTTGAAATAAACTCCAATTCTCACTTTGATAGTCACTTTAATTTGAAAAGAAAACTCATATTCTCACTTTGATAATCACTTTAATTTGAAAAAACTCCTATTTTCCCTTCAATAGTCACTTTAATTTGAAAAAAACTCTTATTCTCACTTTGATAGTCACTTTAATTTAAAAGAAACTCCTATTCTCACTTTGATAGTCACTTTAATTTGTAAAAAACTCCTATTTTCCCTTTGATAGTTACTTTAATTTGAAAAAAGCTCCTATTCTCACTTTGATAGTCACTTTAATTTGAAAAAAAAAACCCTCCTATTTTCCCTTTGATAGTCACTTTAATTTGAAAGAAACTCCTATTCTTACTTTGATAGTCACTTTAATTTGTAAAAAACTCCTATTTTCACTTTGATCGTCACTTTAATTTTAAAAGAAAACTCATATTCTCACTTTGATAGTCACTTTAATTTGAAAAAACCTTCCTATTTTCCCTTTGATAATCACTTTAATTTGAAAGAAACTCCTATTCTCACTTTGATAGTCACTTTAATTTGAAAAAAACTCCTATTTTCACTTTGATAGTCACTTTAATTTAAAAAGAAAACTCATATTCTCACTTTGATAGTCACTTTAATTTGAAAAAAAAAACCCTCCTATTTTCCCTTTGGTAGTCACTTTAATTTGTAAGAAACTCCTATTCTCACTTTGATAGTCACTTTAATTTGAAAAAAACTTATATTTTCACTTTGATAGTCACTTTAATTTGAAAAGAAATCTCATATTCTCACTTTGATAGTCACTTTAATTTGAAAAAACTCCTATTTTCCCTTCAATAGTCACTTTAATTTGAAAAAAACTCCTATTTTCCCTTTGATAGTCACTTTAATTTGAAAGAAAACTCATATTCTCACTTTGATAGTAACTTTAATTTGAAAAAAACCCTCCTATTTTCCCTTTGATAGTCACTTTAATTTGAAAGAAACTCCTATTCTCACTTTGATAGTCACTTTAATTTGAAAAGAAAACTCATATTCTCACTTTGATAGTCACTTTAATTTGAAAAAACTCCTATTTTCCCTTTGATAGTCACTTTAATTTGAAAAAAACTCCTATTCTCACTTTGATAGTCACTTTAATTTGTAAAAAACTCCTATTTTCACTTTGATCGTCACTTTAATTTTAAAAGAAAACTCATATTCTCACTTTGATAGTCACTTTAATTTGAAAAAACCTTCCTATTTTCCCTTTGATAATCACTTTAATTTGAAAGAAACTCCTATTCTCACTTTGATAGTCACTTTAATTTGAAAAAAACTCCTATTTTCACTTTGATAGTCACTTTAATTTGAAAAGAAAACTCATATTCTCACTTTGATAGTCACTTTAATTTGAAAAAAAAAACCCTCCTATTTTCCCTTTGGTAGTCACTTTAATTTGAAAAAAACTCCTATTTTCACTTTGATAGTCACTTTAATTTGAAAAAAACCTCCTATTTTCCCTTTGATAGTAACTTTCATTTGAAAAGAAAACTCATATTTTCCCTTTGATAGTCACTTTAATTTGAAAAAAGCTCCTATTCTCACTTTGATAGTCATTTTAATTTGAAAAAAAACTCATATTCTCACTTTGATAGTCACTTTAATTTGAAAAAAGATCCTATTCTCACTTTGATAGTCATTTTAATTTGGAAAAAAAACTCCTATTTTCCCTTTGATAGTCACTTTAATTTGAAAAAAAAAACAATATTCTCACTTTGATAATCACTTTAATTTGAAAAAAAACTTCCTATTTTCCCTTTGATAGTCACTTTAATTTGAAAGAAACTCCTATTCTCACTTTGATAGTCACTTTAATTTGAAAAAAACTTATATTTTCACTTTGATAGTCACTTTAATTTGAAATAAACTCCTATTCTCACTTTGATAGTCACTTTAATTTGAAAAGAAAACTCATATTCTCACTTTGATAGTCACTTTAATTTGAAAAAACTCCTTTTTTCACTTTGATAGTCACTTTAATTTGAAATAAACTCCTTTTCTCACTTTGATAGTCACTTTAATTTGAAAAGAAAACTCATATTCTATCTTTGATAGTCCCTTTAATTTGAAAAAAGCTCCTATTCTCACTTTGATAGTCATTTTAATTTGAAAAAAAAATCATATTTTCCTTTGATAGTCACTTTAATTTGAAAAAACCCTCCTATTTTCCCTTTGATAGTCACTTTAATTTGAAAGAAACTCCTGTTCTCACTTTGATAGTCACTTTAATTTGAAAAAAACTCCTATTTTCACTTTGATCGTCACTTTAATTTGAAAGAAACTCCTATTCTCACTTTGATAGTCACTTTAATTAGTAAAAAACTCCTATTTTCCCTTTGATAGTCACTTTAATTTGAAAAAAGCTCCTATTTTCACTTTGATAGTCACTTTAATTTGAAAAAAAAAACCTCCTATTTTCCCTTTGGTAGTGACTTTAATTTGAAAAAAACTCCTATTTTCACTTTGATAGTCACTTTAATTTGAAAAAAACCTCATATTTTCCCTTTGATAGTAACTTTCATTTGAAAAGAAAACTCATATTTTCCCTTTCATAGTCACTTTAATTTGAAAAAAGCTCCTATTCTCACTTTGATAGTCACTTTAATTTGAAAAAAACCTCCTATTTTCCCTTTGATAGTAACTTTCATTTGAAAAGAAAACTCATATTTTCCCTTTGATAGTCACTTTAATTTGAAAAAAGCTCCTATTCTCACTTTGATAGTCATTTTAATTTGAAAAAAAAATCATATTTTCCTTTGATAGTCACTTTAATTTGAAAAAACCCTCCTATTTTCACTTTGATCGTCACTTTAATTTTAAAAGAAAACACATATTCTCACTTTGATAGTCACTTTAATTTGAAAAAACCTTCCTATTTTCCCTTTGATAGTCACTTTAATTTGAAAGAAACTCCTATTCTCACTTTGATAGTCACTTTAATTTGAAAAAAAACTCCTATTTTCACTTTGATAGTCACTTTAATTTGAAAAGAAAACTCATATTCTCACTTTGATAGTCACTTTAATTTGAAAAAAAAAACCTCCTATTTTCCCTTTGGTAGTCACTTTAATTTGAAAAAAACTCCTATTTTCACTTTGATAGTCACTTTAATTTGAAAAAAACCTCCTATTTTCCCTTTGATAGTAACTTTCATTTGAAAAGAAAACTCATATTTTCCCTTTGATAGTCACTTTAATTTGAAAAAAGCTCCTATTCTCACTTTGATAGTCATTTTAATTTGAAAAAAAACTAATATTTTCCTTTGATAGTCACTTTAATTTGAAAAAACCCTCGTATTTTCCCTTTGATAGTCACTTTAATTTGAAAGAAACTCCTATTCTCACTTTGACAGTCACTTTAATTTTTAAAAAAACTCCTATTTTCACTTTGATAGTCACTTTAATATGAAAAAACTCCTATTTTCACTTTGATAGTCACTTTAATTTGAAAGAAAACTCATATTCTCACTTTGATAGTAACTTTAATTTGATAAAAACCCTCCTATTTTCCCTTTGATAGTCACTTTAATTTGAAAGAAACTCCTATTTTCACTTTGATAGTCACTTTAATTTGAAAGAAACTCCTATTCTCACTTTGATAGTCACTTTAATTTGTAAAAAACTCCTATTTTCCCTTTGATAGTCACTTTAATTTGAAAAGAAAACTCCTATTTTCACTTTGATAGTCACTTTAATTTGAAAGAATCTCCTATTCTCACTTTGATAGTAACTTTAATTTGAAAAAAAACCCTCCTATTTCCCTTTTGATAGTCACTTTAATTAAAAAAAAAACTCCTATTCTCACTTTGATAGTCACTTTAATTTGAAAAAAGCTCCTATTCTCACTTTGATAGTCTTTTTAATTTGAAAGAAAACTAATATTTTCCTTTGATAGTCACTTTAATTTGAAAAAACCCTCCTATTTTCCCTTTGATAGTCACTTTAATTTGAAAGAAACTCCTATTCTCACTTTGATAGTCACTTTAATTTGAAAGAAACTCCTATTCTCACTTTGATAGTCACTTTAATTTGTAAAAAACTCCTATTTTCCCTTATATAGTCACTTTAATTTGAAAAGAAAACTCCTATTTTCACTTTGATAGTCACTTTAATTTGAAAGAATCTCCTATTCTCACTTTGATAGTAACTTTAATTTGAAAAAAACCCTCCTATTTCCCCTTTGATAGTCACTTTAATTTGAAAAAAACCCTCCTATTTCCCCTTTGATAGTCACTTTAATTTTTAAAAAAAACTCCTATTCTCACTTTGATAGTCACTTTAATTTGAAAAAAAAAATCATATTTTCCTTTGATAGTCACTTTAATTTGAAAAAACCCTCCTATTTTCCCTTTGATAGTCACTTTAATTTGAAAGAAACTCCTATTCTCACTTTGATAGTCACTTTAATTTGAAAAAAACTCCTATTTTCCCTTTGATAGTCACTTTAATTTGAAAAGAAAACTCATATTCTCACTTTGATAGTCACTTTAATTTGAAAAAAAACTCCTAGTCTCATCCCCGATGTTCAATTTAATTTGAAAAAAAACATTTTTCCAGGATATGTTCAATTTAATTTGAAAAAAAAACTCCTATTCTCACTTTGATAGTCACTTTAATTTGATAGAAAATCATATTTCCACTTTCATGTTCACTTTAATTAAAAACCTTCTATTTTCACTTTGATACCAACCAGTGAGCAACAGGAGCAGCAGGCGAGGAGGTAAAAGGAGGGACAGCAGACGAGCAGAGGATGAAAAAGGACGAGGACGGAGTGTCCACTGAAAGTCAGTCCATGTAAACTTAACCCTTGTATTATGTTGAAAAAAAATTACATTGGTTATGTTGCGGGTCATTTTGACCCGGACCGTGTAAATCCACTAAAACAGTCAAAAAACAAGGTTCAACCAAAACTAACTTTATTTAAGATTATATAAACATTTAAAAAAGTGACATACAATACATTTTAAATTTCAACTCTATATTTAGGAACTATTTAAAGTTTTTCTCTTATCACAAACAAATTTCTCTTTTTTTATTTAACTTGCCCCGCTTGATCAGATTTTTTCTGTCCAACATTTCCAATGTTGTCCACATGATGGACAGAATGTAACTGTGCTTCCTGCAGATGTAATTCTTGCATTTCACAAAGGAGGTACTTGTTTTGCTGTCCTCTCGAGCGGGAAAGACATGGCATCTTTTCCATTTCTTTACACCTGGATCCACTGGATCCACCGCAGGTTTGTTAGAAGACTTGGGAAGTTCTGGCTTATTTCTTCTGACTGTTCCCAACACAGTCAGCTTTCTCTTCTGAAGTTCATCTCCAAGGCGGTAGGATGTAAAGAACTTGTCACATGTCATGTTATGACCTTGCAGCCCTTCAAGCCTCCCCTGATTCTTTTCAGATGCTTCTCCAGGCAACTTTCCAGGGTACACTTGCAATATTCCTTGCATAGCTTGATTTTGCGTCACAGGCTGCCCATATCTTGATGCCATACTTGGCAGGCTTGTTGGCCATGTACTGTCGGAAAGGACAGCGCCCCCTGAAGGGAACAAGGCGCTCATCTACAGTCACATGGGGACCAGGATTGTACAACAAAGGTAGAATTTCGACCCACTTATCCCAAACATCTCTGATTGCAGCGAGTTTGTCTTTTTCACGTCGACCAGGTCTGGTGTCTCGGTTGTCAAATCGGATCACACGAGATATCATGTGAAATGTCTCCAAAGACATTGTTGCTCGAAAGATGTAAGCATGCAAGTCAGTCTGATCCTGTGGCTTCCATTTCTCTTGAAATACACGCCTCCCCTCCAAGTTGGTATGATCTTCTCTATTGGTGGGGATATGAAGAGCTGAAATGCTGATTGAATATCATCAGCTCGTGTGATAGCAAATCTTGTTGGACCGGGAGTCATTTTGATAATATTAGACGAAGACAGTCTGCCTCGGCTTTGGTGTGGTGATGTTGACCAGTTTATATTACCGTCTTTAGATGCCCATGTCCTCTCTGTGGATGGGGATCGCTGCAGTCCTTGGTTTTCATCTGATGGAGAGATGGCGGGAGACTCCTCTTCTGAATCCTCATCATCGTAGGAAAATTGACAATCAGGATCATCAATAACATGGTCCTCAGTCTCTGAAAGATCCTCTGTCTCTGAAATCTCTTCCTCTGCATCACGATCCCAGTTCAACATCTGTGATGAAGCTTCTTCAGCGGTAAATCTCCTGGAGCTCATTGTTGGTGTGTTCGTCAAAGAAATGACATGAGAAAAGTGACGAGGAGAAGGGAGAGAAAGTTCCTCCCCTACAGAAACCTGAATCTCTGCTCTCTAAATGGCTGTTCAGAGGCAGTCAAAACAAAGTACATCAAAGAGACAGGTATATGTTGGATGTGAACAGCTACTTACCCACATTAAAGTGTCCGGGTCAAAATGACCCGCAACATCATCTTTGTATGTAAACTCTGCACAGACATTCCACTACATGTCAAAGACTCCAAATTTTACACACCTGTTGATGACCCTAGATGAGGAAAAGTCACAAAATTTCATGAAGAAAAAAAAAAGGGAACCAATGTTTTAGTCAACTCAAAAACTGAAATGGGTCAAATTGACCCTTAACATAATACAAGGGTTAAGATGCAATCAGAAGAGGAAGTTTTTTGACACAATGACTGTTGAGTAATTTCATCTGTGACGTTAGCAGAAGCAGCTTTTCCAGCAGAAGTCTAGTAAATGTGGTGAAACCATGATGAGGCTGTTTTCATTAACTAGATGTCCATGAACGCACCATGCTGAGCTGCTCTCTGTGGTTCCATGGTGTCATGGTTAGAACTCTGAGCTCCAGGTGGCACTCTTGGTTTAAAGATAGAGGCTGAAGGACTGACAATGAAGTGTGTTTTCAAACTTTTGTTCAACAGACGGCGCCATCTAGTGGCTCCAGAAAATCAAGACAGTGTTTGATGAAGCTTCATTGGGCCATCACTACCTCCAGGTACCATGCACCTCCTCCACTGGTGACTCTTGTTGGAGGAGACATTGTGAAACGTCTTCCTCCTGGACGCCATCGCTATCATGACTTTATCTCTAGAGCGCCACTGTTTGCAGTTTGCTGTATGAATGAGCTAACCTGCTAATGTGTGCTGTGTATCAATAAAATAACAGGAACAATGAAAAAGTATCAATAATTACTAGTGCTGTCAAAAATAACACGTTAATTAATTGATTTGAAACATTTAATTCGTTTTAACATTTTTACATGATTAAAGCAGTTTTGTTTACTTCCGTTTTTTGTTTTTGTTTTTTTTACTCCTTTACCGGAGCAGCATGTGCAGTGTCTCTGGGTGCATCGCCATGACTACAGAGCAGCACAACATCAAGTGGAATAATATTAAGGTAGAAAGTTTCACTTTAAAAAGTTCCCTGACGGCTGATTGAGAAAGTGAAAGTGATTAATTTAACTTAGAAAAGCCGAATTTAACGACCACAGAAGTAATTCTGCAGCAAAACAACAGGTTGACACCAGACTGCTAAAGCTGGAGGAAATACTTCCAGGTAAAATATTAATTTCTCCTCTTTCTCTCTTTCCCTGGCTCTCCTGTATTCTGTGTGTTTGTGTGTGTGTGTGTGTGTGTGGGGGGGGGGGGGGGGGGGGGGGGGGCACTCTAACTCTAACAAAACCCAGACTTTTGTTAGAAGTTTATTATTAATTTATTTATGTTTTTATTATTTTGCTAATCTCGGAGAGAAACAGTTTCACCCAAAGCTAAAAGGACGTTATAAAAATAGTACTTGAATTTAAATATAGTCTGCGTGTTGAGTCAACATTAATGTGTGTTTAGTTACATAATCAGAGAGCAGCAGAGTCCATCAATGTCTCATTACCACCTGTGGATCCAATTCAGCAGATGAGAGAGGCACCTCATGGAGATCAAAAGAGATCAAAGGAGAACAGTGTCTGTTACCATGGAGATGCTCAGGGAATTAAATCCCCATCTCACACATGACACTAAACTAACGAGATATTGTTCCTCAGATATTATGAGAAGTATCATCCATAAATACTCTGGACTTCACTTGGTACCAATAGATTGAAGGCAAGTAGGAGAGCTGAGAGTGCTGCAGCTCCCCCTGTAGGATGGCATATGAACTGCGTATCTTCAACTTCAACGGTCTAGGAAATCAGTGTGTCCACCACTGCAAGTCAACAGATAGAACCAAACCAAAGTTTTGGGTTTTAGTGAGGAGTCAGTCTTCTCTTGTATTGATATTAGTACTGTGACGGGCTGAGTTCTACTTTATTATTCTGATCATACAATCAAATGTGTTTTATTCTCCATATTTTTCAGACTGTTATTGAATATAAAGCTGTGTTTGCAGAACATCTGACACCAGGTAATGCAGCACTGAAAATGCACCACAGGAGGCGCTGTGGCTTAGCTGGTCAAGGATTGTAAACAGAAGATCCTGGGTTCAAATCCCAGCAGTGCCTCACAACATTAGTTCACTTCAACTTTACTTATATAGCACCAAATACAACACAGTCATTTCTTGGTGTTTTTACAGGAGAAAACCAACAAGTCCACATCATCAAGCATGATCATGTGGACACCCATCCCCCAGATGTGCCAGGTACCACGACGGAGGGTTACTGTTTGGTACGGTACTTTTGGTACGATCCACAACTTTAGTCAGTGAAAACACATGAAAACCTGAAGTGTATCATAACATATTGACACATACTGAGTGGTGCAAACAAGACATTTGTTTATTTCAAACACAATGAATATGAAGGAGTTGTAGACAAGGTGAAGCATCCACAACGGGGTCAGAGACGTACCGTGGAGACCTCTGTATCTGTAAGACGTATAACTGCAACCTTCAGGTCCTAAGTCAAGGCAACGTGTTGTGTAACCATGGAAGGTTCACTGTAATGTCCTACACAGAAGACAACCACTGTTGACTGTGGATTGCCCACATTGTAGAAACTACATTGTTGTTGTTAACAAACAAGATGTTGTCACTTGAAATGTTGATGAAATCAGGGCCTAAGACTCGGGTCAGAACCGACCCGTTAACATGTGACTGGGTTGTGAAAGCTCACACAGGAGGAGGGTTGAGAAAAGATCTGTTGATTGACTTGGAATGGAACCCTGCATAGTTCTATAAGAACCCATAAGAACTAGAAGAACTGTTGGGCCGTGACGTCAGCCAGCTGCTGAAGAAATGCTTGTTAGGCAGGAGAGTTCATACTCTGAGAAGAAGCTGTCAAACTCGCAGGACAAGAACCTGAAGGTTCTGCTGGGGTGAAAGTTCACAGGGGTGGAGCAAGTCTCCACCGTATCAGGAGCAGAACTGATGGCAGTGTCTCATTACTTGCTGATTGGAGGACAAATCCATCCAAAGCTTAGGAAATTGCAGTGGTGGGATTTGAACCCGCACCTCCTGAGAGATTGGAGCTTTAATTCAATTCTTCTTAACGATTCATTTCCCAGCATGACGTCAAGTTGCGTTGCGGTACGTTGCATGACATCACACTCTGCAACGCAGAGCTCCTTCGACCAGGAGAAAACATGGAGAGGAAGAAGGTCTAAAGTGGGAGACGATAAAGGACTAAATAATAGGTTACGGTAATACATGTTCCTCTCACCACGTCCTGAATCGACAGAGTCCACAGCCTCTCGCCTCACAGCCACAAGGTCCAGTTAAAAAAAAAAGTCTCGGTTCAAATCCCGGCAGGAACTTTTCTGTGTGGAGTTTTCATGTTCTCTCTCTCTCTGTGTGCTGGTTCTCCTCCGGTACTCCGGTTTACTCTGATAGTCAAAACAACCTGCACCATGGCTCCCTGAGGTCCACCCCCGGCTTCCATCACCTCCTCCTGAGCTACAACCCCGGCCTCCATCACCTCCTCCTGAGCTACACCCTCGGCCACCATCACCTCCCCAGAGCGCTGCACTGTGTGGCTGCTGAAGACAGTCCATTTGGTGAAGAAATGTCCTGTTTGAAGACTAATGAGGGACTTTTAATAAATGAACTCTGCTGTCAATCTGTCCCGTGTAGTGAATGTCTGCTCCAACAAGCCGACAGCGTAGACATATGCTAGTAGATCTTCAATATGCGTGTGAGCCTCTAGTTTTCACACCATATACAATAGGATACGATCTACTAGAGTATGTCTACTGTGTAGACATACACAATCTAGTAGAGGATAACTACTGTATGTCTATGTATTAGATCATTCTGTGTTGAATATCCCCTCAAAAAAAGCACCAACACAATATGAAAACACAGCATTTCCTGCAGACCGAGAGAACGTGTTCCTCCTCATATGTCACTTCCTCATTCCTCTCCAGGCTCCGACCTCCCAGAGAGGCTTATTTTGTCAATAGCGCAACATTTGAAACAGTGTAAATTCCATGGAGCATCCAATGAAGGCAAATACACATTTGACTGTTCTTTTTTAAGGGGAAAATTATAATTCAAGTTTCATGTTTGGAAAAAATAAAATAGTTCCTTTTGGTGCAGAAAACTGTGTACAACTACTTGTTTCCGTAAAAAAATACTCAGGAATCTTTAGGAGAATTAATAAAATCTTATCAATTCTCACCCCGAGTAATCTACAATCTGTTAATTCTCCTTTGAAAAAAATTAAATTAAAAATTAAAAACTCGATAGGAGAATTGATAAAGAATTGAATCGTTAAACAAACCGAAAATGGAATCTAAATCAGAAAAATGGTATCAATTCCCATCCCTAATGAAAAAAGATGAAAGATGGACTGTCCCTCCACCATTCATATGTTTACTCTGAAATGAGACTGATAATTCCACCCCTTTAATCAATCAGTGCTATAATCCACCGCTCTGTATCATTTGAAGATGAAAGTCTGACAGATGATCATAGTTCTGAAGATTCAGTATTCGGCCTCACGTCTCATTAAAGAAACATCTAGAACAGGGTTCCAGTGTGTTCTGTTCAGGGGGAAACTGGTCCAAATGGCTCATTGAGTGTTGAAGGTTGCCGACCTTGAGGAACCACAGGAGTTGTCTCAAGACATAAAGGACAAGTTTGTCCTTCTCTTCTTAAAGTTGGAAAACACTTTCAATGGGCCCAACAAATGTATTGATGAACTAGTTGATGAGCTCCTGTTCATCTCCTCCAGGTCATCAGGTCCAGTTCTACAGGATGTGGTCCAGTTATACATTCACATACGTTTACATACAAAGTAACAGACAGGGGATGTAGCTCCATGGTAGAGCGCATGTTTTGCATGTATGAGGTCCTGGGTTCAATCCCCAGCATCTCCAAGCTTTATGTCTGAAAACAAACACAGTTGATGTAATCTACTAAGTAGAAGTTCTGCAATCTCAGAAACAATATCATTCAGCTTCTGCTGGAAAATCCTAGATTGTGTCATCCAAGTATTAATATTCCAGAGTGCAGTTAGAAGCTGAACACCACACTGGGATCTGATTACATGCAACACAGTCTGAACTACAAAACTCAACTTTGATGTTTCCTTCAAAACCAAAACACTCAGAAATAAACTCTTTTTTTATTACTGATAATGACTCATCTGAGTTTTAAAAACTAACCAACACAAAACTACAACTTTACAACTTGATTAATGCCGTTCAAATATATATATTCCCAACCAGTTGAAGATATAAAAAGCACACAGCATAGCAGTCATCTCATGAACAAGCTTTATATATATATATATATATATATATTCAAATCACAAAAATCTTTGAAAATAATGTGTCATACAAAGAAGATGTGAGAGGCACCTCACAGAGATCAGAGCAGATCAAAGCAGGAGATGATCTCCTTCAATCTGATATGATCTCAGCACTGGAGCCATGGAAACACAGAGATCAAAGGAGATCAGCTTTATTCAACCTTCAGCATTCACACTTGTATTTTCTTCTGGAAATACAAACCTCTAGTAATTATTATTATCATAACAAACTACAAATGACTGTGTTGCATTTGATGCTATATAAATAAAGATTCATTAAATTGATGTCATGAGGCACTGCTGGGATATGAACCCAGGAACTCCTGTTCACTAAACAGGCACTTTGGCCAGCTAAGCCACAGCACCTTCTTTGGTGCAGTTCAGTACTGCATTACCTGGTGTCAGAACTTGTTAAAGTGAAACTCAGAGAGCAGATGGCATCATACAGGTGTTCCTCACCTGTTGAACTAATGCTGGATTTACAGAAGAGTGGCTTCATGACAGCTGGGGAACGTCTGGACCTGATGTCACAAAGCTTCCACACTGTGACATCACTGTGATGTCACAATGTGGAAGCATGGTAACAGACACATGACAGTGACACAGCGTAACCCAGGATCCAGACAAGTGTAAACAGTGTGGATCAGGGCTGCTCCATGTGATGTGATCAGCTGAAACAGATGTTAACCAGGTGTGAACGGCCCAGAAAGACCTATTGAGACACACAAGCTGAAGAGGCTCTGACAGAACTCACTCAGAAACCTGAGTCACTTCTCTGTCTGACAAAACAAACTCCTCCACTTCTTATTATCTTCTTATCATTCTTATCATCCTGTCTGACATCAGCTTAAATCCCAGCAGTTCCTCACAACATTAATTCAGTTCAACTTTACTTATATAGCACCAAATACAACACAGTCATTTCTTGGTGTTTTTACAGGAGAAACCCAACAAGTCCACATCATCAACCATGAGGGTGACGGTTTGGTACAGTACTTTCAGTACCATCCACAACTTCAGTCAGTGAATACACCTGAAAACCCGTACTATATCATAACGTACCGGCACATACTGAGTGGTGGAAAGGATTTATTTCAAACAGGATGAGTATGAAAGAGTTGGTGACAGGGTGAAGCTCCCAGGGAGCTGATGGGGTCAAAGATCATGCGCTAGATCAGGGGTCTCAAACTCAGTTCCTGGAGGGCCTCAGCCCTGCATGTTTTCCACGTCTCCCTGCTTCAACATGGCTGATTGCAATGAGTGGCTCCTTATGGAGCTTTGTGCTGAATGTGGTGATGAACCATTCAGGAGTGTTAAAGAACCCAGACCTCCTGAGAGACTGGAGCCTTAATCCAGCACCTTGGACCGCTCACCCACACGACCTGCACTTTACCAACAATGTGCTCAAACCTGGTCAGATAAAGGTCGCGGCTAACGGTTATTCATTAATACTGTGATGTCTGATTTCTTCCAGATCAGAATCAAACTGGTATTTACATTATTTTTTTTTTTTTAATGTTTTTATCAGACTGCTATCAAATGTAAATATTTTCCTGCAGTACATCCGACACCAGGTAATGCAGAACTAAAAATGCACCAAAGGAGGCGCTGTGGCTTAGCTGGCCAAAGTACCTGTCTAGTGAACATGAGTTCCTGGGTTCAAATCCCAGCAGTGCCTCAATTCAATTATACTTTATTTATAATGCACCAAATACAACACAGTCATTTGTAGTTTGTTTTTACTGTGAGAAACCCATTATGTACTATAAAGTTACAAATCCTCCAATAGCAGTTGAACTTTCAGCTTCATTTCTTCAAGGTCGGCCATGACTAATGTTTGCATTTACTTTTGTCAGGATGTGGTCATTCCATGATCTCTGTCAAGGCTGTCAGGAGTCCTGATCTCCTGCCTTTTTGATGACAATCAGTAGCAGTTCAATTCCCGGATGAGCCCTTGGAGTGACCATGTCGTTCCATGATCAGTCCCCAAATAGCAGGTTGAACCCGAGGAATTTATTTCAGATTGTGTCCATGTAATAATAGAGATTAGACATAAAATGTGGTTCTGATAGGTCCAGATCTAGTCTCCTACCCCGCCTCGCTCTACTCTGGCCTCAAAACTTCATTTTATCAAGGATTTTAGAAAAACTGTTGCTTCCCAGCTCATTTCTTTGATGGATTGAAATCAAACCTTTGGGACATTTCAGTCTGGTTTCCTGCACATCATAGCTCTGACACTGTGCTAGTTAAGGTCACAACCATCTACTACTTTCAGCCAATAATGACTTGAACTTCTTCTTAATTCTTCTTGACCTTCACTCAGTATTTGATACAGTCAATCATAAGATTTTAATTAACCCTCTGAAAAATCATGTTGACATCACTGGTGTTGCTCTTAACTAGTTTTCCTGGTATTTATCAGACAGATCATTTTCTGTTCAGCTTGGAGAGACCTCTTCCTCTTGTGCTGCTCTTTGTTGTGGTGTCCCTCAAGGCTCTGTTTTGGGTGGCCTTAATGTTAACTTTCATTTTTATAAAGACGACACACAACTGAACTTCCCTATAAAGCCTTGCTCAAAGGACTCTGCCTCTATCCTGTCCTGCCTCACAAAAGTAAAGAACCCAAGTCCAAAAACGTTTTACAGCTGAACGGTTTAAAAACTGAAATCATTTTGATCGCCCCCAATGGACCCAGTTCTGGTGGTTTTAACAACCTTTGCTCTAGTCTTGGTAGCTCATTGAGCAATGTTTGAAAAGAGGCCCACAATTTAGGTGTGGTGTTCGACTCCGACCTGTCCTTTGTCTGTCAGGTGACCAAGGTAGTCCAATCCTGCTTTGCTCAGCTGAGACGACTAGTCAAGATCAGGTCATTCCTCTCCCCAGCAGACCTGGAGAAAGTAATACACGCCTTCATCTGGTCCAGGCTGGATTACTGTAACTCCCTTTATTCTGGCATCAGGAGGCTCAATGTTCAAAGACTGCAGCTGGAACAGAATGCTGCTACCAGGTTTTTAACAGGCACCAGGAGGAGGGACCACATTTCACCAATCCCTTCTTCCTTTCACTGGCTGCCTGTCAGTTTTAGAAGGGACTTTAAAATGCTACTGCTTGTTTTTAAATCCTTCAATGGTCCGACTCCTCCAGATATCAGAGACCTGTTATGATAATAATAATTACTAGAGGTTTGTATTTCCAGAAGAAAATGCAAGTGTGAATGCTGATGATTGAATAAAGCTGATTTCCTTTGATCTCAGCATCTCCATGTCTCCAGTTCTGATCTCTTATCAGATCAAAGGAGATCAGTGGCTTTTGCCATGGAGATGCTCAGATCAAAGATTTCCTCCGACTTTGGTCTCCATTGATCTCCATCCAGTGCCTCTCCCATCCACTTTGTAATGAAAGGCTCATTATTGGACTTTTTCACAACCTTGGTGATGACGTCATCATTAGATTCAGGTATGCTGAAGCAGGCGGAGAACTAAAACATGCAGGACACCAGCAATCTCTGACCCAGTTTGGACAACCTGTCGTAGACCATCAAGAGCAAGGTTAGTTTTATCCTACTGAGGATGTGTTGACACAATAGTCATCCTGCTCAGTTTCAAGTTTGTTCCCACAAACAGCCTGAACAGGGATTTGAACCCTGGACCCTCAGATTGAAAGTCTGATGCTCTACCATCTGAGCTGCCCAGGCCTGCCAACACAGTGTTGTGTCTCTATATGGTTCTCACTTATGAGTGAGATGAAGCAGACACTGATCCTGACCACCAAGGTGCAGAAGTGGAGACTCTTCTTGCTCGCTGTTTTGAAACTCAACAAATTGTAGTCCATTGTTCCTTCCTGAAGATGTCGATCTTTGATTATACAACTAAACACACCTGTGAGCTACAAGCTTTAGATACTGGAGTTTCAATCACAGCAGGAGGTAATAACTCAAGGTTTGTTTTGTCCAGAAGTATCAAATCATTTCTATTAGTTTAGGTTGCTTCAAGGAAGCCCGGCTGGTGGACAGAATGACAACATTGCTTGATTCAAATGTTTGTCATTGACATTGTTTGAAAGCTGTAAGTCGTCACAAGAGCTTTTGAAAAGTTGTGCTGAGTGGTTCAGGCCATGTACTTGAAATCCATTGGGTTCAAATCCTGAAGACAACACTTCCCAACAATGAGTGAGAGTCACATTGTCACGTTGTCCACACCTCACCCTGTGAGGACCTTACATCTGACCAAGTTCTTCCAAAGCTTCTTCAACTTGTGGATAAAGCAAGAGAAGCAAGTTTTATTGTGAAGGAGAAGTTTCACTAAACCTCAGCAGGGATTTTCTCTTCCCACTAAGAAAACAAGGCCTGATGACAAGTAGAAGACCAAACTCTCTTTGTTTCAATTTGTTTATTTAAACTCCAAGTTGAGATCACAACACAGAGGTTGAAGAACAGTGAGCTGAACGAAAACCTCAGGAGACGAGGAACCTCAAAGGATTGAGCTCAGAGAAATGTTTCAGCCAGTTGAAGCTCACATTGTGTTGAACTTGTCTATTTCTCAGCAGGTGTTGCTTGATTGTGTTTCCTCTCAAACAGCAGCTCCTTCTCTCCTCTGAAGAATCAATCCAAGTGCTATTGTTTCTTTAGAAATTAGGCTTTCTGCAATATCAGCTGTTCTTGTGATGATGTCATGGTTCTGAAAGAGTTCTGCTTCTGGTCCTGTATCCGCAGTAATGAGTTCCGTCAGTTCACACAGAGTGTCCATACTCAGCTAAACGCTGGGCGCTCACAGCCAGGAGCCAATGAGTTCCGTCACTTCAAAGACATTCTAACAAGAAGAGTGGCGACGTTCACCAGGAGCCTTGGTCAACTCCTCTACAACAACATGTCAGCGGGGATCAAGCCTCAGAAAGCATCACAAACACCTGCTGAGCCTTCCACAACACAACTGCTTTCACAGACACGCCATGGTTTGCTTGCTGACACTGAGGACAAGCTGTGGCGTTTCCGTGGACTCATGCAGTGGTGGTTGAGCACTCAGACTCTCAGCCACAGTAATGCTGTGCTGCTGCTTTTCCAGCTCCAAGCACAGTTTGACACTGTGGCTCCTCCTGCTCAGGCCGTCCATCACACAGAGGAGGAAACAGAGCAGGAGGAAGCTTCCAGAGCCGGTGTTGAAGAGGTGCTGCACAAGCTGATGTCACCCAGCTTTAAAGCAGCCAACCAGATCTGGAGTCAACTTCCTCTCCAGAAAACCCTGAACTGGCTGCTGCAAGAAGTCTGGCCTCAAGTCCAGGCTGCAGCTTGTTCTGTCGCACCTCAACATGTTGAAAAGACGGACAAGCACATTTTCAAGGCGTCCTGCAAACAGTGGGACTGTGGAGACAAAGTCATGATGTTCCAGGAGAAAGACGTTTCACAACGCGTCTCCTCTTCTCTGATTGCCAGTGTCACTTCCCAAAACAGACCCAACATCTTCAGGAGGCTCTTCTCTGCTCAGGCAAAGGTCGTCTGCTGGGCCTGATAATGAGAATTACTCATCACTTGTCCTAAATCATTATATATACAAGGTTCTTAGTATTCTGGTGAATGTTGACCACAGCAGAGGAGCACCAGTAAAGTCTGGTTCCACTGAGATTTGAATTCAGATCACTGGATTCAAAGTCCAGAGTGCTAACCATTACACCATGGAACCACAGAGAGCAGCTCAGCATGGTGCATTCATGGACATCTAGTCAATGAAAACACTTCAACTACAGACGCTGCAACATTTTTCAGAGCTTTTTTAAGTTTGTCTGCAAATTGTGAATACACAGATACTTTGAAACGTACATGGTGATTTAATTTAATTGCACCTTATTTCTTTTTATTTCTTTACAGCAGCCCACTGGTTGTCAGAATAGTTGATTGTTTATTTGTTTTCAGGAGGATTTTGCTGTAAAACATTAAAGATTTAAACTTGGATCTTTGGAGTCAAAGTGTGTTTCTTTGACCTCAACTCCCTCCTTCATTTCAACTCAAGTCACTGGACTCCTTCAACCTTTACACCACAAGTCTCCTCATCAATGTTACTCAGGAACTGTAATCTTTTTTTGATACTTTATTTTTATTACTGAAAGTATTAATAAAATGAGAGAAGATATCAATAAACTACTAATAAATAATAATTTTGTCCAACATCAAAGTCAAGAAGGATCAAAGTCAAGAAAGGAATTTTGTCACTTTGATATTTTCCAAACCCCCGGTAGAGCATGAGATTTGCACTCTCAAGGTAGTGGGATCATGTCCCACCTTTCTGTGGGCTCACCACCTGCATGAAAGGTTCTTAATTGGTGAGATGTGATCCGGGTGACAGTGCTCAGACTGCCACCCCCGTGACCAGGAAATGGCTAAGTGGGAGAAGATGGATCGATGCTGTTTTCCATTCTTTTATGACATCACTATGACATCACCAAACAGAGTTAGCAGATGGAACCATCACGGTGCCTGGAAATCTTGAATACACAGACGCTTACATGGTGATTTCATTAAAATGCAACTTCTTTACAGCAACCCACTGATTGTCAGAATAGTTGATTATTCTTTAGTTCTCTGGAGGATTTTGCAGTAAAAACACTGAAGATTGAAACTTGGATCACTTGCAGGTTGCAGGTCCCTGTGTCTGATTCTTCTTTTGGTGATCCCTGAGGGTTCCTGGTTCTTCTCGCTCAGTTGGTAGAGCATGAGACTAGCAATCTCAAGGCAGTGGATTCATGTCCCACGTTGGGCGCCACCTTCCCTTTGGGCTCACTACCTGCAGGAAAGGTTCTTAATCAGTGCAATGTGACCTGGGTGACAGTGCCGACCCGGGGATGGATGGATCTTGTTTTGAAAGGCAAATTGTAGACTTCCTGTTGGATTAAGTCAGGTGTGTCATTGCATGATTTTCATGTGAGCTTTAGTTTCATCGCTCTATGACTTTCAACAGGCCATGAGACCCAATTTAAATTTCTGCTGATAATCCTATTTTCAAAGTCAAATTGAGGACTTCCTGTTGGACTTAGGTCAGGGGTGTCAGAATGTGATTTTTAGGTCTTGATGAGACGAACAGATGAGTTTTGTTTTGATCTCTCCACAACATTCCTAGAGAGCTCACACCATGGCTGTGGTGATTGTAGGTGGCGCTAGAGAGCACACTTTGGCACTTTGTGGATTAATTGTTTACATTTTCTTGTAGTCTGCACCAGTCCTGATGAGTGTTCCAAATTTGGTTTGCAAGTTTATGTCAAATTTGGGTTCAATGTCGTCAGGAGAAGAAAGAAAGAAAGAAACACTACAGATGCAATAGGGTCCTCGCCTCCAGGCAGCTTCCCTTCTGGGCTCGATCCCTAAAAAAAAGGTGCACAGAACCTGGTGTCCAGTGATGAGGTCCTAGAAAGGGAACCACCAATGGACTCCAGAGTCTTACTGTGTAATTTTTATGTTCACATTGACAACAGCTGGAATGGCTGGAAGGGGCCATTCCCAGTCTGAACCTCATGGTTTTCAATAACAAAACTAAAAGGTTTTACCCTCCCTGTCGGGGAATTGAACCCCCAATATCTCATGTGACAGGCAGGGATACTCTCCACTATACTACCCAGGAAACATGAGTTAAACCACTGTCTAAGTCTCTCAGGGGCGGAGCCAAACTCTGTACATACGCTTGTGTAACCACAGCGGAGTGTCACTCAAACTGTGGGTGAGGGGCTCACGCAGCAGTTGGATCACATGACCTCTCTTGGTGGGAAAGTGTTGTGTAAACATTTGGTGGTTCACAGGTAGAATTCTTGCCTGCTGTGCGGGAGGTCCGGGTTCATACCAGGTCAATGCAGCAGGTGTTTTCCAAACCCTACTTTGTGAAGAGTTGACGTAAGTAAAACACTGTAGGCTTTTTTATTTTATCTTACTGGTCAACTTATTACTCTTCATTGTTATTATTCTGAGTTCTTTTTAAAAAAGGTGCTCTGTTGTTTGCTTTTTATATATTTAAGTGTTTCTGAATAAATCACAAAAAACTATGAAAAAAATGTCTCATACAAAGAAGATGGGAGAGGCACCTCATGGAGATCAAAAGCGATCAAAGCAGGAGAAAATCCTTCATCTGAACATCTCCATGGCAACAGCCAATGATCTCCTTCAATCTGATATGATCTGAGCACTGGGGCTTTGGAAACGCAGAGATCAAAGGAGATCAGCTTTAGTCAACCTTCAGCATTCACACTTGCATTTTCTTCTGGAAATACAAACATCTAGTAATTATTATTATCATAACAGGTCTCTGATATCTGGAGGAGTCAGACCATTCAAGGCTTTAAAAACAAGCAGTAGCATTTTAAAATCTCTTCTAAAACTGACAGGCAGCCAGTGAAAGGAAGAAGGGATTGGTGAAATGTGGTCCCTCCTCCTGGTGCCTGTTAAAAACCTGGTAGCAGCATTCTGCTCCAGCTGCAGTCTTTGAACACCGAGCCTGCTGATGCCAGAATAAAGGGAGTTACAGTAATCCAGCCTGGACCAGATGAAGACATGTATTACTTTCTCCAGGTCTGCTGGGGAGAGGAATGACCTGGTCTCGACTAGTCGTCTCAGCTGAGCAAAGCAGGATTGGACTACCTTGGTCACCTGACAGTAAAAGGACAGGTCGGAGTCGAACGCCACACCTAAATTGTGGGCCTCTTTTCAAACATTGCTCAATGACCTACCAAGACTAGAGCAAAGGTTGTTAAAACCACCAGAACTGGGTCCATTGGGGGCAATCAAAATGATTTCAGGTTTTAAACCGTTCAGCTGTAAAAAGTTTTTGGACTTCGGTTCTTTACTTTTGTGAGGCAGGACAGGATAGAGGCAGAGTCCGTAGAGCAAGGCTTTATAGGGAAGTTCAGTTGTGTGTCGTCTTCATAAAAATGAAAGTTAACATTAAGGCCACTGTCGCGGGGTCCTCTCAACAACCTTCCCAAACTGGGAAAAACGATGGCGTAGTCGTCAGCTGTGTTTGTTGTTTTTCAATTTATTTTTCAGGCCTCTCCAAAACAGTGAATCATAATATTTACAAAGTGAAAAACCCGAAAAATACCCAAATGTGAAAATAAACAAAGCAAAGAAAACTCTATTTACAAATCTGTACAGGCTATTTACATCTGAGTTCTTCCTCAACCTCAGGATTCCACAATGACACTTCACGGATCAGTACTGGTCACCACCTCTAACCAGAGTCCAACTCTCCCTCCTCAGGCCCAGCGCAGCCCGTTTTATCCACTTAGCCCCTCCCACTGGGCGTAACCTTTCACTAGCAAAGATCATTATTTTATTCTTAACCCCAATTCCTAATGCATAAATAGATAGTTTTTCCATAATTAAATACATACTATCACTTACTGACAGGATTATGCCCTCCCACAATAACCCCTCAGTACACCCGGCAATAAGTTTTAACGAAAATAAATAATAATATTGTTCACGTGACTGTGAAACCTTCCAGGCCCAAACCATTTAACCCGACTGGTGGTATGGCCCGGGTTCGTCAGTCACCCTGCGACTGCGAGTGCCGTGTAGGCAGCGAGTGTGCACCCTCATCTGCCTACAGCAGGGAAAAATGTCCTTGGATCCGGGAAAACAGTTTCTGGAGTTGATCTCCACCATAAGATTGACAGCGCCGTGTGCGCGTGCCCCCAGCGCCGGCACTCTCCGGCCAGCGGAGAGAGGAAAGGCGCACCGCTCCGGGCATGACGGTGCGTTCACGAGTGCTCCGTCACAGCCACCCAAAACAGAGCCTTGAGGGACACCACAACAAAGAGCAGCACAAGAGGAAGAGGTCTCTCCAAGCTGAACAGAAAATGATCTGTCTGATAAATACCAGGAAAACTATTCAAGAGCAACACCAGTGATACCAACAAAAAATCAATCAATCAATGAAAAAAGTCCCTCTTTCATTACAGAGCTGAAGATGTGAGCACAAAGGAGTTTGGACTCTCAGACTGTTCAATGTCCAAAAGTTTCTTTCTAATAAGTTCCTCATTTAATAAAAATAATCAGTCTTTCATTACAAATCTGAGACAACTGAACTCCTCAGAATAATTTGTTCTCAACTTGTCCTCATGAAGAGACCGTCTATAGAGGAGAACAAGTCTTCAGGGGACTCTTGTCCTTGGATTTCAGGGCGTCTCAACATCAGATGTTTTACTTTATGAAATAGTCCACAAGAAGAGTCTGTCTTTAACCTTCTCAAAGTATTGAGCCTTGTTGGCAGGATTTGAACCTACACAGGGAGACCCCAACAGAGTTCTAGTCCATCGCCTTAACCTCTCGGCCACAACAACAACACTTTATTGCCTTTTGAGGAGACCAGGGTTCAATTCCTCAGAGGGCAGTGTAAGGTTCTCTGTGTGTGGTTCCTGATAACCCTCAGGTTCAGATCAGAAACGTCCTTTCAGGACAGACGTTCTTCCCAATCACTCCCTCTCAGGTCACAAAGTGTTTGCCAAGGTGAGTGTCCATGTGACTCGTGACTGTTCAGCCCCGTTTCCACTGTACAAAATGTGTCAGTACAGTTCAGTTCAGTACTTCAGTACTTCAGTACTTCAGTACTCGCCTCAGTTCACTCAGTTTGCTCATGGTGTAGATGTTATCTGGTGACGTAGAAGCTACGTCCACTTCAGTGCAAAAGTGAAGAGACGCAACATGACAATGAAAAAAGGTGTAAAGAATGTTGACTTCAGCTCCTCTCAGGATCTGAGCTTTGTCCATTTAGTTGGCAGATTTTCATGTTTCTCTTACTATTGACAGTTTGACTCTTATTTTCCAGCAGGAGACAAAAAGTGTCCGGTCACAGTTTGGTTCAGTTTCACTCAGTGACAGTGAGAATCACTCAAACTGTGGGGGAGGGGTTCATGGAGCACTGAAGGTGGAACGCTTCACATTTCCTGGCTGGAATGAGCTGAAGTTGAAGCATTGGTGGTTCAGTGGTAGAATTCTCTCCTGCCACTCAGGAGGGTTAGATTCCCGGCCAATTGATGCAATAGATCTTTTCTTCACCCTCCTCCTGTGTGAGCTTTCACAACCCAGTCTCATGTTAACGGGTCGGTTTGGACCCCATTTACATCACAAGGTTCCAAGTTACAACAACTTGTCTGTTGAAGAAAAGTGTTACTTTTACACAACAGCAGCAGAAACACTGACAACAATGGAGTTTCTACAATGTGAGCCAGCCACAGTGAGCAGTGGTCGTCTCATGTGTAGGATATTACAGTGAACCTTCCATGACCACAGAACAAGTAGCCTGGCTAGCTCCGTCGGTAGAGCATGAGACTCTTAATCTCAGGGTTGTGCCCCACTTCACCATCTGGTTCTAATCAGCACTTGATCATCTGGTTCAATTCAGCACTTCACCAATTCACTACTTCACCATCTGGTTCAAATTCAGCACTTCATCATCTGGTTTAATTCACCACTTCAACATCTGGTTCAATTCACTACTACACCATCTGATTCAATTCATCACTTAATCATCTGGTTTAATTCACAACTTCACCAATGCACTACTTCACCTTCTGGTTCAATTCACCACTTCACCATCTGGTTCACTTCATCATCTGGTTCAAATTCATCACTTCAACATCTGGTTCAATTCACTACTTCACCATCTGATTCAATTCATCACTTAATCATCTGGTTTAATTCACAACTTCACCAATTCACTACTTCACCATCTGGTTCAATTCATCACTTCACCACTTACATTCTGGTTCAATTCATCACTTCACCATCTGGTTCAAATTCACCACTTCACCATCTGGTTCAATTCATCAAGTCATCATCTGGTTCAATTCACCACTTAATCATCTGGTTCAATTCACCAATTCACCAATTAACCCCATGAAAATCTGTTTAAATTCACCACTTCACCATCGGGATCAATTCACCACTTCACCATCTGGTTCATCACTTCATCATCTGGTTCAATTCACCACATCACCAACTGGTTCAATTCACCACTTCATCATATGGTTCAATTCACCAATTCATCATGTTTCAATTCACAAATTCATCATCTGGTTCAATTAACCACCTCACCAATTCATCACTTGACCATCTGGTTCAATTCACCACTTCACCATCTGGTTCAATTCACCACTTCATCATTTGTTTCAATTCACCACTTCACTATCCGGTCCAATTCATCACTTCATCATCTGGTTCAATTCACCACTTCACCATCTGGTTCAAATTCATCACTTCATCATCTGGTTCAATTCATCACTTCATCATCTGGTTCAATTCACCAATTCACCAATTCACTACTTCACCTTCTGGGTTAATTCACCACTCCACCATCTGGTTCAATTCACCACTTCACCACTTCACCATCTAGTTCATTTCATCACTTAGTCATCTGGTTCAATTCACTACTTCACCATCTGGTTCAAATTCATCACTTCGCCATCTGGTTCAATTCACCATTTCATCATTTAATTCAATTCACCACTTCACTATCTGATTCAATTCATCACTTAGTCATCTGGTTTATTTCACCACTTCACCAATTCACTACTTCACCTTCTGGGTTAATTCACCACTCCACCATCGGGTTCAATTCACCACTTCACCACTTCACTACTTCACCATCTGGTTCAATTCACCACTTAATCATCTGGTTCAATTCACTACTTCGCCATCTGGTTCAATTCACCACTTCATCATTTAATTCAATTCACCACTTCACTATCTGATTCAATTCATCACTTTGTCATCTGGTTTAATTCACCACTTCACTACTTCACCTTCTGGGTTAATTCACCACTCCACCATCTGGTTCAATTCACCACTTCACCACTTCACCATCTGGTTCATTTCATCACTTCATCATCTGGTTCAATTCACAACTTCACCAATTCACCACTTCACCATCTGGTTCAATTCACCACTTCATAATTTGTTTCAATCCACCACTTCACTATCTGGTTCAATTGATCACTTCATCATGTGGTTCAATTCACCACTTCACCCATTCACTACTT
Organism: Lipophrys pholis; assembly: GCF_963383615.2. Lineage (NCBI taxonomy): Eukaryota > Metazoa > Chordata > Actinopteri > Blenniiformes > Blenniidae > Lipophrys > Lipophrys pholis. Next base: position 201,576 of record NW_028292149.1, read on the forward strand.
CACCATCTGGTTCAATTCACCACTTCACCATCTGGTTCAATTCACCACTTCACCAATTCACCACTTCACCATCTGGTTCAATCCACCACTTCACCAATTCACCATCTTGTTCAATTTACCACTTCACCAATTCACCACTTCACCATCTGGTCCAATTCACCAATTCACCACTTCACCATCAGCTCTACCAGTTTTCCCCCATAACAAAAATGTTCCTGGTCCAGGTCCATTGTTGTCAAACTAGTACGCACAGTCTCCTCCTAAGTTTATTTTAGATCACAAACTTAGTGTGGAAAGTGGCGTACGCATCTTTCAGGACCTGTTTTGTCACAATCCACCTTTATAAATGAGGCCAGACATTGTTCCGGCTCCATCATGTTCCTGGTCCAGGATCAGTTTAACATCCAGACCCAGAGCATCGAGTGTTTTTAGGAGAAAATCCTGAAATGTGTCGGCGTTGCTGTTTGAAAGCTCCTCAAAGTGAATAAAGCCCCGATACTGTTGGTTGAGTCCTTTTGCTTCTTGAAGATGTTGCTGGTTGGTCTGGGAGGACGATTCTCACACACAAAGTCAAAGCCTCTTTGGAAATTTAACACAAAGGATCATGGTTGATGACCAAAGGGCTCGTCCGGGAATTGAACCCGGGACCGCTCCCACCCTAAGCGAGAATCATACCCCTAGACCAACGAGCCTACATGCTGAGGAATAGAAGAGAAGACTGACTCCTCACTAGAACCCAAAGGTTTGGTTCTATCTGTTGACTTGCAGTGGTGGACACACTGATTTCTAGATGTTTGAAGTTGAAGATATGCAGTTCAGATACCATCCTACAGGGGGAGCTGCAGCACTCTCAGCTCTCCTACTTACCTCTGACTTCAATCTATTGGTACCAAGTGAAGTCCAGAGTTTTGATGGATGAAGGTTCTCATAATATGTGAGGAACCACATCTCCTCCTCAGTATAGTGATCTGCAGCATCTGACCAATCACAATCATGGAGAAACTCTGCAGAGTAACATGCTGGTTTTCACATCTTTTGTGAAAATGCCTTGCTCAAGTTTTTGACATTGAGAATAAAATGAATTCCTTCTTTGTAATCCAACAGTTCAATCTGAGTCTGTATTGCTAATTGAAACTTGAAAACCTTCTAGAACAGACTGATGGATATTTCCAATGACTGGATATTCTGGAGAAACACTTCATGGACTAAGTCCACTGTGGATTTAGTCGACTGAAACTCTGAAGAAATTTAGTCGACTAAACTAGACTGAGACAAGAAAGATTTCTTAGGACTAAACTAAGACTAAAACTAAATGGTGAGTTCCTCAAAAGACTGAGACTAAATCAGAGTTTGTTGTCAAAATGACCACTGTACAGAAGTTTTGAGCAGAAGTGTCTCCTCTGTCATTTAATACCATGTTTGTATGTTAACGATGTTAAAATGTTGTTTTACATTTTCTTATAGTCTGCACCAGTCCTGATGTGCTGTTTCACATCTGGTGAGTTTTGGAGAATGTTTAGGGTTTAATTTGGGTTCAATGTGGTCAGGAGAAGAAAGAAAGAAAGAAACACTACAGATGCAATAGGGTCCTCGCCTCCAGGCAGCTTCCCTTCTGGGCTCGGTCCCTAAAGAAAAGGTGCACAGAACCCGGTATCCAGTGATGAGGTCCTACAAAGGGAACCACAAATGGACTCCAGAGTCTTACTGTGTAACTTTTATGTTTATATTGGCAACAGCTGGAATGGCTGGAAGGGGCCGTTCCCAGTCTGAACCTCATGGTTTTCAATAACAACACTAAAAGGTTTTGCTCTCCCTGTCAGGGAATTGAACTACAGTCTCCTGTGTGACATTCAGGAATACTCTCTACTATACTAGCAAGGAGATGAGGTCAACCACTGTCTAAGTCCCTCAGGGGCGGAGCCAAACTCTGCACATACGCTTGTGTAACCACAGCGGAGTGTCACTCAAACTGTGGGGGAGGGGCTCACGCAGCACAGCAGTTGGATCACATGACTTCTCTTGGTGGGAATCTGCTGCTATGTGAGAGTTGGTGGTTCAGTGGTAGAATTCTCGCCTGCCACGCGGGAGGCCCGGGTTCAATTCCCGGCCAATGCAACAGACCTTTTCTGAACCCTACTTTGTGAAGAGTTGACATAAATATCACGCCGTGGGGTTTTTTCTTACTGGTCAACCTATGCTGCTTTTCCACTGGTACCTACTCAGCCCTACTTCACCTGACTTGGCTCGCTTTTGACGCGTAACGCAGGCGGCGTTCTTAATTTGACCCCTAAACATTCTCCAAACCTCACCAAATTTGGCACATTCATCAGGACTGGTGCAGACTATAAGAAAATGAAAAAATGAACCCACAAAGAGCCAAAATGTGCTCTCTAGCACCACTTACAATCACTTAAATGACCACCACAGCCATGGTGTGATCTCTCTAGGAATGTTGTAGAGATATCAAACTAAAACTCATTTGATCATCTCATCGACACCTAAATATCACACAATGACACCCCTGACCTAAGTCCAACAGAAAGTCCACAATTTGCCTTTCAATTTGCCCTTCAAAATAAGATTTACGGACCAAATTTAATCTGGCTCTCCCTCAAACACTATCTCCTCTGAGGGTGAACATCATATCGGCTTCAAAACACTATTAACTGACAGGAGACGCTTCTCCTCAAAACTTCTATACAACTTTGTAGTTACTCGAGTGGTTTGGATTTTATTTGCTGTCAAAGATTGCAATGTCGAATCCTGCTCCTCTCATTCAAATATATTGTAAAACCAAACACCACGGCCAGTAGGAATGTTGTAGAGATCAAACCAAAACTCACTTGTTCATCTCATCAAGATCTAAAAATCACACATTGTCACCCCTGACCTAAATCCTCCAGGAAGTCTGCAATTTGCTTTTGTTTCCACACCTCAAACTTCAATATTCACCATCAAAGAGGAAGTCTGCTGTAACTACAGGTTTGCATGTCCAGAAGAAAATGCAAGTGTGAATGCTGAAGGGGCTGAATAAAGCTGCTTTCTCCTTTGATCTTGGCTCCATGTCGTCTCCAGTGTTGAGAACAGAGCAGATCAAAGCCGATCAAAGGAGATCAGCGTCTGTTGCAAATCAAAAACACTGAGCAGGTAACATTCATAGACGTCCAAGACCATCCATCCATCCAGGCCATAATTCTGGATGTCTATTTGACAGCCAGAACTAGTTTACAAATGACAAAAACATGATGGACATTACAAAAAATATTTACATCTAAGACAGCCAGAATCAGTGGAAAGAGACGGTCACAAGCTGCCTGTTAAGTCCTATAGCCTGTATAATTATTGATTCGTCATTGAAATATTGAGGGAAGTAGATCATGACAGGACAGAGGAGACAGCATGTGAAGTTTAATGCACAATGTCTGAGTTATGACCATTTGTTCTTTTGGTCACGAGGTATTGAACTTTTTCATCCTCCAAGGAGAAACTTGTCACTTTCATTACCTTTCATCTTATGAATACAACTATGTACCTGAGTAAATGTTTTATCAACACTGTCAGTTGTTGTTGTTTATCACATTGGTGCAGTGGTCAGTGGTCATGTGTTCTCTCTGCTTTGCTTTGTTGAGAAAATCATTTCAGTGGAGAACATGAGCACTCATTGTTTCATCACAACCAGACTCTCTGTGGTGTTGGGGTTCGGGTTTGATCAGAATATGCAAATTACTCTAGTGATCGGCCAATGGAAGGTTCTGATCCACCAGAGGTCATTTACATATAAACAAATAGTCAAACAGGTAAATTGTTATTTACTTGTGGACAATTACTGATCACTAGCGGTAGACCACCAAAATAATGGATTACTGGAGTAATAGATTACTAAGGCAATGTACCAAGTGTAAGTTATGCAGGGCTACAAGGGTTGATTACAGTAAATAGTCAGTTGTCGACCGACAGTTGTGAGCTATAAAGGGTCACCTGATGGGAGGAACCTCCAGAGGTGTCAGATCACTAAGGCGGTCCACAAGTGATACGACTGGTCACTCGGAGTGACTGGTCAATAGGAGTGACTGGTCACTCCTTGGTTAACAACCACGGGTCACTGGTGTGAACTACCGAAGCATCTGTGGAGCCACAGGAGGCGACTCGCTGAAGCAACCTGGGAAGAACTCAAACTGCTCGGAGTCACAAATGGTTATTGACCAATCAATGATCAACAGTACTTGATTACCAGTGACGGCTAAATTACAGGAAGTAATTTATAATTCAAGTTATCAATGAAACAAATCTGGGATTTATAAATTAATAGTTGAAGGGAGGTTAAACTACTTCAGTGGAATAAATCACCGAGGGTGATCTACAAGTCATTTAGGATAGATTGTTAATTAAACAAATTGTGTTATTTATTTAGTAACAATCAGAAGTAATCAAGAAGGAGTTGGAATGAAGTAAAGTCATGGTTTACTAATTAATACAATGAATTTCTTGAATGTGCCAAACCATTGAAAATGAATTAAAGACAGTTAGGATTATCAACTGAACAAACTTGTGATTTATTAATTAATAATTCTGGATAATTAGATGCTGAGATGCAAGAAAACCACTGAAAAATGATTAAAAACAATCTTGATTATTAATTAAATAAATGTATTAATTTATTAATTAATAAGAAATACTAATTATATATCTGCAATGAAGTCACCGACCAATAGCTTTAGAGGCAATTCAAGTTGTGATTAAATTATCTGAGTATTAAATCAATCAATTATAGTGCGAGTAATTAGACACCAAAAAGATTTAAAAGCAATGCGGGTTATTCCAGCAATAAACCTGCATTCATTAGCCAACAACTCTTAAGTGTATTAAATTACTGAAAGTGTTAAAATCATTGAAATTGATTTAAACCGTTCAAACTATTAATCAATGAATATTACCGTTACTTAATCAGAGAGTCGGGGCTCCAGCTGAAGTTAGGATCTTAAACTAAACATCAGTCTTATTAAATGAGTGAAGTTCTTCTTCCTGGTTGGAATGAGAAGCAGAACTTTAAATGAACCAGGGAAGGAAGGCTGGGAATCCCAGCACTGACTGTTCCAACCAGCAATCGTCACAGAAAAACACCAAAACCACCAAGAATCCTTCAATTCAACTACTAAGTGTTTATTAACTAACGTCTATTCCTAAATCACCAATCTACCAATCACATCTGATCAATAAACATCAAGTCAGATCTCATCAAACAACACAATACAAAACAAAAGCCAGCAAAGAAAGTGTGTGTGTGTGTGTGTGTGTGTGTGTGTGCGTGTGTGTGTGTGTGTGTGTGTGTGTGTGTGTGTGTGTGTGTGTGTGTGTGAAAGAGAGAAGGGAACGAGTGTGTGTGACTTTGTGGGGAATGAGTGTAATGACCACAAATGTCCACCAGAGGGAGGTAGACGTCAGCGGTCCCGTGCAATAAACCCAGGCGGACAGATGGCGCCAGACGGCACAGTGACTCAGAGTGGGTAATGGGTGTAATTGCCCAGACGGTCACTAGAGGCGTTTGGCGTGCTCTGCCTGGGATGGCGTGACGTCACTGGGCTCCGTGCACAACTCGTTAGACCTGCTGGAGCACCGGGCTTCACGTCGATGAGAAATCCGAGCGGCAGTGAACTACACACGTTCCCAGGGACCCAGTGAAAAGAGGTGATCGGGAACAGCTGAGAGAGAGAGAGAGAGAGAGAGAAGTCTATTATATTAGAAAAATATATATATACATATATATATATATATATATATATATATATATATATATATATATTCTTTTTCTAATATTTCAACTAATTACAATATTTTATACCAGTTCTGTTATATTGTTCTTTGGAAAATTGTGCATAAGGTCAAACTCCTGTTTTTGTCTGTTATTGAAATGTTCTTCATTACATTGCCGGTTCTTTAAAATGTGACCTCCATTGTACATCCTGTTAAGATTTTATTACAATTAAATAAATAAATAACTGATCCAGCTTCACTGGTGTTTCTTTATAATTTAAGAAAACCTAATTCATTCTCAATTATGTCTTTTTGGGTTAAACCAAATGAAAAATAATAGAATTACTGCAACGCAAATAATTAGTTGAAACTCTCTTTAATTGAATTTAATGGCAGTAAACCAAATAAATTAGCTGAGGTATATGTGATTGGTTTGTTTTGGTAAAATATGAAAACATTGAGTTGGAGGAGTTTTTAGATTGTTGTGCAGAAACAAACTCAAACTGAGTCGGAGCTCAGAAACTTTATTAGATGGAAAAACTGCCCAAATCCAGTGGAGTTAATCCAATGAGGTGTTTTTGTTGAGTGCAGTCTGTTGTCCTCGTCAGGCAGGTTGTCCTCATTAAGGGGAGGTAACAGTTAAATATGTGTCGGTGCAGTGACGTGTCCCCCCAGCAGGGGGCAGGTGGTCCAGTGGACAACATGTCTGACAGAGTGTGGTGCTACTAACACCAAGGTCCTGGGTTCAAGCTCTGGAATGAAAGAGGGATTATTTAGAGATTACTTTAAAACCTCTGCTGCTGAAGCTCAGATGTACGGATGACAGCAGGTAATGCAACACTAAGAGTGAGCAGAAGGAGGCGCTGTGCTGCTCAAAGTACCTGTCTAGTAAACAGGAGGTCCTTGGTTCAAATCCCAGCAGGGCCTCACAACATCACATTTGGAAAGTGACTGTAGGTCTTTATGTGAAGACAAGTGGACAGTTTGTCTCTCTGGATTTCAAATCGTCTGTCTAAAGTCAGAGTGTCAGTGTGAGAAAGAATTTGTCAATCTGAATCTGCAGAAGTCATCTTGTGTTTTTTCTGTAATTAGATATTGAAATGTGTAAAAAATCTGCTCCTCTGTATTAGAACGTGTACATGGAATAAGATTAGTCAGTCGTACAAAGAGTTATCAATACATACGAAGATATTTTTGGAGTTGAAAAGTTTGTTTTCATCTTCAAATGATGAAAATACAAACAACTCACCAGTTTCCAGAGGAGCACTTTCACAATCGTCTGTTTGTTTCCACGTGACTTTTGCTCCAGTTGTGTCATGACAGGATTGATAAAGTGCATTACAGTAATCAATTAGTGAGCTGATAGAGCAGGAATTGTCCTTTCAAGGTGGCTGTGATTTAAAAAAGGCTTTACTTTGGTTCTAATGTGGAGTTGATTAAAACAAACTGCTCTGGTTTCCACACTCAGTTTCCACACTCAGTATCTGCTGGTACCTTATGGTACAGTTCAGGTTCTCATGTGTTTTCACTGACTAAAGTTGTGGAGTGTACCAAAAGTAGCTTAGCCAAGCGTCAGCCCTCTGTTGTGGCAGCGAGCATGTCGGTACGATTCCATAAGGAGGAGCTACAATGCAGCGTCTGGATCCTGCCAACAACACTGCTCAATACTTTAATGTTCCACAAAGACTCTTCTTCAGTCTGATGGATTCATTTAGATGTGCTTCATTCTCCTCAAATGTATATGTCTGACCTAGTCATGTTCTTCTCATCTCAGAACACCAAGGTCCTGGGTTCAATTCCCAAACTGGCCATAGAACTGACTGCTAACAAGTAAATGTGTAGAGTTCAGTCGTCTCAGCTCTGTAATGAAAGACTGAGTCATTTCTTTACATGAGGAACTTATTAGAAAGAAACTTGTGGACATTGAACAGTGTGAGAGTCCAAACTCCTTTGTGGTCACGTCTTGTTCCTCCTGCAGTTTCAATGTCTTCAGGACATTCAGGTCATGCAGTGAAAAGAGACGATGACTTTGGAAGACATCTTTGTCTTCTTTCTTTAACCTGCTCCGACCAAGACAACAACAATCAGCAGAGAGACCAAACAACAACAGGAAGAGCAAAACTACAGGTCAACTTAGAGAAAGAGTCCTGGGAAAAGACATCCCATAATGCCTTGCACTGTCCCACCTGACAGCATCAGCAGCGTCCCACAGCCGCCACCACGATACAAACATCTTGGTGGAAGTTTTCAAGGATCCAGACAAAATGTGGCAGCAGATTTGAACCTTCAAGCAGATTGACTCATGTGGCAGGATGTGGAGGACACAATGTCAAAGTCAACATCAAATCCATAAAGGAGCTAAAACCAGGATCAGATGTTGAGACAATAGAGAAGTGTGTATAAATGTATGAACTGTCCACCTTTTGACATCATTGAACACACCTGACACTTTATCAAGGAAGTGAGTTTGTCAGTGTTTGGTTGAAATGTTGGAGTCATGGGACCACGTGGCCAAATGGATTTACTAGACTTCTGCTAACGTCACAGATGAAATTACTCAACAGCCGTTGTGTTAAAATCTTCATCTTTGATAGCATCTTATGTTTATATGTACTGACTTCGGCGGTCGCTCCGTCCTCGTTGTCCTTTTTCATCCTCTGCTCGTTTGCTGTCCCTCCTTTTCCCTCCTCGCCTGCTGCTCCTGTTGCTCACTGATTGGTTGGTTGCTGCTTGGCTTTGGTGACTCTATGTTGCTTTTTTTTTTTTTCTTAGTTCATTTCGGACATTCAGGGGCAATGGAAAATAAAACCACTTTTTTTCAAATTAAAGTGAGCATCAAAGTGAAAAATATTAACGCTACTAAATGATCAACTGTGTCATTACAGGCTGTCACTGTCACAGTTTCAAATGCTGGATTTATTTATTTTTTTTCATATTTTGATGGTTCAAATTGTGAAACTTTATTTCTAGAAGTTAAAATCGTTCATTCAGTCTCTTTTTGGCAGCGACCAAATTCAGTTCAGCTCCAGATCAGATCCATTATGTGATTTGTTGACAAGTGAAAGAGCCACGGGGCTGTAAGGCTCCTTGGACCGCTTGGTTTCCTCACTCAGCTCATCTCACTCTGAGGGAAAAGTTGTTCTTGATGATAAAAAAGTTCTTCTGAGAACATCAGTCCTCATCACTTTCTGCAGAGGAACATAGAGAGTGAGCTACCAGCAGCTGCTCTCTGTGGAGGAGAACATCAGTCCTCACCTCCACCCTTTCTGACAGGCAGGTTGTCCTCATTAAAGTTTGTGTTAACAGGTCAATATGTGTCCGTCCACAGTGACGTGTCCAGTACAGGGTGGAGATCTTACCTGGTCCTCAGAGGTTCTACTGTATCTGAATAACTGTGTGTGTGTGTGTGTGTGTGTGTGTGTGTGTGTGTGTGTGTGTGTGTGTGTGTGTGTGTGTGTGTGTGTGTGTGTGTGTGTGTGTGTGTGTGTGTGTTCAATGACAGTTGGATCTATTTGATGTTTCACATTGTGGATTTGCTGTGAGATTCTCTTGAATTGTGAATCTCTTTGTTTAGTGTTAAAGGTAAGATCAGAGTCTTCAATAGATCAGATCAAAGTACTTTAATAGAATGTATTCAGTCCTCCTGACTGTCCTTTTGGAATGCCAACAGTTGCTCCTCTTTGTGGATCAGTGAAGCCTGGAGCAGCCGCGGTAGAAAAGATGCTCTCTCAAACTGATGCTTCTCTACTTTATTGAGCCTTGCAGGTGAACACACCGTAAGAACTACAATGTACACAGAAAAATACCATGAGCAACTCTTAACAGCAGGTTTTACCTTTAAACTTTTACCATATTTACTACTTTTAACTCATGTGTGAGTAACAAACATGGCCGGGAATCAAACCCTGGACCCTGAGTGGAAGGAGAGGATTCTACCACTGAACCACCAATGTTACACTTCCCTTCATTCCAGCCAGGAAATGTGAAGCGTTCCACCTTCAGTGCTCCATGAACCCCTCCCCCACAGTTTGAGTGATTCTCACTGTCACTGAGTGAAACTGAACCAAACTGTGACCTGACAGTGTCAGAGTCTTGATCTCCTGAATTATTTATGACATCACTGAAGTCCTTTATCTTCTTCAACATGTCGGCTCGTTGGTCTAGGAGGATGATTCTCGCTTAGGGTGCGAGAGGTCCCGGGTTCAATTCCCGGATGAGCCCTTTGGTCATCAACCATGATCCTTTGTGTTAAATTTCCAAAGAGGCTTTGACTTTGTGTGTGAGAATCCTCCTCCCAGACAAACCAGCAACATCTTCAAGAAGCAAAAGGACTCAACCAACAGTATCGGGGCTTTATTCACTTTGAGGAGCTTTCAAACAGCAACGCCGACACATTTCATGATTTTCTCCTAAAAACACTCGATGCTCTGGGTCTGGATGTTAAACTGATCCTGGACCAGGAACATGATGGAGCCAGAACAATGTCTGGCCTCATTTATAAAGGTTGATTATGACAAAACAGGTCCTGAAAGATGCGTACGCCACTTTCCACACTAAGTTTGTGATCTAAAATAAACTTAGGAGGAGACTGTGTGTACTAGTATGACAACAATGGACCTGGACCAGGAACATTTTTGTTACGGGGGAAAACTGGTAGAGCTGATGGTGAAGTGGTGAATTGAACCAGATGGTGAAGTGATGAATTGAACCAGATGGTGAAGTGGTGAATTAGTGAAGTGGTGAATTGGACCAAATGATGAAGTGATGAATTAGTGAAGTGGTGAATTGAACCAGATAGTGAAGTGGTGAATTGGACCAGATGATGAAGTGGTGAATTGGACCAGAGGGTGAAGTGGTGAATTAGTGAAGTGGTGAATTGGACCAAATGATGAAGTGATGAATTAGTGAAGTGGTGCATTGAACCAGATGGTGAAGTGGTGAATTAGTGAAGTGGTGAATTGATAAAGTGGTGAATTTAACCAGATGATGAAGTGGTGAATTGAACCAGATCATGAATTCGGTGAATTGAACCAGATGGTGAAGTAGTGAATTGGTGAAGTGGTGAATTGAACCAGATGGTGAAGTGGTGAATTAGTGAAGTGGTGAATTGAACCAGATTATGAAGTGATGAGTTAAACCAGATGATGAAGTGGTGAATTGAACCAAATGGTGAAGTGGTGAATTAGTGAAGTGGTGAAATGAACCAGATGATGAAGTGATGAATTGAACTAGATTGTAAAGTGGTGAATTGGTGAAGTGGTGAATTGCACCAGGTGATGAATTGGTGAAATTAACTAGATGGTGAAGTGGTGATGTAGTGAATTGAACCACATGATGAAGTGGTGAATTGAACCCGATGGTGAAGTGGTGAATTGAACCAGATGGTGAAGTGGTGAATTGAACCAGATGATGAATTCAGTGAATTGAACCAGATGTTGAAGTGGTGAATTAGTGAAGCGGTGAATTGAACCAGATGATGAATTGGTGAATTGAACCAGATGCTGCATTGGTGAAATGAACCAGATGGTGAATTGGTGATTTGAACCATTGTCTGAAAATAGAGCTGCACCCAACGTGGGGCTTGAACCCACGACCCTGAGATTAAGAGTCTCATGCTCTACCGACTGAGCTAGCCAGGCTACTTGTTCTGTGGTCATGGAAGGTTCACTGTAATATCCTACACATGAGACGACCACTGCTCACTGTGGCTGGCTCACATTGTAGAAACTCCATTGTTGTCAGTGTTTCTGCTGCTGTGGTGTAAAAGTAACACTTTTCTTCAACAGACAAGTTGTTGTCACTTGGAACCTTGTGATGTAAATGGGGTCCAAACCGACCCGTTAACATGAGACTGGGTTGTGAAAGCTCACACAGGAGGAGGGTGAAGAAAAGATCTATTGCATCAATTGGCCGGGAATCGAACCCTCCTGAGTGGCAGGAGAGAATTCTACCACTGAACCACCAATGCTTAAACTTCAGCTCATTCCAGCCAGGAAATGTGAAGCGTTCCACCTTCAGTGCTCCATGAACCCCTCCCCCACAGTTTGAGTGATTCTCACTGTCACTGAGTGAAACTGAACCAAACTGTGACCGGACACTTTTTGTCTCCTGCTGGAAAATAAGAGTCAAACTGTCAATAGTAAGAGAAACATGAAAATCTGCCAACTAAATGGACAAAGCAAAGATCCTGAGAGGAGCTGAAGTCAACATTCTTTACACCTTTTTTCATTGTCATGTTGCGTCTCTTCACTTTTGCACTGAAGTGGACGTAGCTTCTACGTCACCAGATAACATCTACACCATGAGCAAACTGAGTGAACTGAGGCGAGTACTGAAGTACTGAAGTACTGAACTGAACTGTACAGATACATTTTGTACAGTGGAAACGGGGCTGGACAGTCACGAGTCACAAGGACACTCACCTTGGCAAACACTTTGTGACCTGAGAGGGAGTGATTGGGAAGAACATCTGTCCTGAAAGGACGTTTCTGATCTGAACCTGAGGGTTATCAGGAACCACACAGGAATCACCCCATTAGTAGTGGAATTCAATAAAAACTGATGGCAAGGCCTCGGAATGGTGACAATTGTCGAAAATAAACACGTTGCTAGATTTTGATATAAAATGTTGGTAAGGTTATAGTAAGACCTCCATATGGTGAGAGTTGTCGAAAATAAACACGTTGCTAAATTTTGATATAGAATGTTGGTAAGGTTACAGTAAGACCTCGGAATGGTGACAGTTGTCGAAAATAAACACGTTGCTAGATTTTGATATAAAATGTTGGTAAGGCTATAGTAAGACCTCGGAATGGTGACAGTTGTCGAAAATAAAAACGTTGGTGGAATTAAATAAAAACTGAAGGCAAGGCTAAAGTCAGACCTCGGAATGGTGACAGTTGTCGAAAATAAACACGTTGCTAGATTTTGATATAAAATGTTGGTAAGGTTATAGTAAGACCTCCAAATGGTGAGAGTTGTCGAAAATAAACACGTTGCTAAATTTGATATGGAATGTTGGTAAGGTTATAGTAAGACCTCGGAATGGTGACAGTTGACGAAAATAAACACGTTGCTAGATTTTGATATAAAATGTTGGTAAGGCTATAGTAAGACCTCGGAATGGTGACAGTTGTCGAAAATAAAAACGTTGGTGGAATTAAATAAAAACTGAAGGCAAGGCTATAGTCAGACCTCGGAATGGTGACAGTTGTCGAAAATAAACACGTTGCAAGATTTTGATATAAAATGTTGGTATGGCTATAGTAAGGCCTCCAAATGGTGACAGTTGTCGAAAATAAACATGTTGCTAGATTTTGATATAAAATGTTGGTAAGGTTATAGTAAGACCTCGGAATGGTGACAGTTGTCGAAAATAAACACGTTGCTAGATTTTGATATAAAATGTTGGTAAGGTTATAGTAAGACCTCGGAATGGTGACAGTTGTCGAAAATAAACACGTTGCTAGATTTTGATATAAAATGTTGGTAAGGCTATAGTAAGACCTCCAAATGGTGACAATTGTCGAAAATAAACACGTTGCTAGATTTTGATATAAAATATTTGTAAGGTTATAGTAAGACCTCCAAATGGTGACAATTGTCGAAAATAAAGACGCTGGTGGAATTCAATAAAAAATGATGGAAAGGCCTCGGAATGGTGACAGTTGTCGAAAATAAAAACGTTGCTAGATTTTGATATAAAATGTTGGCAAGGCTATAGTAAGACCTCGGAATGGTGACAGTTGTCGAAAATAAACACGTTGCTAGATTTTGATATAAAATGTTGGTAAGGCTATAGTAAGACCTCGGAATGGTGACAGTTGTCGAAAATAAACACGTTGCTAGATTTTGATATAAAATGTTGGTAAGGCTATAGTAAGACCTCGGAATGGTGACAGTTGTCGAAAATAAAAACGTTGGTGGAATTAAATAAAAACTGAAGGCAAGGCTATAGTCAGACCTCGGAATGGTGACAGTTGTCGAAAATAAACACGTTGCTAGATTTTGATATAAAATGTTGGTAAGGTTATAGTAAGACCTCCGAATGGTGACAGTTGTCGAAAATAAACACGTTGCTAAATTTTGATATAGAATGTTGGTAAGGTTATAGTAAGACCTCGGAATGGTGACAGTTGTCGAAAATAAACACGTTGCTAGATTTTGATATAAAATGTTGGTAAGGCTATAGTAAGACCTCGGAATGGTGACAATTGTCGAAAATAAACACGTTGCTAGATTTTGATATAAAATGTTGGTAAGGCTATAGTAAGACCTCGGAATGGTGACAGTTGTCGAAAATAAAAACGTTGGTGGAATTAAATAAAAACTGAAGGCAAGGCTATAGTCAGACCTCGGAATGGTGACAGTTGTCGAAAATAAACACGTTGCTAGATTTTGATATAAAATGTTGGTAAGGTTATAGTAAGACCTCCAAATGGTGACAATTGTCGAAAATAAACACGTTGCTAGATTTTGATATAAAATGTTGGTAAGGCTATAGTAAAACCTCGGAATGGTGACAGTTGTCGAAAATAAAAACGTTGGTGGAATTAAATAAAAACTGAAGGCAAGGCTAAAGTCAGACCTCGGAATGGTGACAGTTGTCGAAAATAAACACGTTGCTAGATTTTGATATAAAATGTTGGTAAGGTTATAGTAAGACCTCCAAATGGTGAGAGTTGTCGAAAATAAACACGTTGCTAAATTTTGATATAGAATGTTGGTAAGGTTATAGTAAGACCTCGGAATGGTGACAGTTGTCGAAAATAAACACGTTGCTAGATGTTGATATAAAATGTTGGTAAGGTTATAGTAAGACCTCCAAATGGTGAGAGTTGTCGAAAATAAACACGTTGCTAAATTTTGATATAGAATGTTGGTAAGGTTATAGTAAGACCTCGGAATGGTGACAGTTGTCGAAAATAAACACGTTGCTAGATTTTGATATAAAATGTTGGTAAGGCTATAGTAAGACCTCCAAATGGTGACAATTGTCGAAAATAAACACGTTGCTAGATTTTGATATAAAATATTTGTAAGGTTATAGTAAGACCTCCAAATGGTGACAGTTGTCGAAAATAAAGACGCTGGTGGAATTCAATAAAAAATGATGGCAAGGCCTCGGAATGGTGAACATTGTCGAAAATAAACACGTTGCTAGATTTTGATATAAAATGTTGGCAAGGCTATAGTAAGACCTCGGAATGGTGACAGTTGTCGAAAATAAACACGTTGCTAGATTTTGATATAAAATGTTGGTAAGGTTATAGTAAGACCTCCGAATGGTGACAGTTGTCGAAAATAAACACGTTGCTAAATTTTGATATAGAATGTTGGTAAGGTTATAGTAAGACCTCGGAATGGTGACAGTTGTCGAAAATAAACACGTTGCTAGATTTTGATATAAAATGTTGGTAAGGCTATAGTAAGACCTCGGAATGGTGACAGTTGTCGAAAATAAAAACGTTGGTGGAATTAAATAAAAACTGAAGGCAAGGCTAAAGTCAGACCTCGGAATGGTGACAGTTGTCGAAAATAAACACGTTGCTAGATTTTGATATAAAATGTTGGTAAGGTTATAGTAAGACCTCCAAATGGTGAGAGTTGTCGAAAATAAACACGTTGCTAAATTTTGATATAGAATGTTGGTAAGGTTACAGTAAGACCTCGGAATGGTGACAGTTGTCGAAAATAAACACGTTGCTAGATTTTGATATAAAATGTTGGTAAGGCTATAGTAAGACCTCGGAATGGTGACAGTTGTCGAAAATAAAAACGTTGGTGGAATTAAATAAAAACTGAAGGCAAGGCTATAGTCAGACCTCGGAATGGTGACAGTTGTCGAAAATAAACACGTTGCTAGATTTTGATATAAAATGTTGGTATGGCTATAGTAAGGCCTCCAAATGGTGACAGTTGTCGAAAATAAACATGTTGCTAGATTTTGATATAAAATGTTGGTAAGGTTATAGTAAGACCTCCATATGGTGAGAGTTGTCGAAAATAAACACGTTGCTAAATTTTGATATAGAATGTTGGTAAGGTTACAGTAAGACCTCGGAATGGTGACAGTTGTCGAAAATAAACACGTTGCTAGATTTTGATATAAAATGTTGGTAAGGCTATAGTAAGACCTCGGAATGGTGACAGTTGTCGAAAATAAAAACGTTGGTGGAATTAAATAAAAACTGAAGGCAAGGCTAAAGTCAGACCTCGGAATGGTGACAGTTGTCGAAAATAAACACGTTGCTAGATTTTGATATAAAATGTTGGTAAGGTTATAGTAAGACCTCCAAATGGTGAGAGTTGTCGAAAATAAACACGTTGCTAAATTTGATATGGAATGTTGGTAAGGTTATAGTAAGACCTCGGAATGGTGACAGTTGACGAAAATAAACACGTTGCTAGATTTTGATATAAAATGTTGGTAAGGCTATAGTAAGACCTCGGAATGGTGACAGTTGTCGAAAATAAAAACGTTGGTGGAATTAAATAAAAACTGAAGGCAAGGCTATAGTCAGACCTCGGAATGGTGACAGTTGTCGAAAATAAACACGTTGCAAGATTTTGATATAAAATGTTGGTATGGCTATAGTAAGGCCTCCAAATGGTGACAGTTGTCGAAAATAAACATGTTGCTAGATTTTGATATAAAATGTTGGTAAGGTTATAGTAAGACCTCGGAATGGTGACAGTTGTCGAAAATAAACACGTTGCTAGATTTTGATATAAAATGTTGGTAAGGTTATAGTAAGACCTCGGAATGGTGACAGTTGTCGAAAATAAACACGTTGCTAGATTTTGATATAAAATGTTGGTAAGGCTATAGTAAGACCTCCAAATGGTGACAATTGTCGAAAATAAACACGTTGCTAGATTTTGATATAAAATATTTGTAAGGTTATAGTAAGACCTCCAAATGGTGACAATTGTCGAAAATAAAGACGCTGGTGGAATTCAATAAAAAATGATGGAAAGGCCTCGGAATGGTGACAGTTGTCGAAAATAAAAACGTTGCTAGATTTTGATATAAAATGTTGGCAAGGCTATAGTAAGACCTCGGAATGGTGACAGTTGTCGAAAATAAACACGTTGCTAGATTTTGATATAAAATGTTGGTAAGGCTATAGTAAGACCTCGGAATGGTGACAGTTGTCGAAAATAAACACGTTGCTAGATTTTGATATAAAATGTTGGTAAGGCTATAGTAAGACCTCGGAATGGTGACAGTTGTCGAAAATAAAAACGTTGGTGGA
Source organism: Lipophrys pholis (assembly GCF_963383615.2). Classification (NCBI taxonomy): domain Eukaryota; kingdom Metazoa; phylum Chordata; class Actinopteri; order Blenniiformes; family Blenniidae; genus Lipophrys; species Lipophrys pholis. The sequence continues at coordinate 218,585 of NW_028292149.1, forward strand.
ATTAAATAAAAACTGAAGGCAAGGCTATAGTCAGACCTCGGAATGGTGACAGTTGTCGAAAATAAACACGTTGCTAGATTTTGATATAAAATGTTGGTAAGGTTATAGTAAGACCTCCGAATGGTGACAGTTGTCGAAAATAAACACGTTGCTAAATTTTGATATAGAATGTTGGTAAGGTTATAGTAAGACCTCGGAATGGTGACAGTTGTCGAAAATAAACACGTTGCTAGATTTTGATATAAAATGTTGGTAAGGCTATAGTAAGACCTCGGAATGGTGACAATTGTCGAAAATAAACACGTTGCTAGATTTTGATATAAAATGTTGGTAAGGCTATAGTAAGACCTCGGAATGGTGACAGTTGTCGAAAATAAAAACGTTGGTGGAATTAAATAAAAACTGAAGGCAAGGCTATAGTCAGACCTCGGAATGGTGACAGTTGTCGAAAATAAACACGTTGCTAGATTTTGATATAAAATGTTGGTAAGGTTATAGTAAGACCTCCAAATGGTGACAATTGTCGAAAATAAACACGTTGCTAGATTTTGATATAAAATGTTGGTAAGGCTATAGTAAAACCTCGGAATGGTGACAGTTGTCGAAAATAAAAACGTTGGTGGAATTAAATAAAAACTGAAGGCAAGGCTAAAGTCAGACCTCGGAATGGTGACAGTTGTCGAAAATAAACACGTTGCTAGATTTTGATATAAAATGTTGGTAAGGTTATAGTAAGACCTCCAAATGGTGAGAGTTGTCGAAAATAAACACGTTGCTAAATTTTGATATAGAATGTTGGTAAGGTTATAGTAAGACCTCGGAATGGTGACAGTTGTCGAAAATAAACACGTTGCTAGATGTTGATATAAAATGTTGGTAAGGTTATAGTAAGACCTCCAAATGGTGAGAGTTGTCGAAAATAAACACGTTGCTAAATTTTGATATAGAATGTTGGTAAGGTTATAGTAAGACCTCGGAATGGTGACAGTTGTCGAAAATAAACACGTTGCTAGATTTTGATATAAAATGTTGGTAAGGCTATAGTAAGACCTCCAAATGGTGACAATTGTCGAAAATAAACACGTTGCTAGATTTTGATATAAAATATTTGTAAGGTTATAGTAAGACCTCCAAATGGTGACAATTGTCGAAAATAAAGACGCTGGTGGAATTCAATAAAAAATGATGGCAAGGCCTCGGAATGGTGAACATTGTCGAAAATAAACACGTTGCTAGATTTTGATATAAAATGTTGGCAAGGCTATAGTAAGACCTCGGAATGGTGACAGTTGTCGAAAATAAACACGTTGCTAGATTTTGATATAAAATGTTGGTAAGGTTATAGTAAGACCTCCAAATGGTGAGAGTTGTCGAAAATAAACACGTTGCTAGATTTTGATATAAAATGTTGGTAAGGTTATAGTAAGACCTCCAAATGGTGAGAGTTGTCGAAAATAAACACGTTGCTAAATTTTGATATAGAATGTTGGTAAGGTTACAGTAAGACCTCGGAATGGTGACAGTTGTCGAAAATAAACACGTTGCTAGATTTTGATATAAAATGTTGGTAAGGCTATAGTAAGACCTCGGAATGGTGACAGTTGTCGAAAATAAAAACGTTGGTGGAATTAAATAAAAACTGAAGGCAAGGCTATAGTCAGACCTCGGAATGGTGACAGTTGTCGAAAATAAACACGTTGCTAGATTTTGATATAAAATGTTGGTATGGCTATAGTAAGGCCTCCAAATGGTGACAGTTGTCGAAAATAAACATGTTGCTAGATTTTGATATAAAATGTTGGTAAGGTTATAGTAAGACCTCCATATGGTGAGAGTTGTCGAAAATAAACACGTTGCTAAATTTGATATGGAATGTTGGTAAGGTTATAGTAAGACCTCGGAATGGTGACAGTTGACGAAAATAAACACGTTGCTAAATTTGATATGGAATGTTGGTAAGGTTATAGTAAGACCTCCAAATGGTGAGAGTTGTCGAAAATAAACACGTTGCTAAATTTGATATGGAATGTTGGTAAGGTTATAGTAAGACCTCGGAATGGTGACAGTTGACGAAAATAAACACGTTGCTAGATTTTGATATAAAATGTTGGTAAGGCTATAGTAAGACCTCGGAATGGTGACAGTTGTCGAAAATAAAAACGTTGGTGGAATTAAATAAAAACTGAAGGCAAGGCTATAGTCAGACCTCGGAATGGTGACAGTTGTCGAAAATAAACACGTTGCAAGATTTTGATATAAAATGTTGGTATGGCTATAGTAAGGCCTCCAAATGGTGACAGTTGTCGAAAATAAACATGTTGCTAGATTTTGATATAAAATGTTGGTAAGGTTATAGTAAGACCTCGGAATGGTGACAGTTGTCGAAAATAAACACGTTGCTAGATTTTGATATAAAATGTTGGTAAGGTTATAGTAAGACCTCGGAATGGTGACAGTTGTCGAAAATAAACACGTTGCTAGATTTTGATATAAAATGTTGGTAAGGCTATAGTAAGACCTCCAAATGGTGACAATTGTCGAAAATAAACACGTTGCTAGATTTTGATATAAAATATTTGTAAGGTTATAGTAAGACCTCCAAATGGTGACAATTGTCGAAAATAAAGACGCTGGTGGAATTCAATAAAAAATGATGGAAAGGCCTCGGAATGGTGACAGTTGTCGAAAATAAAAACGTTGCTAGATTTTGATATAAAATGTTGGCAAGGCTATAGTAAGACCTCGGAATGGTGACAGTTGTCGAAAATAAACACGTTGCTAGATTTTGATATAAAATGTTGGTAAGGCTATAGTAAGACCTCGGAATGGTGACAGTTGTCGAAAATAAACACGTTGCTAGATTTTGATATAAAATGTTGGTAAGGCTATAGTAAGACCTCGGAATGGTGACAGTTGTCGAAAATAAAAACGTTGGTGGAATTAAATAAAAACTGAAGGCAAGGCTATAGTCAGACCTCGGAATGGTGACAGTTGTCGAAAATAAACACGTTGCTAGATTTTGATATAAAATGTTGGTAAGGTTATAGTAAGACCTCCGAATGGTGACAGTTGTCGAAAATAAACACGTTGCTAAATTTTGATATAGAATGTTGGTAAGGTTATAGTAAGACCTCGGAATGGTGACAGTTGTCGAAAATAAACACGTTGCTAGATTTTGATATAAAATGTTGGTAAGGCTATAGTAAGACCTCGGAATGGTGACAATTGTCGAAAATAAACACGTTGCTAGATTTTGATATAAAATGTTGGTAAGGCTATAGTAAGACCTCGGAATGGTGACAGTTGTCGAAAATAAAAACGTTGGTGGAATTAAATAAAAACTGAAGGCAAGGCTATAGTCAGACCTCGGAATGGTGACAGTTGTCGAAAATAAACACGTTGCTAGATTTTGATATAAAATGTTGGTAAGGTTATAGTAAGACCTCCAAATGGTGACAATTGTCGAAAATAAACACGTTGCTAGATTTTGATATAAAATGTTGGTAAGGCTATAGTAAAACCTCGGAATGGTGACAGTTGTCGAAAATAAAAACGTTGGTGGAATTAAATAAAAACTGAAGGCAAGGCTAAAGTCAGACCTCGGAATGGTGACAGTTGTCGAAAATAAACACGTTGCTAGATTTTGATATAAAATGTTGGTAAGGTTATAGTAAGACCTCCAAATGGTGAGAGTTGTCGAAAATAAACACGTTGCTAAATTTTGATATAGAATGTTGGTAAGGTTATAGTAAGACCTCGGAATGGTGACAATTGTCGAAAATAAACACGTTGCTAGATGTTGATATAAAATGTTGGTAAGGTTATAGTAAGACCTCCAAATGGTGAGAGTTGTCGAAAATAAACACGTTGCTAAATTTTGATATAGAATGTTGGTAAGGTTATAGTAAGACCTCGGAATGGTGACAGTTGTCGAAAATAAACACGTTGCTAGATTTTGATATAAAATGTTGGTAAGGCTATAGTAAGACCTCCAAATGGTGACAATTGTCGAAAATAAACACGTTGCTAGATTTTGATATAAAATATTTGTAAGGTTATAGTAAGACCTCCAAATGGTGACAATTGTCGAAAATAAAGACGCTGGTGGAATTCAATAAAAAATGATGGCAAGGCCTCGGAATGGTGAACATTGTCGAAAATAAACACGTTGCTAGATTTTGATATAAAATGTTGGCAAGGCTATAGTAAGACCTCGGAATGGTGACAGTTGTCGAAAATAAACACGTTGCTAGATTTTGATATAAAATGTTGGTAAGGTTATAGTAAGACCTCCGAATGGTGACAGTTGTCGAAAATAAACACGTTGCTAAATTTTGATATAGAATGTTGGTAAGGTTATAGTAAGACCTCGGAATGGTGACAGTTGTCGAAAATAAACACGTTGCTAGATTTTGATATAAAATGTTGGTAAGGCTATAGTAAGACCTCGGAATGGTGACAGTTGTCGAAAATAAAAACGTTGGTGGAATTAAATAAAAACTGAAGGCAAGGCTAAAGTCAGACCTCGGAATGGTGACAGTTGTCGAAAATAAACACGTTGCTAGATTTTGATATAAAATGTTGGTAAGGTTATAGTAAGACCTCCAAATGGTGAGAGTTGTCGAAAATAAACACGTTGCTAAATTTTGATATAGAATGTTGGTAAGGTTACAGTAAGACCTCGGAATGGTGACAGTTGTCGAAAATAAACACGTTGCTAGATTTTGATATAAAATGTTGGTAAGGCTATAGTAAGACCTCGGAATGGTGACAGTTGTCGAAAATAAAAACGTTGGTGGAATTAAATAAAAACTGAAGGCAAGGCTATAGTCAGACCTCGGAATGGTGACAGTTGTCGAAAATAAACACGTTGCTAGATTTTGATATAAAATGTTGGTATGGCTATAGTAAGGCCTCCAAATGGTGACAGTTGTCGAAAATAAACATGTTGCTAGATTTTGATATAAAATGTTGGTAAGGTTATAGTAAGACCTCCAAATGGTGACAATTGTCGAAAATAAAGACGCTGGTGGAATTCAATAAAAACTGAAGGCAAGGCTATAGTAAGACCTCGGAATGGTGACAGTTGTCGAAAATAAACACGTTGCTAGATTTTGAAATAAAATGTTGGTAAGGCTATAGTAAGACCTCGGAATGGTGACAGTTGTCGAAAATAAACACGCTGGTGGAATTCAATAAAAACTGAAGTCAAGGCTATAGTAAGACCTCGGAATGGTGACAGTTGTCGAAAATAAACACGTTGCTAGATTTTGATATAAAAAGTTGGTAAGGCTATAGTAAGACCTCGGAATGGTGACAGTTGTCGAAAATAAACACGTTGCTAGATTTTGAAATAAAATGTTGGTAAGGCTATAGTAAGACCTCGGAATGGTGACAATTGTCGAAAATAAACAGGCTGGTGGAATTCAATAAAAACTGAAGTCAAGGCTATAGTAAGACCTCGGAATGGTGACAGTTGTCGAAAATAAACACGCTGGTGGAATTCAATAAAAACTGAAGGCAAGGCTATAGTAAGACCTCGGAATGGTGACAATTGTCGAAAATAAACACGTTGCTAGATTTTGAAATAAAATGTTGGTAAGGCTATAGTAAGACCTCGGAATGGTGACAGTTGTCGAAAATAAACAGGCTGGTGGAATTCAATAAAAACTGAAGTCAAGGCTATAGTAAGACCTCGGAATGGTGACAGTTGTCGAAAATAAACACGCTGGTGGAATTCAATAAAAACTGAAGTCAAGGCTATAGTAAGACCTCGGAATGGTGACAGTTGTCGAAAATAAACACGGTGCTAGATTTTGATATAAAAAGTTGGTAAGGTTATAGTAAGACCTCGGAATGGTGACAATTGTCGAAAATAAACACGTTGCTAGATTTTGATATAAAATGTTGGTAAGGCTATAGTAAGACCTCGGAATGGTGACAGTTGTCGAAAATAAACACGTTGCTAGATTTTGATATAAAATGTTGGTAAACTATAGTAAGACCTCGGAATGGTGACAGTTGTCGAAAATAAACACGCTGGTGGAATTCAATAAAAACTGAAGGCAAGGCTATAGTAAGACCTCCAAATGGTGACAGTTGTCGAAAATAAAGACGTTGCTAGATTTTGATATAAAATATTTGTAAGGTTATAGTAAGACCTCCAAATGGTGACAGTTGTCGAAAATAAACACGTTGCTAGATTTTGATATAAAATTCGGTAAGGTTATAGTAAGACCTCGGAATGGTGACAGTTGTCGAAAATAAACACGTTGCTAGATTTTGATATAAAATGTTGGTATGGCTATCGTAAGACCTCCAAATGGTGACAATTGTCGAAAATAAAGACGCTGGTGGAATTCAATAAAAACTGAAGGCAAGGCTATAGTAAGACCTCGGAATGGTGACAGTTGTCGAAATTAAACACATTGCTAAATTTTGATATAGAATGTTGGTAAGGCTATAGTAAGACCTCGGAATGGTGACAGTTGTCGAAAATAAACACGTTGCTAGATTTTGATATAAAAAGTTGGTAAGGCTATAGTAAGACCTCGGAATGGTGACAGTTGTCGAAAATAAACACGTTGCTAGATTTTGATATAAAAAGTTGGTAAGGCTATAGTAAGACCTCCAAATGGTGACAATTGTCGAAAATAAAGACGCTGGTGGAATTCAATAAAAAATGATGGAAAGGCCTCGGAATGGTGACAATTGTCGAAAATAAACACGTTGCTAGATTTTGATATAAAATGTTGGTAAGGTTATAGTAAGACCTCGGAAAGGTGACAGTTGTCGACAATAAACACGTTGCTAGATTTTGATATAAAATGTTGGTAAGGCTTTTGTAAGACCTCCAAATGGTGACAGTTGTCGAAAATAAACACGTTGCTAGATTTTGATATAAAATATTGGTAAGGCTATAGTAAGACCTCGGAATGGTGACAATTGTCGAAAATAAACACGTTGCTAGATTTTGAAATAAAATGTTGGTAAGGCTATAGTAAGACCTCGGAATGGTGACAGTTGTCGAAAATAAACACGCTGGTGGAATTCAATAAAAACTGAAGGCAAGGCTATAGTAAGACCTCGGAATGGTGACAGTTGTCGAAAATAAACACGCTGGTGGAATTCAATAAAAACTGAAGGCAAGGCTATAGTAAGACCTCGGAATGGTGACAGTTGTCGAAAATAAACACGTTGCTAGATTTTGATATAAAATTTTGGTAAGGTTATAGTAAGACCTCGGAATGGTGAGAGTTGTCGAAAATAAACACGTTGCTAGATTTTGATATAAAATGTTGGTACGGTTATAATAAAACCTCCTAATGGTGACAGTTGTCGAAAAAAAACACGTTGCTAGATTTTGATATAAAATGTTGGTAAGGCTATAGTAAGACCTCGGAATGGTGACAGTTGTCGAAAATAAACACGTTACTAAATTTTGATATAAAATGTTGGTAAGGCTATAGTAAGACCTCGGAATGGTGACAATTGTCGAAAATAAACACGTTGTTAGATTTTGATATAAAATGTTGGTAAGGCTATAGTAAGACCTCCAAATGGTGACAATTGTCGAAAATAAAGACGTCGCTGGATTTGATTTAAAATATTTGTAAGGCTATAGTAAGACCTCGGAATGGTGACAGTTGTCGAAAATAAACACGTTGCTAGATTTTGATATAAAAAGTTGGTAAGGCTATAGTAAGACCTCCAAATGGTGACAGTTGTCGAAAATAAACACGTTGCTAGATTTTGATATAAAATTCGGTAAGGTTATAGTAAGATCTCGGAATAGTGACAGTTGTCGAAAATAAACACGTTGCTAGATTTTGATATAAAATGTTGGTAAGGTTATAGTAAGACCTCGGAATGGTGACAGTTGTCGAAAATAAACACATTGCTAGATTTTGATATAAAAAGTTGGTAAGGCTATAGTAAGACCTCGGAATGGTGACAATTGTCGAAAATAAACACGTTGCTAGATTTTGAAATAAAATGTTGGTAATGCTATAGTAAGACCTCCAAATGGTGACAATAGTCGAAGATAAAGACGCTGTTTGAATTCAATAAAAACTGAAGGCAAGGCTATAGTAAGACCTCCAAATGGTGACAATTGTCGAAAATAAAGACGTTGATAGATTTTGATATAAAATGTTGGTAAGGTTATAGTAAGACCTCCAAATGGTGACAGTTGTCGAAAATAAACACGTTGCTAGATTTTGATATAAAATGTTGGTAAGGTTATAGTAAGACCTCGGAATGGTGACAGTTGTCGAAAATAAACACGTTGCTAGATTTTGAAATAAAATGTTGGAAAGGCTATAGTAAGACCTCCAAATGGTGACAATTGTCGAAAATAAACACGTTGCTAGATTTTGATATAAAATGTTGGCAAGGCTATAGTAAGACCTCCAAATGGTGACAGTTGTCGAAAATAAACACGTTGCTAGATTTTGATATAAAATGTTGGTAAGGCTATAGTAAGACCTCCAAATGGTGACAGTTGTCGAAAATAAACACGTTGCTAGATTTAGATATAAAATGTTGGTAAGGCTATAGTAAGACCTCCAAATGGTGACAGTTGTCGAAAATAAAGACGCTGTTGGAATTCAATAAAAACTGAAGGCAAGGCTATAGTAAGACCTCGGAATGGTGACAGTTGTCGAAAATAAACACGTTGCTAGATTTTGATATAAAAAGTTGGTAAGGCTATAGTAAGACCTCCAAATGGTGACAGTTGTCGAAAATAAACACGTTGCTAGATTTTGATATAAAAAGTTGGTAAGGCTATAGTAAGACCTCCAAATGGTGACAATTGTCGAAAATAAACACGTTGCTAGATTTAGATATAAAATGTTGGTAAGGCTATAGTAAGACCTCGGAATGGTGACAGTTGTCGAAAATAAACACGCTGGTGGAATTCAATAAAAACTGAAGGCAAGGCTATAGTAAGACCTCGGAATGGTGACAGTTGTCGAAAATAAACACGCTGGTGGAATTCAATAAAAACTGAAGGCAAGGCTATAGTAAGACCTCGGAATGGTGACAGTTGTCGAAAATAAACACGTTGCTAGATTTTGATATAAAATTTTGGTAAGGTTATAGTAAGACCTCGGAATGGTGAGAGTTGTCGAAAATAAACACGTTGCTAGATTTTGATATAAAATGTTGGTACGGTTATAATAAAACCTCCTAATGGTGACAGTTGTCGAAAAAAAACACGTTGCTAGATTTTGATATAAAATGTTGGTAAGGCTATAGTAAGACCTCGGAATGGTGACAGTTGTCGAAAATAAACACGTTACTAAATTTTGATATAAAATGTTGGTAAGGCTATAGTAAGACCTCGGAATGGTGACAATTGTCGAAAATAAACACGTTGTTAGATTTTGATATAAAATGTTGGTAAGGCTATAGTAAGACCTCCAAATGGTGACAATTGTCGAAAATAAAGACGTCGCTGGATTTGATTTAAAATATTTGTAAGGCTATAGTAAGACCTCGGAATGGTGACAGTTGTCGAAAATAAACACGTTGCTAGATTTTGATATAAAAAGTTGGTAAGGCTATAGTAAGACCTCCAAATGGTGACAGTTGTCGAAAATAAACACGTTGCTAGATTTTGATATAAAATTCGGTAAGGTTATAGTAAGATCTCGGAATAGTGACAGTTGTCGAAAATAAACACGTTGCTAGATTTTGATATAAAATGTTGGTAAGGTTATAGTAAGACCTCGGAATGGTGACAGTTGTCGAAAATAAACACATTGCTAGATTTTGATATAAAAAGTTGGTAAGGCTATAGTAAGACCTCGGAATGGTGACAATTGTCGAAAATAAACACGTTGCTAGATTTTGAAATAAAATGTTGGTAATGCTATAGTAAGACCTCCAAATGGTGACAATAGTCGAAGATAAAGACGCTGTTTGAATTCAATAAAAACTGAAGGCAAGGCTATAGTAAGACCTCCAAATGGTGACAATTGTCGAAAATAAAGACGTTGATAGATTTTGATATAAAATGTTGGTAAGGTTATAGTAAGACCTCCAAATGGTGACAGTTGTCGAAAATAAACACGTTGCTAGATTTTGATATAAAATGTTGGTAAGGTTATAGTAAGACCTCGGAATGGTGACAGTTGTCGAAAATAAACACGTTGCTAGATTTTGAAATAAAATGTTGGAAAGGCTATAGTAAGACCTCCAAATGGTGACAATTGTCGAAAATAAACACGTTGCTAGATTTTGATATAAAATGTTGGCAAGGCTATAGTAAGACCTCCAAATGGTGACAGTTGTCGAAAATAAACACGTTGCTAGATTTTGATATAAAATGTTGGTAAGGCTATAGTAAGACCTCCAAATGGTGACAGTTGTCGAAAATAAACACGTTGCTAGATTTAGATATAAAATGTTGGTAAGGCTATAGTAAGACCTCCAAATGGTGACAGTTGTCGAAAATAAAGACGCTGTTGGAATTCAATAAAAACTGAAGGCAAGGCTATAGTAAGACCTCGGAATGGTGACAGTTGTCGAAAATAAACACGTTGCTAGATTTTGATATAAAAAGTTGGTAAGGCTATAGTAAGACCTCCAAATGGTGACAGTTGTCGAAAATAAACACGTTGCTAGATTTTGATATAAAAAGTTGGTAAGGCTATAGTAAGACCTCCAAATGGTGACAATTGTCGAAAATAAACACGTTGCTAGATTTAGATATAAAATGTTGGTAAGGCTATAGTAAGACCTCGGAATGGTGACAGTTGTCGAAAATAAACACGCTGGTGGAATTCAATAAAAACTGAAGTCAAGGCTATAGTAAGACCTCGGAATGGTGACAGTTGTCGAAAATAAACACGCTGGTGGAATTCAATAAAAACTGAAGGCAAGGCTATAGTAAGACCTCGGAATGGTGACAGTTGTCGAAAATAAACACGGTGCTAGATTTTGAAATAAAATGTTGGTAAGGCTATAGTAAGACCTCGGAATGGTGACAGTTGTCGAAAATAAACATGTTGCTAGATTTTGATATAAAAAGTTGGTAAGGCTATAGTAAGACCTCGGAATGGTGACAGTTGTCGAAAATAAAGACGCTGGTGGAATTCAATAAAAACTGAAGGCAAGGCTATAGTAAGACCTCCAAATGGTGACAATTGTCGAAAATAAACACGTTGCTAGATTTTGATATAAAATGTTGGTAAGGTTATAGTAAGACCTCGGAATGGTGAGAGTTGTCGAAAATAAACACATTGCTAGATTTTGATATAAAATGTTTGTACGGTTATAATAAAACCTCCTAATGGTGACAGTTGTCGAAAAAAAACACGTTGCTAGATTTTGATATAAAAAGTTGGTAAGGCTATAGTAAGACCTCCAAATGGTGACAGTTGTCGAAAATAAACACGTTGCTAGATTTTGATATAAAAAGTTGGTAAGGCTATAGTAAGACCTCCAAATGGTGACAGTTTTCGAAAATAAACACGTTGCGAAATTTTGATATAGAATGTTGGTAAGGTTATAGTAAGACCTCGGAATGGTGACAGTTGTCGAAAAAAAACACGTTGCTAGATTTTGATATAAAAAGTTGGTAAGGCTATAGTAAGACCTCCAAATGGTGACAGTTGTCGAAAATAAGCACGTTGCTAGATTTTGATATAAAAAGTTGGTAAGGCTATAGTAAGACCTCCAAATGGTGACAGTTTTCGAAAATAAACACGTTGCGAAATTTTGATATAGAATGTTGGTAAGGTTGGTAAGACCTCCAAATGGTGACAGTTGTCGAAAATAAAGACGCTGGTGGAATTCAATAAAAACTGAAGGCAAGGCTATAATAAGACCTCGGAATGGTGACAGTTGTCGAAAATAAACACGCTGGTGGAATTCAATAAAAACTGAAGTCAAGGCTATAGTAAGACCTCGGAATGGTGACAGTTGTCGAAAATAAACACGCTGGTGGAATTCAATAAAAACTGAAGTCAAGGCTATAGTAAGACCTCGGAATGGTGACAGTTGTCGAAAATAAACACGGTGCTAGATTTTGATATAAAATGTTTGTAAGGTTATAGTAAGACCTCGGAATGGTGACAGTTGTCGAAAATAAACACGTTGCTAGATTTTGATATAAAATGTTGGTATGGCTATCGTAAGACCTCCAAATGGTGACAATTGTCGAAAATAAACACGTTGCTAAATTTTGATATAGAATGTTGGAAAGGTTATAGTAAGACCTCCAAATGGTGACAATTGTCGAAAATAAAGACGCTGGTGGAATTCAATAAAAACTGAAGGCAAGGCTATAGTAAGACCTCGGAATGGTGACAGTTGTCGAAATTAAACACATTGCTAAATTTTGATATAGAATGTTGGTAAGGCTATAGTAAGACCTCGGAATGGTGACAGTTGTCAAAAATAAACATGTTGCTAGATTTTGATATAAAATGTTGGTAAGGTTATAGTAAGACCTCGGAATGGTGACAGTTGTCGAAAATAAACACATTGCTAGATTTTGAAATAAAATGTTGGTAAGGCTATAGTAAGACCTCGGAATGGTGACAGTTGTCGAAAATAAACATGTTGCTAGATTTTGATATAAAAAGTTGGTAAGGCTATAGTAAGACCTCGGAATGGTGACAGTTGTCGAAAATAAAGACGCTGGTGGAATTCAATAAAAACTGAAGGCAAGGCTATAGTAAGACCTCGGAATGGTGACAGTTTTCGAAAATAAACACGTTGCTAGATTTTGAAATAAAATGTTGGTAAGGCTATAGTAAGACATCGGAATGGTGACAGTTGTCGAAAATAAACACGTTGCTAGATTTTGATATAAAATGTTGGTAAGGCTATAGTAAGACCTCGGAAAGGTGACAGTTGTCGAAAATAAACACGTTGCTAAATTTTGATATAGAATGTTGGTAAGGCTATAGAAAGACCTCGGAAAGGTGACAGTTGTCGAAAATAAACACGTTGCTAGATTTTGATATAAAATGTTGGTAAGGCTTTTGTAAGACCTCCAAATGGTGACAATTGTCGAAAATAAAGACGCTGGTGGAATTCAATAAAAACTGAAGGCAAGGCTATAGTAAGACCTCCAAATGGTGACAATTGTCGAAAATAAACACGGTGCTAGATTTTTATATAAAATGTTGGTAAGGCTATAGTAAGACTTCGGAATGGTGACAATTGTCGAAAATAAACACGTTGCTAGATTTTGATATAAAATGTTGGTAAGGTTATAGTAAGACCTCGGAATGGTGAGAGTTGTCGAAAATAAACACATTGCTAGATTTTGATATAAAATGTTGGTACGGTTATAATAAAACCTCCTAATGGTGACAGTTGTCGAAAAAAAACACGTTGCTAGATTTTGATATAAAAAGTTGGTAAGGCTATAGTAAGACCTCCAAATGGTGACAGTTGTCGAAAATAAACACGTTGCTAGATTTTGATATAAAAAGTTGGTAAGGCTATAGTAAGACCTCCAAATGGTGACAGTTTTCGAAAATAAACACGTTGCGAAATTTTGATATAGAATGTTGGTAAGGTTATAGTAAGACCTCGGAATGGTGACAGTTGTCGAAAAAAAACACGTTGCTAGATTTTGATATAAAAAGTTGGTAAGGCTATAGTAAGACCTCCAAATGGTGACAGTTGTCGAAAATAAACACGTTGCTAGATTTTGATATAAAAAGTTGGTAAGGCTATAGTAAGACCTCCAAATGGTGACAGTTTTCGAAAATAAACACGTTGCGAAATTTTGATATAGAATGTTGGTAAGGTTATAGTAAGACCCCCAAATGGTGACAGTTGTCGAAAATAAAGACGCTGGTGGAATTCAATAAAAACTGAAGGCAAGGCTATAATAAGACCTCGGAATGGTGACAGTTGTCGAAAATAAACACGTTGCTAGATTTTGATATAAAATGTTGGTAAGGTTATAGTAAGACCTCGGAATGGTGACAGTTGTCGAAAATAAACACGTTGCTAGATTTTGATATAAAATGTTGGTATGGCTATCGTAAGACCTCGGAATGTTTACAGTTCTGCCTCTATCCTGTCCTGCCTCACAAAAGTAAAGAACCAAAGTCCAAAAACTTTTTACAGATGAACGGTTTAAAAACTGAAATCATTTTGATCGCCCCCAATGGACCCAGTTCTGGTGGTTTTAACAACCTTTGCTCTAGTCTTGGTAGCTCATTGAGCATTTTTTGAAAAGAGGCCCACAATTTAGGTGTGGTGTTCAACTCCGACCTGTCCTTTGACTGTCAGGTGACCAAGGTAGTCCAATCCTGCTTTGCTCAGCTGAGACAACGAGTCAGGACCAGGTCATTCCTCTCCCCAGCAGACCTGGAGAAAGTAATACATGTCTTCATCTGGTCCAGGCTGGATTACTGTAACTCCCTTTATTCTGGCATCAGTAGGCTCAATGTTCAAAGACTGCAGCTGGAGCAGAATGCTGCTACCAGGTTTTTAACAGGCACCAGGAGGAGGGACCACATTTCACCAATCCCTTCTTCCTTTCACAGGCTGCCTGTCAGTTTTAGAAGAGGTTTTAAAATGCTACTGCTTGTTTTTAAAGCCTTGAATGGTCTGACTCCTCCAGATATCAGAGACCTGTTATGATAATAATAATTACTAGAGGTTTGTATTTCCAGAAGAAAATGCAAGTGTGAATGCTGAAGGTTGAATAAAGCTGATCTCCTTTGATCTCAGCATCTCCATGGCTCCAGTGCTGAGGTCATATCAGATTGAAGGAGATCATCGGCTGTTGCTGTGTAGATGCTAAGATCAAAGATTTTCTCCTGCTTTGATCTGCTCTGATCTCCATGAGGTGCCTCTCCCATCTGCTTTGTATGAGACATTTTTTCAAAGTTTTTTGTAATTTATTCCGAAACAGTTAAAGATATAAAAAGCACACAGCATAGCAGTCATCTCATGAACAAGCTGCACTTCTTATATATATATATATATATATATATATATATATATATATATATATATATATATATATTTGAACCGCCAAGAAGTCCGAATAATAATTCACAAAATAATACAGAATATTTATAGTGCCTTTCAAACCACTCAAGGTCACCTCACAAAGTTAAATAAGCCAGACCATTCCTCTGACAGGGGTCTACTAATGGTACCAAGAACAAGGCTCATTACCAGGGTGACAGAGCCTTTACTCTCCGGCCCCTCGGCTCTGGAACTCAGGCAGGAAAACTCAATATCCTGTTTTAAGTCTCGTCTTAAAACTCATTTTTATCACTTGGCTTTTATTAACTGATGTTTTTTGTTTTTATTTCTTCTTATCTTTATGTTGTATGCTCTGGAATTTCATTGTGGTAAATTTTATTGTGGTTTTAATGTAAAAGTAGTTTGTTACTGAGTTTAGAAAAGTGCTATAGAAATAAAGTCATTATGTTTGCTGGTTATGTAACCTCAGAGATTTTTCATACTTGATATGATCAAGATAAACAGCAGCTCCACCAGAGTATTTCTCTACTGGACAGCAGCTCCTCAGGATATCAGTCATTTGACAATTGGGTGTAGATCATGAAAGCAA
Organism: Lipophrys pholis; assembly: GCF_963383615.2. Lineage (NCBI taxonomy): Eukaryota > Metazoa > Chordata > Actinopteri > Blenniiformes > Blenniidae > Lipophrys > Lipophrys pholis. The sequence goes on from NW_028292149.1 coordinate 234,147, forward strand.
CACTCCTCTGGATGGAGACTCCAGAGAACTGTTCTGCATTGACCTAGTTAAGGCCAATTCATCCTCCATAAGAACAAGAAGAAAGTTCAGCAGTGCAGGTCCTGCCGAACAAAATGACGTCATTTCCTTCTTCCAGCTTCTTCTGGCTGAAGAAATTAGTTTGGGCTGTTCCAGCCGTCCTGCTGAACTATGTAGGAGCCGCACTGCCGAAACTTCTGCTCTGCCGTGTGCTGCTCATGCGTGTTCCAGTTCGCTCATGACTATCAGTCATATTTTAATCATATTTAACTTGTAACATCGCTACTGTACGAGCGCCGCAGCTCGTTAAAATGTAGGAGGGCAGGTTTACGTGATGCACCTGAACGCATCATGAACAGCTGTCAGCTCCTGTAGTTAAACCCGGACTAACATGGAGCTCGGACAAAAACTCTTTTTATTACTGAAACAGTTCAGAGAAATGTATTTCTGAAAGCACTGGAGGCGAGAAATAAACTTTGCAGTTGAAAAGTTTAAACACCGAATCACAGATGTGTGGCTGATGCGAGGGGGCGTGGCCTGCAAGTTCGGCAGCTTGTTATCGGAGTATGAACAGTCCTGCTGAAAAAGCTTTTTTTTTTTCTTGTTCAAAAAGGGGCCTTAAGTCTCCAATGTACCAGGAGCAGAAATGATGACGGTGTCTCATTTGAGGAAGTAAATCCTCCCAAATCTCTGAAAGTGGCAGTGGTGGGATTTGAAGCCATACCTCCTGAGAGACTGGAGCCTTAATCCAGCACCTTGGACCGCTCAGCCACACGACATGCACTTTACCAATAATGTGCTCAAACCTGGTCAGATAAAGGTCGCGGCTAACGGTTGTTCATTAATACTGTGATGTCTGATTTCTTTCAGATCAGAATCAAACGTGTATTTTTTTGGTTTTTTTAATGTTTTTATCAGACTGCTATCAAATGTAAATATTTTCCTGCAGTACATCTGACACCAGGTAATGCAGCACTAAAAATACACCAAAGGAGGTGCTGTGGCTTAGATGGTCAAAGTCCATGTCTAGTGAACAGGAGTTCTTGGGTTCAAATCCCAGCAGTGCCTCATGACATGAATTCAATTAATCTTTATTTATATAGCAGGAAGTGAAACAAAGTAATTTGTAGTTTCTTTTTACTGTGAGAAACTCATTATGTACTATAAAGGTACAAATCCTCCAATAGCAGTTGAACTTTCAGCTTCATTTCTTCAAGGTCGGCCATGACTAATGTTTTCATTGACTTTTGTCAGGATGTGGTCATTCCATGAGCTCTGTCAAGGCTGTCAGGAGTCCTGATCTCCTGCCTTATTTAGGACAATCAGTTGCAGTTAAATTCCCAGATGAGTCCTTGGAGTGACCATGTCGTTCCATAATCAGTCCCCAAATAGCAGGTTGAACCCACACCAGAATGCTCCGAGGAATTGATTTCAGACTGTGTCCATGTAATAATAGAGATTAGACATAAAATGTGGTTCTGATAGGTCCAGATCTAGTCTCCTACCCCGCCTCGCTCTACTCTGGCCTCAAAACTTCATTTTATCAAGGATTTTATAAAAACTGTTGCTTCCCAGCTCATTTCTTTGATGGATTGAAATCAAACCTTTGGGACATTTCAGTCTGGTTTCCTGCACATCATAGCTCTGACACTGTGCTGGTTAAGGTCATCAACCATCTACTACTTTCAGCCAATAATGACTTGTACTTCTTCTTAGTTCTTCTTGACCTTCACTAAGTATTTGATACAGTCAATCATAAGATTTTAATTAACCCTCTGAAAAATCTTGTTGGCATCTCTGGTGTTGCTCTTAACTAGTTTTCCTGGTATTTATCAGACAGATCATTTTCTGTTCAGCTTGGAGAGACCTCTTCCTCTTGTGCTGCTCTTTGTTGTGGTGTCCCTCAAGGCTCTGTTTTGGTTGGCCTTAATGTTAACTTTGATTTTGATGAAGACGACACACAACTGAACAGTTGTGAACTGAACTTCACAACTGTTATGATAATAATAATTACTAGAGGTTTATATTTCCAGAAGAACATGCAAGTATAAATGCTGAAGATTGAGTAAAGCTGATTTCCTTTGATCTGAGCGTCTCCATGGCTCCAGTGCTGATCTCTTATCAGATCAAAGGATATCAGTGACTTTTGCCATGGAGATGCTCAGATCAAAGATTTCCTCTGGCTTTGATCGCCATTGATCTCCATCCGGTGCCTCTCCCATCCACTTTGTAATGAAAGGCTCGTTATTGTTCTTTTTCACAACCTTGTTGATGATGTCATCATTAGATTCAGGTATGCTGAAGCAGGCAAAGAACTAAAACATGCAGGACACCAGCACTCTCTGACCCAGTTTGGACACCCTGATGTAGACCATCAAGAGACAGGTTGGTTTTATCCTAATGATGATGTGTTTCTGCAATAGTCATCCTGCTCAGTTTCAAGTTTCTTCCCACAAACAGCCTGAACAGGGATTTGAACCCTGGACCCTCAGATTAAAAGTCTGATGCTCTAACATCTGAGCTGCCCAGGTCTGCCTACACGGAGTTGTGTCTCCATATGATTCTCACTTATGAGTGAGACGAAGCAGACACTGATCCTGACCACCAAGGTGCAGAAGTGGAGACTCTTCTTGCTCGCTGTTTTGAAACTCGACAAATTGTCGTCCGTTGTTCCTTCCTGAAGATGTTGAAAAGCTCCGCTCTGGATTTGAAAACAATCAGGAAACATCTGAGCAGACTGCTGGCTGTATTGCATGATAATTTCTCACTGCCTGATTGGCTGCAGGTGAGAAGTTTTGCTTCAGGAAAACCAGTTTTCTCTCCATTTGAAGCTGGAATGAAGAACTGCTTGGTTTTACAGAAAACCTGAACAGGGATTTTAATGGTGGAAGCTCAGATTAAAGAGCATTCATTGATAACGATTATGACTTTTCAAAGCTTAGTTTAGCTGTGGTTCTACCAAGTCGTACCTTCCAGAGTGGACCAGGACGGTAAGGTAAAGCAAAGCTCACCCAGACCCAACTGTGTTGTTTGGTCCATCACAGAAAGTCCAGTTAAAATGGAGACGGGTTGTGAAGGACACAGATGCTCCTGGTACAGTATCAGAGTCTGACTGCTTTCAAAAGGTCCAGTGATCATACAAGAGTATCAGTCACTCTATCTGTTGACTTGCAGTGGTGGACACACTGATTTCTAGACGATTGAAGTGGAAGATATGCATTTCATATACCATCCTACAGGGGGAGCTGCAGCACTCTCAGCTCTCCTACTTGCTTCTGACTTCAATCTATTGGTACACATAGATGTCCCTAGTATTTATGGATGAAGGTTCTCATAATATTTGAGGAACAATATCTCGTTAGTATAGTGTCATGTGTGAGATGGGGGTTTAATTCCCTGAGCATCTCCATGGCAACAGACACTGTTCTTCTTTGATCTCCTTTGAGCTCCATTAGGTTCCTCTCTCTTCTGCTGAATTGAATCCACAGGTGGTAATGAGACATTGATGGACTCTGCTGCTCTCTGATTATGCAACTAAACACACATTAATGTCGACTCAGCACACACAGTATACAGGAGAGCCAGGGAAAGAGAGAAAGAGGAGAAATTAATATTTTACCCGTAAGTATTTCCTCCAGCTTTAGTAGTCTGGTGGCAACCTGTTGTTTTGCTGCAGAATTACTTCTGTGGTCGTTAAATTCGCCTTTTCTAAGTTAAACTAATGACTTTTACTTTCTCAATCAGCTGACAGGAGACATTTTAAAGTGAAATGTTCTACCTTAATATTATTCCACTCGGTGTTGTGCTGCTCTGTCGTCATGGCGATGCACCCAGAGACACTGCACATGCTGCTCCGGTAAAGGAGTAAAAAAAACAAAAATAAAAAACGGAAGTAAACAAAACTGCTTTAATCACCTAAAAATAATATCACGAATTAAACGTTTCAAATGAATTAATTAAATTAACGTGTTATTTTTGACAGCACTAGTGATTATTGATACTTTTTCATTGTTCCTGTTATTTTATTGATACACAGCACACATTAGCAGGTTAGCTCATTCATACAGCAAACTGCAAACAGTGGCGCTCTAGAGACAAAGTCATGATAGTGATGGCGTCCCAGGAGGAAGACGTTTCACAATGTCTCCTCCCACAAGAGTCACCAGTGGAGGAGGTGCATGGTACCTGGAGGTAGTGATGGCCAAATGAAGCTTCATCAACCACTGTCTTGATTTTCTGAAGCCACTAGATGGCGCTGTCTGTTGAACAAACGTTTGAAAACACATTTCATTGTCAGTCCTTCAGCCTCTATCTTCAAACCAAGAGTGCCACCTGCTGGAGACAGAAGATAAAGCAGTTGGCCGTCACTACATGGAGGTCAGCAGGGTCCAATGTTCCACTTTCACAGTACAATATTGTTTGTGTATTTTGTTATTGTCCATGTTCTTACTATTGTGGTGAATGTTGACCACAGCAGAGCAGCAGCAGTAAAGTTTGGTTCCACTGAGAGTTAAACTCAGATCAGTGGACTCAGAGCTCAGAGTTCTAACCATGACACCATGGAACCAAAGAGAGCAGCTCAGCATGGTGCGTTCATGGACATCTAGTCAATGAAAACAGCCTCATCATGGTTTCACCACATTTACTAGAGTTCAGCTGGAAAAGCTGCTTCTGCTGACGTCACAGATGAAATTACTCAACAGTCATTGTGTCAAAAACTTCCTCTTCTGATAGCATCTTAAATTTACATGTACTGACTTTCAGTGGACGCTCCGTCCTCGTCCTTTTTCATCCTCTGCTACTCTGCTGTCCCTCCTTTTACCTCCTCGCCTGCTGCTCCTGTTGCTCACTGGTTGGTATCAAAGTGAAAATAGAAGGTTTTTAATTAAAGTGAACATGAAAGTGGAAATATGATTTTCTATCAAATTAAAGTGACTATCAAATTTAGAATATGAGCTTTTATTTCAAATTAGATTGAACATATCCTGGAAAAATGTTTTTTCAAATTAAATTGAACATCGGGGTGAGAATATGAGGGTTTTTTTTCAAATTAAAGTGACGATTAAAGGGAAAATATGAGTTGTTTTCTTTCAAGTTAAAGTGACTATCAAAGTGAGAACAGGAGTTTCTTTCAAATTAAAGTGACTATCAAAGTGAGAATAGGAGTTTTTTTCAAATTAAAGTGACTATCAAAGGGAAAATATGAGGGTTTTTTTCAAATTAAAGTGACTATCAAAATGAGAATAGGAGTTTCTTTCAAATTAAAGTGACTATCAAAGGGAAAATAGGAGTTTTTTTTCAAATTAAAGTGACTATCAAAGTGAGAACAGGAGTTTCTTTCAAATTAAAGTGACTATTAAAGGGAAAATATGAGTTGTTTTCTTTCAAGTTAAAGTGACTATCAAAGTGAGAACAGGAGTTTCTTTCAAATTAAAGTGACTATCGAAGGGACAATAGGAGTTTTTTTCAAATTAAAGTGACTATCACAGTGAGAATAGGAGCTTCTTTTCAAATTAAAGTGACTATCAAAGGGAAAATATGAGTTGGTTTTTTTCAAGTTAAAGTGACTATCAAAGGGAAAATAGTATTTTTTTTTCAAATTAAAGTGACTATCAAAGGGAAAATATGAGTTTTTTATTCAAATTAAAGTGACTATCAAAGGGAAAATAGGAGTTTTTTTCAAATTAAAGTGACTATCAAAAAGAAAATAGAAGTTTTTTCCAATTAATGTGACTATCAAAATGAAAATAGAATTTTTTTCAAACTAAAGTCACTATCAAAGGGAAAATAGGATTTTTTTTCAAATTAAAGTGACTATCACAGTGAGAATAGGAGTTTTTTCAAATTAAAGTGACTATCAAAGGGAAAAAAGGAGTTTTCTTTTCAAATTAAAGTGACTATCAAAGGGAAAATAGGAGTTTTTTTCAAATTAAAGTGACTATCAAAGGGAAAAAAGGAGTTTTCTTTTCAAATTAAAGTGACTATCAAAGGGAAAATAGGAGTTTTTTTCAAATTAAAGTGACTATCAAAGGGAAAATATGAGGGGTTTATTTTACAAATTAAAGTGACTATCAAAATGTGAATAGGAGTTTTTTTCAAGTTAAAGTGACTATCAAATTGAGAATAGGAGTTTCTTTTCAAATTAAAGTGACTATCAAAGGGAAAATATGAGTTGGTTTTTTTCAAGTTAAAGTGACTATCAAAGGGAAAATATGAGTTTTTTATTCAAATTAAAGTGACCATCAAAGTGAGAATAGGAGTTTTTTTCAAATTAAAGTGACTATCAAATTGAGAATAGGAGTTTCTTTCAAATTAAAGTGACTATCAACGTGAGAATTGGAGTTTTTTCAAATTAAAGTGACTAACAAAGTTAGAATAGGAGGTTTTTTTCAAATTAAAGTAACTATCAAAGGGAAAATAGGAGTTTATTTCAAATTAATGTGACTATCAAAAAGAAAATAGAATTTTTTTCGAATTAAAGTCACTATCAAAGGGAAAAGAGTTTTTTTTCAAATTTAAGTGACTATCACAGTGAGAATAGGAGTATTTTTCAAATTAAAGTGACTATCAAAGGGAAAATATGAGGGTTTTTTTTCAAATTAAAGTGACTATCAAAATGAGAATAGGAGTTTCTTTCAAATTAAAGTGACTATCAAAGTGAGAATAGGAGGTTTTTTTTCAAATTAAAGTGACTATCAAAGTGAGAATAGGAGTTTTTTTCAAATTAAAGTGACTATCAAAGTGAGAATAGGAGTTTTTTCAAATTAAAGTGACTATCAAAGGGAAAATAGGAGGGTTTTTTTCAAATTAAAGTGACTATCAAAGTGACAATATGAGTTTTTTCAAATTAAAGTGACTAGCAAAGTGAGAATAGGACTTTTTTTTTTTAAATTAAAGTGACTATCAAAGGGAAAATAGGAGTTTTTTTCAAATTAATGTGACTATAAAAAAGAAAATAGAATTTTTTTTCAAATTAAAGTGACTATCAAAGGGAAAATAGGAGTTTTTTTCAAATTAAAGTGACTATCACAGTGAGAATAGGAGTTTTTTTCAAATTAAAGTGACTATCAATGGGAAAAAAAGGAGTTTTCTTTTCAAATTAAAGTGACTATCAAAGGGAAAATAGGAGTTTTTTTTCAAATTAAACTTACTATCAAAGGGAAAATAGGAGGGTTTTTTTTTACAAATTAAAGTGACTATCAAAATGTGAATAGAAGTTTCTTTCAAATTAAAGTGACAATCAAAGGGAGAATAGGAGTTTTTTCAAATTAAAGTGACTATCAAAGGGAAAGAAATAGTTTTTTTCAAATTAAAGTGACTATCAAAGTGAGAATAGGAGTTTTTTTCAAATTAAAGTGACTATCAAAGGGAAAATAGGAGTTTTTTTCAAATTAAAGTGACAATCAAAGTGAGAATAGGAGTTTTTTTTTCAAATTAAAGTGACTATCAAAGGGAAAATAGGAGTTTTTTTCAAATTAAAGTGACTATCAAAAAGAAAATAGAAGTTTCTTTCAAATTAAAGTGATGTCCAAATGATGTAAAAATCCTCATCCTCCACTTTGTGCAATTAAAAAGCAAATAAAGCTCCAGATGGATCAGAACTCCTGGAGTGAAACATAAAGTACTTCAGGAAAGGAGGAGAACGCCGCCACTAGAAGTAGAGATATTTTCAGGATTGTTACGTTACGTTATGGAACGAACACTGAAGTTAACCCAGAAGTGGAGTATGGACATGATTGTGTGTTCATCTGTGGTCTGGTGGTGAGTGTGTGTGTTGCCTTCAGGGGCAATGGGAAATAAAACCACTGCATGTAAGAAACACTAAACAATAAAAACACTTCTGGTTAAGATCACAGCAACTTAAAACACAATAAATAAACCAAATATGCAGCAGAATCATATAAATGTGATTAAAAAGCTGTGAACAATGAAGCTGTCCCATGAAGACAAAGTCTTGACTAGTTTCCTGCTGCTGGTTGATCCAGGATGCAGAAGATTTGGATGAATGACTGATGGTTTCTTTGGATGTTTCACATCTTGTTTTGCTCTTGTATAGAAAACATTTACAATCACATTCAACACAAATATTGGAAGAAAGAAAGTAGATGTTTTCACCAACGTGGGCCGGGGAGCTCAGCTGGTCAGAGTGTGGTGCTAATAACACCAAGGTCATGGGTTCAATCCCCATACTGGCCAAATGAAGCTTCATCAACCACTGTCTTCATTTTTTGAAGCCACTAGATGGCGCTGTCTCTTCAACAAACATTTAAAACACACTTCATTGCCAGTGCTTCAGGATCTATCTTCAAACCAACAGTGCCATCTGGTGGTGAGAAAATTAAGAACAGGGTTCATGAGGCTTCATTTAGCATCACTACTAGTGAGTATCTCAACCTGTCACACAGGAGACTGGGGTTCACTTTCCTGATGGAGTTAAGGGATTGTTGTGGTGGATTGCTCACACTGCATGAGCAAGGCACCACTATTATAAATGGCTGCATTGTAATTATTAGTTGCATTGACTTGGAATCAAACCCAGGCCTCCAGCGTGGCAGGGGACAGCTCTACCACTGAAGCACCAGTGCTGACACATCAGATCAGACCGTCTCCATTTTAAATGTCAAAGAGAACTTGTCCTCATGGCAGTAAGCCATGTATTAAAATGAATCCTGATGGAGACACACAAGCTTCAGAGGCTCTGACAGAACTCACTCACAAACCTGAAAACTGCTTCAGGTCAAATGGACCATAAAGGTACAAATCCTCCAATAGCAGTTGAACCTTCAGCTTCATTTCTTCAAGGTCGGCCATGACTAATGTTTTCATTTCCTTTGGTCAGGATGTGGTCATTCCAGGAGCTCTGTCAAGACTGTCAGGAGTCCTGATCTCCTGACTTATTTAGGACAATCAGTTGAGTCCTTTAGCTTCTTGAACACGTTGGATCGTTGGTCTAGGAGTATGATTCTCACTTTGGTTGTCAGAGGTCCTGAGTTCAATTCCCAAATGAGCCCTTGGAGTTACGTTGACCCTCTCCTACAAATGGTTTTAACTTTGGTCATCAACCAGGATCTCTTCGTGTTAAATTTCAAAAGAGACTGAGACTTTGTGTTGGAGGCTTGGCTGATCTCTGCTCTTCACCTCATGAACTTTTTATCAGAGAAACCTCGTTGTAATGTCCAGTTTGTGTCTTTATAACTGATTGAACCAAACTGAAGCACTTCAGCAAGTCTCTCTTTTTGACTCAGACTTTAGCATTATGATTTGCTCCTTTAGCTTTCAGGCCTGTCTAGAATCAGATTGGTCATGCAAAAGGTTCCAGGTCTCTGTAAAGGACAGTAGACCCATCCAAGATGGCTCCTGTGTTCCATCCTGTTCTGGATGTGATTCCCTCAAACCCAAGTGAGGTGTAACATGTCTAAAAGCTGGATTTGTACCATGTATGTGAAATGTTGTTGCTGAGAGAGAGAGAGAGAGAGAGAGAGAGAGAGAGAGAGTGGAGATCAAAGTGAAGAAAAAAATGATGTCACTTGATCTTTTCCATTCTTTTATGACATCACTATGACATCACCAAACAGAGTCAGCAGATAGAACCATCAGGGTATCACACTTCACAGCCTCCCTGGGAAAGTTCTGGAAGACATAGTAGAGAAAGTGTCAGTAGCAGAGGAAGGTTTGGATCCATGGAGCTCTGGGTTCTGGGCCCAGCAGGCTTCCACTGATCCACTCTGCTCAGATATATCAGTATATTATACTATTTCTGAATGTATATATGTATGTATGTATGTATGTATGTATGTATGTATGTATGTATGTTTGTATGTATGTATGTATGTATGTATGTATGTATGTATGTATGTATGTATGTATTTATGTTTGTGTTTAGGAGGAGGCACAAGAGGAGGTGCAGGAGGAGTTGCAGGAGGAGGCGCAGGAGGAGGTGCAGAAGAAAATGCAGGAGGAGGCACAGGATGTGTGCAGGAGGAAGCGCAGGAGGGGGTGGAGGAGGAAGCACATGAAGAGGCGCAGGAGAAGGCGCAGGAGGAGGTGGAGGAGGAGGCGCAGAAGGAGGCCCAGGAGGAGGTGCAGGAGGAGATGGAGGAGGAGGCACACAAGGAGGCCCAGGAGGAGGAGCAGAAGGAGGCACAGGAGGAGGTGATGGAGGAGGTTGAGGAGGAGGCACAGGAGCAGGCGTAGGATGTGTGCAAGGGGAGCTGCAGGAATAGGCGCTGGATGATCTGCATCTGAATGTGCAGGAGGTGCAGGAGGAGGTACAGGATGTGTGCAAGAGGAGGCGCAGATGGAGGCGCAAGAGGAGCTGCAGGAGGAGGCGCAGAAGGATGTGCAGGAGGAGGCGCAAGAGGAGGTGCAAAAGGAGGCGAAGGTGTAGGCACATTATGTGTGCAGGAGGAGGCGCAGATGGAGGCGCAAGAGGAGCTGCAGGAGGAGGCACAGAAGGATGTGCAGGAGGAGGCGCAAGAGGAGGTGCAAGAGGAGGCGAAGGTGTAGGCACATTATGTGTGCAGGAGGAGGCACAGGAGGAGGCACAGGAGGAGGTGCAGAAGGATGTGCAGGGAGAGGTGCAGGGGGAGGCACAGGAGGAGGTGAAGGATTCTGCTGGATGAGTTGCAGGAGGAGGCTAAGAAAGAGGCGCATAATTGTGCAGGAGGAGGCGCAAGGAGGAGGCGCAGGATGTGTGTAGGAAGAGATTGAGGAGGAGGCGCAGGAGGAGGTGCAGGTGGAGGAGGCACAGGAGGAGGTGCAGTTGGAGGTGCAGGATTGCGCAGGAGGAGTTTCAGGAGGAGGTGCAGGATCTGCGCAGGAGGAGGCGAAGGATTCTGGTGGAGGAGTTTCAGGAGGAGGCGCATGATGTGTGCAGGAGGAGTTGCATAAGGAGCTGCAGGATGTGTGCAGGAGAAGGCAAAGAATGAGGGGGAGCATAATTGTGCAGGAGGAGGCGCAAAGAGGAGGCGCAGGATGTGTGCAGGAAGAGATTGAGGAGGAGGTGCAGGAGGAGGAGGCACAGGAGGAGGTGCAGTTGGAGGTGCAGGACTGCATAGGAGGAGTTGCAGGAGGAGGCGCATGATGTGTGCAGGAGGAGGCAAAGAAGGAGGCGCATAATTGTGCAGGAGGAGGCTCAAGGAGGAGGCACAGGATGAGGTGCAAGAGGCACAGTTTAGGTACAGGAGGAGGTGGAGGAACAGGACGAGGTGCAGAAGGAGGTGGAGGAGGAGGCACAGGGGGAGGTGCAGGATGAGGTGCAAGAGGAGGCGAAGGATGGGGCGCAGGATTGTGCAGGAGGAGGTGCAGGATGTTTGCAGGAGGAGGTGCATAATTGTGCAGGAGGAGGCGCAGAAGGAGGTGCAGGATTGAGATCAGGAAGCTAAACTTGCTCCATTGTCTGGTGGAAATAAAACGATGACTCAGCGATAACTCTCTGCAGCTCAATGCAGACCAAACAGAAACACTGGTTATTGCCCCTGATGATTCAATCCCTGGGATTAAACAGTACCTGGGTGACTGAGGCCCGTCTGCTAAGCCAAGTCTTAGAACCTTGGGAGTTCTCTTTGACAAAGACCTGTCATTAGTGCAGCACTGGAAGCAGCTGACCAGGAACTGCTTCTTTCAACTCAGGAAAAGATCTAAACTTAGGAACTTGGTCTCACGGAATGATTTGGAGCTTCTCATTCCTGCTTTTGTGTCTTCGTGTTCCGACTATTGGAACAGTTTGTTTTCATGTCTGAACAAGAAGGAGCTCTCTCCACTGCAATTAGTGCAAAACTCTGCAGAGAGAATTCTGAGCCGTACTAATAGGAGGACTCACATGTCCCCGGTTCTAAAAGAACTTCATTGGCTGCCAGTGTCCTATAGGATCCAGTTTAAAGTTCTGGTCCTGGTCTTCAGAGCCTTGCATGGTCAGGCTCCATCTTATATCAGTGATCTGGTCCAGCCTTACACCCTGAACGGCTCTGAGGTCTGTGGATCAGAACCTGCTGAAGGTTCCACGCTCTCATTTTCTCACTAGAGGTGACCGATCCTTCCAGGCTGTTGCTCCGAGGCTTTGGCAGGATCTTCTTCCCTCTTTCTGCTCAATTGACTCTGTTGACACCTTCAAGAACAAACTTAAGACTCGTCTATTAGTTCAGGCTTTTAACTAACGACCTTTGTGCTGCTAGGATTTTGTCTTGTCTTGGTCTTTTATATTCTGTGTACTTTCTGATGGTTTTGAACTGTGTTGTGAAGTACTTTGTGGCTTTTTGTCTATGAAAGGTGCTATATAAATATACCTTATTATTATTATATGATTATAGTGTGGGTGAGCGGTCCAAGACTCTGGATATAGGCTCCAGTCTCTCAGGAGGTGTGGGTTCAAATCCCACCACTGCCAGTTAAAAGGTTTTGGGTTGTTATATTTGCTTATGTAACAAGACGTCTTCGTCCATTAAGCTCCTGATATGTTGGAAACTGTGTTGATTAATTTCAAAAACCTTTCTTTATGTTTCCGCCTGGTTTCGCACAGGGGACCTTTTGCGTGTAAAGCAAACATGATATCCTGAATTATTTATGACAATCACTGGAGTCCTTTAGCTACTTCAGCATGTCGGCTCGTTGGTCTAGGGGTATGATTCTCGCTTAGGGTGCGAGAGGTCCCGGGTTCAATTCCCGGACGAGCCCTTTGGTCATCAACCATGATCCTTTGTGTTAAATTTCCAAAGAGGCTTTGACTTTGTGTGTGAGAATCCTCCTCCCAGACCAACCAGCAACATCTTCAAGAAGCAAAAGGACTCAACCAACAGTATCGGGGCTTTATTCACTTTGAGGAGCTTTCAAACAGCAACGCCGACACATTTCATCATTTTCTCCTAAAAACACTCGATGCTCTGGGTCTGGATGTTAAACTGATCCTGGACCAGGAACATGATGGAGCCAGAACAATGTCTGGCCTCATTTATAAAGGTGGATTATGACAAAACAGGTCCTGAATGATGCGTACGCCACTTTCCACACTAAGTTTGTGATCTAAAATAAACTTAGGAGGAGACTGCGTACTAGTATGACAACAATGGACCTGGACCAGAAACATTTTTGTTACAGGGGAAAACTGGTAGAGCTGATGGTGAAGTGGTGAATTGAACCAGATGATGAAGTGGTGAATTGAACCAGATGGTGAAGTGATGGATTGAACCAGACGGTGAAGTGTTAAATTGAACCAGATGGTGACGTGGTGAATTGGTGAAGTTGTGAATTGAACCACATGGTGTTTTGAACGAGATGATGAAGTGGTGGATTGAACCAGATGGTGAAGTGGTGAATTGAACCAGATGGTGAAGTGGTGAATTGAACCAGATGATGAAGTGGTAAATTTAACCAGATGGTGAAGTGGTGAATTGAACCGGATGGTGAATTGATGAATTGAAACAGATGGTGAAGTGGTGAATTGGTGAAGTGGTGAATTGAACCAGATGATGAAGTGGTGAATTGAACCAGAAGGTGAAGTGGTGAATTGAACCAGATGGTGAAGTGGTGAATTGAACGAGATGGTGAAGTGGTGAATTGAACGAGATGGTGAAGTGGTGAATTGGACCAGATGATGAAGTGGTGAATTGAACCAGATGGTGAAGTGGTGAATTGGACCAGATGATGAAGTGGTGAATTGAACCAGATGATTAAGTGTTGAATTGGTGAATTGGAGAATTGAACCAGATGATGAAGGGATGAATTGATCCAGATAGTGAAGTGGTGAATTGGTGAAGTGGTGAATTAAACCAGATGATAAAGTGATCAACTGAACAATTCCTTCTTCCTTTCACTGGCTGCCTGTCAGTTTTAGAAGAGATTTTAAAATGCTACTGCTTGTTTTTAAAGCCTTGAATTATCTGACTCCTCCATATATCAGAGACCTGTTATGATAATAATAATAATTACTAGAGGTTTGTATTTCCAGAAGAAAATGCAAGTGTGAATGCTGAAGATTGAAGAAAGCTGATTTATTTTGATATCTGCATCTCCAAGGCTCCAGTGCTGATCTCTAATCAGATCAAAGGAGATCAGTGCCTTTTGCCATGGAGATGCTCAGATCGAAGATTTCCTCCGGCTTTGATCTCCATTGATCTCCATCCGGTGCCTCTCCCATCCACTTTGTAATGAAAGGCTCATTATTGTTCTTTTTCACAACCTTGGTGATGACGTCATCATTAGATTCAGGTATGCTGAAGCAGGCAGAGAACTAAAACATGCAGGACACCAGCACCCAGTTTGGACACCCTGATGTAGACCATCAAGAGACAGGTTAGTTTTATCCTACTGATGACGTGTTGCTGCAACAGTAATCCTGCTCAGTTTCAAGTTTGTTCCCACAAACAGCCTGAAGAGGGATTTGAACCCTGGACCCTCAGATTAAAAGTCTGATGCTCTACCATCTGAGCTACCCAGGCCTGCCAACACAGTGTTGTGTCTCCATATGATTCTCACTTATGAGTGAGACGAAGCAGACACTGATCCTGACCACCAAGGTGCAGAAGTGGAGACTCTTCTTGCTCGCTGTTTTGAAACTTAACAAATTGTCATCCATTGTTCCTTCCTGAAGATGCTGAAAAGCTCCGCTCTGGATTTGAAAACAATCAGGAAACATCTGAGCAGACTGCTGGCTGCATTGCATGATATTTTCTCACTGCCTGATTGGCTGCAGGTGAGAAATTTTTCTTCAGGAAAACCAGTTTTCTCTCCATTTGAAGCTGGAATGAAGAACTGCTTGGTTTTACAGCAAACCTGAACAGGGATTTTAATGGTGGAAGATCAGATTAAAGAGCATTCATTGATAATGATCATGACTTTTCAAAGCTTAGTTTAGCCGTGGTTCTACCATGTTGTACGTTCCAGAGCGGACCAGGATGGTAAGGTAAAGCAAAGCTTACCCAGACCCAACTGTGTTGTTTGGTCCACCACAGAAAGTCCAGTTAAAATGTAGGCGGGTTGTGAAGGACACAGATGCTCCTGGTACAGTATCAGAGTCTGACTGCTTTCAAAAGGTCCAGTGATCATACAAGAGTATCAGTCACTCTCATACTTTCTCATGGTTCTATTGACAATAAGAAGCAACAACACAACACTACTGCTTGGATATGTTTACTGGATCACATCATGGATGGATGGATGGATGATGGATGGAATATACAGACATGACTTCTGTTCACTCTGGAGGTGAGGACCGATTTTCTCCTCCCCAGGGAGAAGCTGCTGGTAGCTCACTCTCTATGTTCCTCTGGAGGTGAGGGGGGAACTCCTGTTCTCACTTTCATAGTCACTTTAATCCATCCATCCATCCATTTTCTTCCGCTTATCCGGGGCCGGGTCGCGGGGGCAGCAGTCTAAGCAAGGAACCCCAGACTTCCCTCGCCCCAGACACGTCCTCCAGCTCCTCCGGTGGGACCCCGAGGCGTTCCCAGGCCAGCCGAAAGACATAGTCTCTCCAGCGTGTCCTAGGTCTGCCCCGAGGCCTCCTACCGGAGGGACATGCCCGGAACACCTCCCGAGGGAGGCGTCCATGGGGCATCCGAAACAGATGCCCGAGCCACCTCAGCTGGCTCCTCTCGATGCGGAGGAGCAGCGGCTCTACTCCGAGCTCCTCCCTGGTGACTGAGCTCCTCACCCTATCTCTAAGGGTGCGCCCAGCCACTCTACGGAGGAAACTCATTTCAGCCGCTTGTATCCGGGATCTCGTTCTTTCGGTCATGACCCAAAGCTCATGACCATAGGTGAGGGTAGGAACGAAGATCGACTGGTAAATCGAGAGCCTCGCCTTTTGGCTTAGCTCCTTCTTCACCACGACGGACCGATACAGCGACCGCATAACTGCAGACGCTGCACCGATCCGCCTGTCGATCTCACGCTCCATCTTCCCCCCACTCGTGAACAAGACCCCGAGATACTTGAACTCCTCCACTTGGGACAAGGGCTCTCCACCGACCTGAAGGGGGCAAGCCACCTTTTTCCGGTCGAGAACCATGGCCTCGGATTTAGAGGTGCTGATCCTCATCCCAGTTGCGTCACACTCGGCTGCGAACCGCGCCAGTGCACGCTGAAGGTCCAGGTTTGATGAAGCCACCAGGACCACATCGTCTGCAAAAAGCAGAGACGGGATCCTGTGGTCCCCAAACCAGACCCCCTCCGGTCCCTGGCTGTGCCTAGAAATTCTGTCCATAAAAGTTATGAACAGAACCGGTGACAAAGGACAGCCCTGCCGGAGGCCAACGTGCACTGGGAACAGGTCCGACTTACTGCCGGCAATGCGAACCAAACTCCTGCTCCGGGCGTACAGGGACCGGACAGCCCTTAGCAAAGGGTCCCGGACTCCATACTCCCGGAGCACCCCCCACAGGACGTCCCGAGGGACACAGTCGAACGCCTTCTCCAGGTCCACAAAACACATGTGGACTGATTGGGCGAACTCCCATGAACCCTCGAGTAGCCGGTGGAGGGTATAGAGCTGGTCCAGTGTTCCACGACCTGGACGAAAACCGCATTGTTCCTCTTGGATCCGAGGTTCGACTAACGGCCGGATCCTCCTCTCCAGTACCCTGGAATAAACTTTCCCAGGGAGGCTGAGGAGTGTGATCCCCCTGTAGTTGGAACACACCCTCCGATCCCCCTTCTTAAAAAGAGGGACCACCACCCCAGTCTGCCACTCCAGAGGCACTGTCCCCAACCGCCACGCAATGTTGCAGAGACGTGTCAGCCACGACAGTCCCTGCACATCCAGAGACTTAAGGAACTCAGGGCGAATCTCATCCACTCCCGGTGCCTTGCCACCGAGGAGCTTAGCAACTACCTCGGTGACTTCAGCCCGGGTAATGGACGAGTCTACCTCTGAGAACCCAGCCTCTGCTTCCTCAGCGGAAGACGTGATGGTGGGATTGAGGAGGTCCTCGAAGTATTCCTTCCACCGCCCGACGACATCTCCAGTTGAGGTCAACAGCTCCCCACCTCCACTGTAAACGGTGTTGGTGAAAAACTGCTTCCCCCTCCTGAGGCGCCGGACGGTTTGCCAGAATTTCCTCGGGGCCGACCGATAGTCCTCCTCCATGGCCTCCCCGAACTCCTCCCAGGCCCGAGTTTTTGCCTCCACCACGGCCCGGGCTGCGGAAAGTCACTTTAATTTGATAGAAATTCATATTTTCACCTTGATTTTCATTTTGATTTAAAAAGAACTCCCATTCCCACTTTCATCTTGGAATGGTGGTGCTTCTTCACTGGTCAGAATTTATACCTTTGCGTCATCTTCCTGCCCCCAGTATGGGGATTGAACCCATGACCTTGGTGTTATTAGCACCACACTCTGACCAGCTGAGCTCCCCGGCCCACGTTGGTGAAAACATCTACTTTCTTTCTTCCAATTTTTGTGTTGAATGTGATTGTAAATGTTTTCTATACAAGAGCAAAACAAGATGTGAAACATCCAAAGAAACCATCAGTCATTCATCCAAATCTTCTGCATCATGGATCAACCAGCAGCAGGAAACTAGTCAAGACTTTGTCTTCATGGGACAGCTTCATTGTTCACAGCTTTTTAATCACAGTTCAATGATTCTGCTGCAGATTTGGTTTATTTATTGTGTTTTAAGTTGCTGTGATCTTAACCAGACGTGTTTTTATTGTTTAGTGTTTCTTACATGCAGTGGTTTTATTTCCCATTGCCCCTGAAGGCAACACACACACTCACCACCAGACCACAGATGAGCACACAATCATGTCCATAATCCACTTCTGGGTTAACTTCAGTGTTCGTTCCATAACGTAACGTAACAATCCTGAAAATATCTCTACTTCTAGTGGCGGCGTTCTCCTCCTTTCCTGAAGTACTTTATGTTTCACTCCAGGAGTTCTGATCCATCTGGAGCTTGATTTGCTTTTTAATTGCACAAAGTGGAGGATGAGGATTTTTACATCATTTGGACATCACTTTAATTTGAAAAAACTTCTATTTTTTTTTTGATAGTCACTTTAATTTGAAAAAACTTCTATTTTCGTTTTGATAGTCACTTTAATTTGAAAAAAGCTCCTATTCTCACTTTGATAGTCACTTTAATTTGAAATAAACTCCTATTCTCACTTTGATAGTCACTTTAATTTGAAAAAAACTCCCATTTTCACTTTGATAGTCACTTTAATTTGAAAAACACCCTCCTGTTTTCCCTTTGATAGTCACTTTAATTTGAAAAGAAAACTCATATTTTCCCTTTGATTGTCACTTTAATTTGAAATAAACTCCTATTCTCACTTTGATAGTCACTTTAATTTGAAAAAAACTCCCATTTTCACTTTGATAGTCACTTTAATTTGAAATAAACTCCTATTCTAACTTTGATAGTCACTTTAATTTGAAAAAAACCCTCCTATTCTCACTTTGATAGTCACTTTAATTTGAAATAAACTCCTATTCTCACTTTGATAGTCACTTTAATTTGAAAAAAAACTCCTATTCTCACTTTGATAGTCACTTTAATTTGAAAAAAAACTCATATTTTCCTTTGATAGTCACTTTAATTTGAAAAAAACTCCCATTTTCACTTTGATAGTCACTTTAATTTGAAATAAACTCCTATTCTCACTTTGATAGTCACTTTAATTTGAAAAAAACCCTCCTGTTTTCCCTTTGATAGTCACTTTAATTTGAAAAAAAAACTCCTATTCTCACTTTGATCGTCACTTTAATTTGAAAAGAGAACTCATATTTTCCCTTTGATAGTCACTTTAATTTGAAAATAACTCCTATTTTCCATTTGATTGTCACTTTAATTTGAAAAAAAACCCCTCCTATTTTCCCTTTGATAGTCACTTTAATTTGAAAAGAAAACTCATATTCTCACTTTGATAGTCACTTTAATTTGAAAAGAAAACTCATATTTTCCCTTTGATTGTCACTTTAATTAAAAAAAAGTCAAATGAAGAAAACGTATAAGGGTGTATTAGTCAATGATATTAGTGATTTCATGTCTGTTTGTTTTTGTTTTTTTACTTACTTACAATAAAAACAGCAGAAAAATTAAAACAGACGATTAAACCATTAAATCAGATGACTGGGAACTCATTTATAAAGGAAAAGACGCCCTGTCACTATGAGTGTACAATCAAACAATACAAGAGAAAGTGAAATATGGATCTGGACTCTGGGAGCAGTGGGCGGAGCTGAGGGTGCACCGTGAGAGAGAGCGAGAGAGAGAGAGAGAGAGAGAGAGAGAGAGAGAGAGAGAGAGAGAGAGAGAGAGCGAGAGACTGAGTCTGAGTTTTACACTCGGACTCGGACTTGGACTTGGAGTGGAGTGGATTAGTCTGGAGGCCCAGGCACATGACCACCTCAGCTTCCACTCAGAGCCCAGACCAGCTGTTCAGATTTGGACACTTGGAGCTGAGAAGGGGGAGGCTCCATGATTCCTGTTCATGCAGAGGTTTTATTTCCCTTTGCCACTGAAAGTAACACACTCACTAGCCACCAGTCCACAGATGAAAACACAATCATGTCCATACTCCACTTCTGGGTTAACTTCAGTGTTCGTTCCATAACGTAACGTAACAATCCTGAAAATATCTCTACTTCTAGTGGCGGCGTTCTCCTCCTTTCCTGAAGTACTTTATGTTTCACTCCAGGAGTTCTGATCCTTCTGGAGCTTTATTTACTTTTTATTTGCACATAGTGGAGGATGAGGATTTTTATATCATTTGGACATCAATTTAATTTGAAAAAACTTTTATTTTCGTTTTGATAGTCACTTTAATTTGAAAAAACTTCTATTTTCTTTATGATAGTCACTTTAATTTGAAAAAAACTCATATTTTCCCTTTGATAGTCACTTTACTTTGAAAAAACCTCCTATTCTCACTTTGATAGTCATTTTAATTTGAAATAAACTCCTATTCTCACTTTGATAGTCACTTTAATTTGAAAAAAACCCTCCTGTTTTTCCTTTGATAGTCACTTTAATTTGAAAAGAAAACTCATATTTTCCCTTTGATAGTCACTTTAATTTGAAAAAAAAACTCCTATTCTCACTTTGATCGTCACTTTAATTTGAAAAGAAAACTCATATTTTCCCGTTGATAGTCACTTTAATTTGAAAAAAACTCGTATTCTCACTTTGATAGTCACTTTAATTTGAAAAAAAAATCCTATTTTCCCTTTGATTGTCACTTTAATTTGAAATAAACTCCTATTCTCACTTTGATAGTCACTTTAATTTGAAAAAAAACTCATATTTTCCTTTGATAGTCACTTTAATTTGAAAAAAACTCCCATTTTCACTTTGATAGTCACTTTAATTTGAAATAAACTCCTATTCTCACTTTGATAGTCACTTTAATTTGAAAAAAACCCTCCTGTTTTCCCTTTGATAGTCACTTTAATTTGAAAAGAAAACTCATATTTTCCCTTTGATAGTCACTTTAATTTGAAATTAACTCCTATTTTCCCTTTGATAGTCACTTTAATTTGAAAAGAAAACTCATATTTTCCCGTTGATAGTCACTTTAATTTGAAAAAAACTCGTATTCTCACTTTGATAGTCACTTTAATTTGAAAAAAAAATCCTATTTTCCCTTTGATTGTCACTTTAATTTGAAATAAACTCCTATTCTCACTTTGATAGTCACTTTAATTTGAAAAAAAACTCATATTTTCCTTTGATAGTCACTTTAATTTGAAAAAAACTCCCATTTTCACTTTGATAGTCACTTTAATTTGAAATAAACTCCTATTCTCACTTTGATAGTCACTTTAATTTGAAAAAAACCCTCCTGTTTTCCCTTTGATAGTCACTTTAATTTGAAAAGAAAACTCATATTTTCCCTTTGATAGTCACTTTAATTTGAAAAAAAACTCATATTCTCACTTTGATCGTCACTTTAATTTGAAAAAAACTCCTATTCTCACTTTGATAGTCACTTTAATTTGAAAAAAAACTCATATTTTCCTTTGATAGTCACTTTAATTTGAAAAAAACTCCCATTTTCACTTTGATAGTCACTTTAATTTGAAATAAACTCCTATTCTCACTTTGATAGTCACTTTAATTTGAAAAAAACCCTCCTGTTTTCCCTTTGATAGTCACTTTAATTTGAAAAGAAAACTCATATTTTCCCTTTGATAGTCACTTTAATTTGAAAAAAAACTCATATTCTCACTTTGATCGTCACTTTAATTTGAAATTAACTCCTATTTTCCCTTTGATAGTCACTTTAATTTGAAAAGAAAACTCATATTTTCCCGTTGATAGTCACTTTAATTTGAAAAAAACTCGTATTCTCACTTTGATAGTCACTTTAATTTGAAAAAAAAATCCTATTTTCCCTTTGATTGTCACTTTAATTTGAAAAAAAAATCCTATTTTCCCTTTGATTGTCACTTTAATTTGAAATAAACTCCTATTCTCACTTTGATAGTCACTTTAATTTGAAAAAAAACTCATATTTTCCTTTGATAGTCACTTTAATTTGAAAAAAACTCCCATTTTCACTTTGATAGTCACTTTAATTTGAAATAAACTCCTATTCTCACTTTGATAGTCACTTTAATTTGAAAAAAACCCTCCTGTTTTCCCTTTGATAGTCACTTTAATTTGAAAAGAAAACTCATATTTTCCCTTTGATAGTCACTTTAATTTGAAAAAAAACTCATATTCTCACTTTGATCGTCACTTTAATTTGAAAAAAAAAACCTCATATTTTCCTTTGATAGTCACTTTAATTTGAAAAAAACCCTCCTATTTTCCCTTTGATAGTCACTTTAATTTGAAAAGAAAACTCATATTTTCCCTTTGATAGTCACTTTAATTTGAAAAGAAAACTCATATTTTCCCGTTGATAGTCACTTTAATTTGAAAAAAACTCCTATTCTCACTTTGATAGTAACTTTAATATGAAAAAAAATCCTATTTTCCCTTTGATTGTCACTTTAATTTGAAATAAACTCCTATTCTCACTTTGATAGTCACTTTAATTTGAAAAAAAACTCATATTTTCCCATTGATAGTCACTTTAATTTGAAAAAAACTCCTATTCTCACTTTGATAGTCACTTTAATTTGAAAGAAAACTCATTATCTCACTTTGATAGTCACTTTAATTTGAAAAGAAAACTCATATTTTCCCGTTGATAGTCACTTTAATTTGAAAAAAACTCCCATTTTCACTTTGATAGTCACTTTAATTTGAAATAAACTCCTATTCTCACTTTGATAGTCACTTTAATTTGAAAAAAAAATCCTATTTTCCCTTTGATTGTCACTTTAATTTGAAATAAACTCCTATTCTCACTTTGATAGTCACTTTAATTTGAAAAGAAAACTCATATTTTCCCTTTGATAGTCACTTTAACATGAACGAAACTCCTATTCTCACTTTTACAGTCACTTTAATTTGAAAAGAAAACTCATATTTTCCCTTTGATAGTCACTTTAATTTGAAATTAACTCCTATTTTCCCTTTCATAGTCACTTTAATTTGAAAAGAAAACTCATATTTTCCCGTTGATAGTCACTTTAATTTGAAAAAAACTCGTATTCTCACTTTGATAGTCACTTTAATTTGAAAAAAAAATCCTATTTTCCCTTTGATTGTCACTTTAATTTGAAATAAACTCCTATTCTCACTTTGATAGTCACTTTAATTTGAAAAAAAAACTCATATTTTCCTTTGATAGTCACTTTAATTTGAAAAAAACTCCTATTCTCACTTTGATAATCACTTTAATTTGAAAAAAAACCTCCTATTTTCCCTTTGATAGTCACTTTAATTTGAAAAGAAAACTCATATTTTCCCGTTGATAGTCACTTTAATTAAAAAAAAAACTCCTATTCTCACTTTGATAGTCAATTTAATTTGAAAAAAACCCTTCTGTTTTCCCTTTGATAGTCACTTTAATTTGAAAAGAAAACTCATATTTTCCCTTTGATAGTCACTTTAATTTGAAAAAAAACCTCCTATTCTCACTTTGATAGTCACTTTAATTTGAAAAGAAAACTCATATTTTCCCTTTGATAGTCACTTTAACATGAACGAAACAACTCCTATTCTCACTTTTGCAGTCACTTTAATTTGAAAAGAAAACTCATATTTTCCCTTTGATAGTCACTTTAATTTGAAATTAACTCCTATTTTCCATTTGATTGTCACTTTAATTTGAAAAGAAAACTCATATTTTCCCTTTGATAGTCACTTTAACATGAACGAAACTCCTATTCTCACTTTTACAGTCACTTTAATTTGAAAAGAAAACTCATATTTTCCCTTTGATAGTCACTTTAATTTGAAATTAACTCCTATTTTCCCTTTGATAGTCACTTTAATTTGAAAAGAAAACTCATATTTTCCCGTTGATAGTCACTTTAATTTGAAAAAAACTCGTATTCTCACTTTGATAGTCACTTTAATTTGAAAAAAAAATCCTATTTTCCCTTTGATTGTCACTTTAATTTGAAATAAACTCCTATTCTCACTTTGATAGTCACTTTAATTTGAAAAAAAACTCATATTTTCCTTTGATAGTCACTTTAATTTGAAAAAAACTCCCATTTTCACTTTGATAGTCACTTTAATTTGAAATAAACTCCTATTCTCACTTTGATAGTCACTTTAATTTGAAAAAAACCCTCCTATTTTCCCTTTGATAGTCACTTTAATTTGAAAAGAAAACTCATATTTTCCCTTTGATAGTCACTTTAATTTGAAAAAAAACTCATATTCTCACTTTGATCGTCACTTTAATTTGAAAAAAAAAAACTCATATTTTCCTTTGATAGTCACTTTAATTTGAAAAAAACCCTCCTATTTTCCCTTTGATAGTCACTTTAATTTGAAAAGAAAACTCATATTTTCCCTTTGATTGTCACTTTAATTTGAAAAGAAAACTCATATTTTCCCATTGATAGTAACTTTAATTTGAAAAAAACTCCTATTCTCACTTTGATAGTCATTTTAATTTGAAAAAAAACCTCCTATTTTCCCTTTGATAATCACTTTAATTTGAAAAGAAAACTCATATTTTCCCATTATAGTCACTTTAATTTGAAAAAAACTCCTATTCTCACTTTGATAGTCACTTTAATTTGAAAAAAAATCCTATTTTCCCTTTGATTGTCACTTTAATTTGAAATAAACTCCTATTCCCACTTTGATATTCACTTTAGTTTGAAAAAAACCCTCCTGTTTTCCCTTTGATAGTCACTTTAATTTGAAAAGAAAACTCATATTTTCCCTTTGATAGTCACTTTAATTTGAAAAAAAACCTCCTATTCTCACTTTGATAGTCACTTTAATTTGAAAAGAAAACTCATATTTTCCCTTTGATAGTCACTTTAACATGAACGAAACTCCTATTCTCACTTTTACAGTCACTTTAATTTGAAAAGAAAACTCATATTTTCCCTTTGATAGTCACTTTAATTTGAAATTAACTCCTATTTTCCCTTTGATAGTCACTTTAATTTGAAAAGAAAACTCATATTTTCCCGTTGATAGTCACTTTAATTTGAAAAAAACTCGTATTCTCACTTTGATAGTCACTTTAATTTGAAAAAAAAATCCTATTTTCGCTTTGATTGTCACTTTAATTTGAAATAAACTCCTATTCTCACTTTGATAGTCACTTTAATTTGAAAAAAAACTCATATTTTCCTTTGATAGTCACTTTAATTTGAAAAAAACTCCCATTTTCACTTTGATAGTCACTTTAATTTGAAATAAACTCCTATTCACACTTTGATAGTCACTTTAATTTGAAAAAAACCCTCCTGTTTTCCCTTTGATAGTCACTTTAATTTGAAAAAAAAAACCTCATATTTTCCTTTGATAGTCACTTTAATTTGAAAAAAACCCTCCTATTTTCCCTTTGATAGTCACTTTAATTTGAAAAGAAAACTCATATTTTCCCTTTGATAGTCACTTTAATTTGAAAAGAAAACTCATATTTTCCCGTTGATAGTCACTTTAATTTGAAAAAAACTCCTATTCTCACTTTGATAGTCACTTTAATATGAAAAAAAATCCTATTTTCCCTTTGATTGTCACTTTAATTTGAAATAAACTCCTATTCTCACTTTGATAGTCACTTTAATTTGAAAAAAACTCATATTTTCCCTTTGATAGTCACTTTAATTTGAAAAAAACTCCTATTCTCACTTTGATAGTCACTTTAATTTGAAAGAAAACTCATTATCTCACTTTGATAATCACTTTAATTTGAAAAAAAACCTCCTATTTTCCCTTTGATAGTCACTTTAATTTGAAAAGAAAACTCATATTTTCCCGTTGATAGTCACTTTAATTTGAAAAAAACTCCCATTTTCACTTTGATAGTCACTTTAATTTGAAATAAACTCCTATTCTCACTTTGATAGTCACTTTAATTTGAAAAAAACCCTCCTGTTTTCCCTTTGATAGTCACTTTAATTTGAAAAGAAAACTCATATTTTCCCTTTGATAGTCACTTTAATTTGAAAAAAAACTCATATTCTCACTTTGATCGTCACTTTAATTTGAAAAAAAAAACCTCATATTTTCCTTTGATAGTCACTTTAATTTGAAAAGAAAACTCATATTTTCCCTTTGATAGTCACTTTAATTTGAAAAGAAAACTCATATTTTCCCGTTGATAGTCACTTTAATTTGAAAAAAACTCCTATTCTCACTTTGATAGTCACTTTAATATGAAAAAAAATCCTATTTTCCCTTTGATTGTCACTTTAATTTGAAATAAACTCCTATTCTCACTTTGATAGTCACTTTAATTTGAAAAAAAACTCATATTTTCCCATTGATAGTCACTTTAATTTGAAAAAAACTCCTATTCTCACTTTGATAGTCACTTTAATTTGAAAAAAAAATCCTATTTTCCCTTTGATTGTCACTTTAATTTGAAATAAACTCCTATTCTCACTTTGAAAGTCACTTTAATTTGAAAAAAAACTCATATTTTCCTTTGATAGTCACTTTAATTTGAAAAAAACTCCCATTTTCACTTTGATAGTCACTTTAATTTGAAATAACTCCTATTCTCACTTTGATAGTCACTTTAATTTGAAAAAAAACTCATATTCTCACTTTGATCGTCACTTTAATTTGAAAAAAAAAACCTCATATTTTCCTTTGATAGTCACTTTAATTTGAAAGAAACCCTCCTGTTTTCCCTTTGATAGTCACTTTAATTTGAAAAGAAAACTCATATTTTCCCTTTGATAGTCACTTTAACATGAACGAAACTCCTATTCTCACTTTTACAGTTACTTTAATTTGAAAAGAAAACTCATATTTTCCCTTTGATAGTCACTTTAATTTGAAAATAACTCCTATTTTCCATTTGATTGTCATTTTAATTTTGAAAAAAAACCCTCCTATTTTCCCTTTGATAGTCACTTTAATTTGAAAAGAAAACTCATATTCTCACTTTGATAGTCACTATAATGTGAAAAGAAAACTCATATTTTCCCTTTGATAGTCACTTTAATCTGAAAAAAAACTCCTATTCTCACATTGATAGTCACTTTAATTTGAAAAAAACTCCTATTTTCCCTTTGATAGTCACTTTAATTTGAAAAAAACCCTCCTATTTTCCCTTTGATTGTCACTTTAATTAAAAAAAAGTCAAATGAAGAAAACGTATAAGGGTGTATTAGTCAATGATATCAGTGATTTCATGTCTGTTTGTTTTTGTTTTTTTACTTACTTACAATAAAAACCACAGAAAAATTAAAACAGACGATTATACCATTGAATCAGATGACTGGGAACTCATTTATAAAGGAAAAGACGCCCTGTCACTATGAGTGTACAATCAAACAATACTAGAGAAAGTGAAATAAGGATCTGGACTCTGGGAGCAGTGGGCGGAGCTGAGGGTGCACCGTGAGAGAGAGAGAGAGAGAGAGAGAGAGAGAGAGAGAGAGAGAGAGTGTCTGAGTTTGAGTTTGAGTTTTACACTCGGACTTGGACTTGGAGTGGATTAGACTGGAGGCCCAGGCACATGACCACCTCAGCTTCCACTCAGAGCCCAGACCAGCTGTTCAGATTCTGACACTTGGAGCTGAGAAGGGGGAGGCTCCATGATTCCAACACTACTGCTTGGACATGTTTGCTGGACCACATCATGGATGATGGATGATGGATGATGGATGGATGATGGATGTAATATACAGACATGACGTATGTTCACTCTGGAGGTGAGGACTGATGTTCCCTTCCACAGGGAGAAGCTGCTGGTAGCTCACTCTCTATGTTCCTCTGGAGGTGAGGGGGGAACTCCTGTTCTCACTTTCATTGTCACTTTAATTTGAAAAAAACATATATTCTATTTTCACCAAGATGTTAGTGAGTTAGTTTTACCAGTAAATGGCTGCTCCATCCTCACTTCTCCTATAACCAGGCCCAAACACACACACACACACACACACACACACACACACACACACACACACACACACACACACACACACACACACAGACACACACACACACACACACACACACACACACACACACACACACACACACACACACACACACACTCACACACACAACAGCCGGGCCTCCTGGGGGTCGTTTGGAGGGTCATAATTTATTTACACATGTTATAGATAATATCAAAGTAAGTGATGTATTAGTCAATGATATCAGTGATTTCATGTCTGTTTGTTTTAGTTTTTTTACTATTTACAATAAAAACCACAGAAACATTAAAACAGACAACAGATAGATGTCAACACAAATGAGTCAGAACAGAGCAGTCCCTGGAAAAACTAGTTATTGAGGTACAATCAGATGACTGGGAACTCATTTATAAATACAAGAGAAAGTGAAATATAAAGATGTTTAATGGATGACAAAGGGCTTAAAAAATGCATCCAAGGAGAAGAATACATGACATAGAGAATCCAATAAATGATGAACGAAGGAGATGGAAAATAAATCCAAGAAATGTAAAACAAAGTTCACTCATATAATGAAAAAATGTAAGAAGAATTCTTTTAAGAAAGTACCAGAAAACAATAAAGACCATGTCAGCAGTACATAGAATGTTCTACATAGTATCATTCAACATGCTTCCAGTAAGGATACTGTTATTGAAAACAGACACACTTCACAAACTACAGACCCACAATTCTCCCAAATCCTAGAAAAACTCTTCAACGACATACTAGATACATTCAGAGAAATGAAATCTAATTCATTAAATCTAGGTCAAACAAAAATCATGATATTTGTAAAATATGAAATAAATAAACAGGTAAAGGTTCAAGTAGAGAGTGTAAATAGAGAAAAGGTGATTGAAGACAAATTTCTAGAAAAATGTAAGGATGAGTACGAGCACATTACAACTCTACAAAGCTGATTTCCTTTGATCTGAGCGTCTCCATGGCTCCAGTGCTGATCTCCTATCAGATCAAAGGAGATCAGTGCCTTTTGCCATGGAGATGCTCAGATCCAAGATTTCCTCCGGCTTTGATCTCCGTTGATCTCCATCCGGTGCCTCTCCCATCCACTTTGTGATGAAAGGCTCATTATTGTTCTTTTTCACAACCTTGGTGATGACGTCATCATTAGATTCAGGTATGATGAAGCAGGCAGAGAACTAAAACATGCAGGACACCAGCACTCTCTGACCCAGTTTGGACACCCTGTCGTAGACCATCAAGAGACAGCTTAGTTTTATCCTACTGATGACGTGTTGCTGCAATAGTCATCTTGCTCAGTTTCAAGTTTTTTCCCACAAACACCAGAGCACTCTGTAACAGGATTTGACAGATAGTGACGGGGCGCGGCCACCAGGGGGCATTGGTTATTGATGTAGCTTAAAGAGGTGGAACAGATTAAACATTCAGATGAAACAATCAGCAAATAAAGGTCAAATGAAGAAAACGTATAAGGGTGTATTAGTCAATGATATCAGTGATTTCATGTCTGTTTGTTTTTGTTTTTTTACTGTTTACAATAAAAACCACAGAAAGATTAAAACAGACAACAGATGGATATCATTACAAATGAGTCAGAAGAGAGGAATCCCTGGATAAATGAGTTATTGAGATACAATCAGATGACTGGGAACTCATTTATAAAGGAAAAGATGTCCTGTCACTATGAGTGTACAATCAAACAATACAAGAGAAAGTGAAATATGGATCCTGGACTCTGGGAGCAGTGGGCAAAGCTGAGGTTGCACCGTGAGAGAGAGCGAGAGCGAGAGAGAGAGAGAGAGAGAGAGAGAGAGAGAGAGAGAGAGAGAGAGAGAGAGAGAGAGATAGAGACTGAGACTGAGTTTTACACTCGGACTTGGACTTGGAGTGGAGTGGATTAGTCTGGAGGCCCAGGCACATGACCACCTCAGCTTCCACTCAGAGCCCAGACCAGCTGTTCAGATTTGGACACTTGGAGCTGAGAAGGGGGAGGCTCCATGATTCCTCTTCATGCAGAGGTTTTATTTCCCTTTGCCACTGAAGGCAACACACTCACTAGTCACCAGTCCACAGATGAAAACACAAAATCATATGTGTACACAGAAAGTCCAGTTAAGATGGAGACGGGTTGTGAATGACACAGATGCTACTGGTACAGTATGAGAGTCTGACTGCTTTCAAAAGGTCCAGTGATCATACAAGCGTATCAGTCACTCTCATACTTTCTCATGGTTCTATTGACAATGAGAAGCAACAACACAACACTAATGCTTGGACATGTTTGCTGGATCACATCATGGATGATGGATGGATGGATGGATGGATGGATGGATGGATGGATGGATGGATGGATGGATGGATGGATGGATGGATGGATGGATGGATGGATGGATGGAATATACAGACATGACTTATGTTCACTCTGGAGGTGAGGACTGATGTTCTCCTCCCTTCCTACATATATTGTTAGGAATGGTGGGCTCGACGCTATTTTGGTTCTTGGTCAGTTTGGCTACAGTACTGAAAAGAAACCGAGGGTTGTTTTTGTTTTCCTCTATTAAGGATGAGTAGTAATCAGTTCTACTTCTACTCAGAGCTTTCTTATAAGTTTTGAAGCTATCCTTCCAGGCTATATAATCTATGTCTGTTTTTGTTGAACGCCAAGTTCTTTCTAATCTATGGGAGCATTGTTTAAGCTCGTGGGTTGATGAGTTAAACCATGGGGATGACTTTTCCTGTTTTTTCATTTTCATTTTTTGAGGAGCTATGTCGTCTAGCGTTGTTTTTAGCATATCTATCAGACTGTTTGTTAGGTATTCAATATCTGAGCTAGCAACAGTATACGGGTCAGGAAGATTCACTACTGATTCTCTAGCAGAGGGAATTATTTCCTTGAATTTAGTTACTATGTTATCAGAGAGAGACCTGGTTAACACGGCTTTAGCCGGAGGTTTATAACTATTTAGAACAAATAGTTCTTCAGGGGCAATGGGAAATAAAACCACTGCATGTAAGAAACACTAAACATTAAAAACCCTTCTGGTTAAGATCACAGCAACTTAAAACACAATAAATAAACCAAATATGCAGCAGAATCATTGAACTGTGATTAAAAAGCTGTCAACAATGAAGCTGTCCCATGAAGACAAAGTCTTGACTAGTTTCCTGCTGCTGGTTGATCCATGATGCAGAAGATTTGGATGAATGACTGATGGTTTCTTTGGATGTTTCACATCTTGTTTTGCTCTTGTATAGAAAACATTTACAATCACATTCAACACAAATATTGGAAGAAAGAAAGTAGATGTTTTCACCAACGTGGGCCGGGGAGCTCAGCTGGTCAGAGTGTGGTGCTAATAACACCAAGGTCATGGGTTCAATCCCCATACTGGCCAAATGAAGCTTCATCAACCACTGTCTATATTTTCTGAAGCCACTAGAGGGCAGCACCTGAAATAGGTTAAGGTGCTGCTATAATTTGTGTGGGGGTGACGTCTCCCATCAAGACTAAAAGCGCCTGCAGGACACGGCACTCTGGGATCCCTCCAGCCCGCGGCCGTCCTCTTGTTCCAACCCCAACCAGTGATCATGGACTGAGGTCGTAATCCAGGACAAGCGAAGATCCCCAGTCAGAGGGGACACGTCTCCACTCCTGCTCTCTAATCACTTCCAGGTCCTGTCGCAGACCCAGCAGAATCCTGCAGGTGGTGTCGGCCTGAGCTCAGCTCTGGTCCTGCTGTGGTGGTTCCTTCCTTTCCAGCAACCCATGGTGTGTCTACGGCTCCTTGCTGGGACGGCCCGGTGTCCATCGTCTCAGTGGCTCCTTCCCCGCCGGTTAACCCCTTGACAGCCTCCCAGTCTGCTGAGGCGGCGTCCCTCCCGCTGCTTCCCGGTGCTACTCAGGATCGCCCCGTTGCGGTCCTACGTCAGCAGGCTTCATCCACGACGTGGACATCTGCTGCCCGTCGGCAGCTGCTCGGGGAGGCTGTGCAGAGGCATTCTGGGAGTCTCTGTTGCCCTGGTGGGACCCAGGATCACTGTCCTGGAGATAGGACCGCCACCGGCCTTAGTGGCCGGACTGACCCGGAGCCCACGGAGCTCCACGCCGCCACACCGGGAAAGCTTCACCGCCACAGCGAGCGCCGGCCCCAGCTTCCACCCACTCCGACTGTCCACGTACACTCTGTCCGTCCACTTCCTTGATCGTGGGAGACTCTGACACTCGTGGAATCCGCTTTGCAAACGGCACTATTCACTGTTTTCCAGGTGCCACTGTCCCGATAATCCTGGAAAAAGTCCCCGGACTGCTGCGCTCCCTCCAGCCACTATCACCCGGGTCTTCATCCATGTTGGATCAAAGGATTCTGGTCGCCAACAGTCCGAAGTGACCAAAGAGGACTTTAAAAGCCTTTTTAACTTTCTGACATCATGTGAGACGTCTGTTTTGATCAGTGGTCCATTGATGGATGGATGGATGGATGGATGGATGGATGGATGGATGGATGGATGGATGGATGGATGGATGGATGGATGGATGGATGGATGGATGGATGGATGGATGGATGGATGGTGTATGGATGTATGTATGTATGTATGTATGTATGTATGTATGTATGGATAGATAGATGAATCAATGACAGCTGGATGGATGGACAGATGAATAGATGACAGATGGGTGGATTGATGGATGGATGGTTGGACGGATGGATGGAAGACTAGAAGGATGGATGGTTGGATGATGGAGAGATGGGTGGATGGATGGACGAAAGGATGGATGGCAGATGGATGGATGATGGAATATGTAAGATGTAAGATGTATGTATGTATGTATGTATGTATGTATGTATGTATGTATGTATGTATGGATGGATGGATGGATGGATGGATGGATGGATGGATGGATGGATGGATGGATGGATGGATGGATGGATGGATGGATGGATGGATGGATGGATGGATAAATAGATTAATCAATGACAGATGGATGGATGGACTGATGAATAGATGACTGATGGGTGGATGGATGGATGGATGGATGATGACGGATGGATGATGGATGGATGAATGGATGGATGGATGGATGGATGGATGGATGGATGGATGGATGGATGGATGGATGGATGGATGGATGGATGACGGTTGGATGAATGGATAGACGACTGACGGATGGATGGATGACGGATTTATGGATTGATGACGGATGGATGAATGGATGACGGATAGATGGATGGGTGGACGATGGATGGACGGACAGATGGAAGAATGGAAGGATGGATGGAAGGGTGGATGGTTGGATGGATGGCTGGATGGATGATGGAGAGATGGATGGACGGATGGACGAAGTGACGGATGGATGGATGGATGGATGAATGGAGAGATGGATGGACGGATGAATGGATGACGGATTGATGGATGCATGGATGACGGATGGATGATGGAATATGGAAGATGGATGATGTATGTATGTATGTATGCATGGATGTATGGGTGGATGGATGGATGGATGGATGGATGTATGGATGGATGGATGGATGGATGCATGGATGGATGGATGGATGGAAGGATGGATGGATGGATGGATGGATGGATGGATAATGGATGGATAGATGGATGAATGACGGATGGATGGATTGCTGGATGGAAGGATGTATGGATGGATGGATGACGGATGGGTGGATATATGTTTGTATGGATGTATGTATGTATGGATGTATGTATGTATGTATGTATGGATGGATGGATGGATGGATGGATGGATGGATGGATGGATGGATGGATGGATGGATGGATGACAAACGGATGACGGATGGATTGATGGATGACGGATGGATGGATGATCGATGGATGAAGGGATGACAGACGGATAGACCTTCAGGACAGACGTTCTTCCCAATCACTCCGTGTCCATGTGACTCGTGACTGTTCAGCCCCGTTTCCACTGTACAAAATGTGTCTGTACAGTTCAGTTCAGTACTTCAGTACTTCAGTACTCACCTCAGTTCACTCTGTTTGCTCATGGTGTAGATGTTATTTGGTGACGTAGAAGCTACGTCCTCTCAGGATCTGAGCTTCGTCCATTTAGTTGTCAGATTTCCATGTTTCTCTTACTATTGACAGTTTGACTCTTATTTTCCAGCAGGAGACAAAAAGTGTCCGGTCACAGTTTGGTTCAGTTTCACTCAGTGACAGTGAGAATCACTCAAACTGTGGGGGAAGGGTTCATGGAGCACTGAAGGTGGAACGCTTCACATTTCCTGGCTGGAATGAGCTGAAGTTGAAGCATTGGTGGTTCAGTGGTAGAATTCTCTCCTGCCATTCAGGAGGGTTCGATTCCCGGCCAATTGATGCAATAGATCTTTTCTTCACCCTCCTCCTGTGTGAGCTTTCACAACCCAGTCTCATGTTAACGGGTCGGTTTGGACCCCATTTACATCACAAGGTTCCAAGTGACAACAACTTGTCTGTTGAAGAAAAGTGTTACTTTTACACCACAGCAGCAGACACACTGACAACAATGGAGTTTCTACAATGTGAGCCAGCCACAGTGAGCAGTGGTCGTCTCATGTGTAGGATATTACAGTGAACCTTCCATGACCACAGAACAAGTAGCCTGGCTAGCTCAGTCGGTAGAGCATGAGACTCTTAATCTCAGGGTCGTGGGTTCGAGCCCCACGTTGGGCGGAGCTCTGTTTTCAGACAGTGGTGTCCCTAAGGACAGAAGACTTGGGATCTGAAGGTTGCAGGTTCAAGTCCTAGAATTGAGAGGTCACCACTGTGGGTCCAGAGCATGATCTTTGACCCCCATCAGCTCATTAGGAGCTTCACTGTGTCACCAACTCCTTCATACTGAATAACTTTGTTCATTTTAATTTGAAAATAAAAAAGATGCTCTTTCACTATTCACACTTGGGTGTGAGAGATGTGTTCCATTCATCTGTCATCCATCCATGATCCTTCCATCCATCCATCTACCAATCTATCCTTCCTCATCCATCCATCCGTCATCAATCCGTCATTCATCCATCCATCCATCCATCTACCAATCCATCCGTCCATCCATCATCATTCCTTCTGTTGAGCTATGCTCTCATTTTGTTATGATTTGCTATATGCTACATGTGTTGTATTATAGTTTTTGTTTACAAGTTGTCAATGGCAACGCTGATCGATCATGTGACTAATGCTGATCTAATTGCTGACGTGAAACACATGCGTAAATAAATAGGATGTGTCCCCGGTGTGGGTGATCACAAAAGAGGAAATACGTGTCTGTGCTGTGTCTTATGCCACGCTGAGAAAATGACTCTGCTAACAGGTTATGGGCCCAGAGTCATAACGCACAGTTGAATTAAGTACCGGGTGAAAGTCGCGACGTGTACTGCGTGCACCTGAGAGCCGGGTTGGAGTGATCTAGCAATGAGTAGGAAGGACAGAAACGCGGTGCCAACAAGCCGCTGGGCCAGGCTCGTTTTTGACGGAGACGAGAAGAACTACGAGCTATGGGAGACAAAGTTTTTGGGCCACCTCTGTCTACAAGGGTTAAAATACACTATCCTGAATGAACCCGCCGCCGATGATGAGGAGGATGAGGAGAAGAACGCCGACGCCTACGCGGAGCTCATTCAGTTTTTGGATGACAAGAGCCTTTCGCTGGTAATGCGCGACGCGGCGGATAACGGACGCGAGGCGCTCAAGCTTCTCCGGGAATATTACGCTGGCAAAGGGAAGCCCAGAGTAACAAACCTATACACCGAGTTGACTTCACTGCAAAAGTCGCCCATTGAGAGTGTCACTGAATATATCATCAGAGCGGAGACTGCGATCACTGCTTTGAGAAACGCAGGTGAGACGCTCAGTGACGGACTTTTAATAGCCATGGCGTTAAAAGGGCTACCAGAGACATTTAAGCCGTTTGCAATACATGTGTCTCAGAGCGATGAGAAAATGACTTTTGCAGAATTCAAGACGAAACTCAGAAGTTATGAAGATGTTGAGAACATGCGAGCAACTGTGTCAGAGGATACGGTTATGAGGGCGAGAGCGCAGTTTGGCACAAAGCGCGCGCCCGAAGGCGCAAAGAACAGTGAAAATATGGTTACAAGTGCGGTGTCAAAGGCCACGTTGCCAGGGCCTGTCCGCGTAAACAATGGTGCAATCACTGCAAAAGCAACACGCACAATACTGCAAGCTGCAGACGGAAAAAGCAGCGCGATAACGCACGGATGGCGTCCGAGGAGTCGGGGAACAAGGAGCGGGTGAGCGACGCGAAGGAGCGGGTCCCAGATGTCAAGAGAACGGGTCTGATGGTGGACGCGGGCGCAACGTCACACATCATCACAGACATCGGAAAGTTCAAGACGTTCGACGGGAGTTTCCAGGCCGGGACGCACTGCGTGGAGCTCGCGGACGGATCCAGGTGCAACGGAGTCGCCAAGCACAGAGGTGACGCGGAGGTGTGGCTTATCGACAGCGAGGGGCAGAGTTTCCGGACGACGCTCAGGAGAGCCCTATACATCCCAACATATCCCCAGGATATCTTCTCTGTGAAAGCTGCTACCAGCAGTGGAGCCACAATGATCTTCAGTGAGAAGAACAGTGTCTTGCTTCATAAAGACGGTACCAGATTCCCCATACACGTACACAACAAGCTTTTCTATCTGCACACTTTAGATGTTGACTGTAATGACCAGTGTAAGAAAAGTCTTGATTTGCAAAGTTGGCATGAAATCTTAGGTCATTGCAATTATGCAGATGTGTTAAAGCTAAAACATGTTGTAGATGGGATGGACATTAAGAATGAAAGTAATAAACCTGTTCCATGTTGTGAAGTTTGCACTCAGGGGAAGTTTGTTCAAACTAGGAACAGAGGGCCAGATACAAGGGCCAAAGCACCTCTGAATATGGTGCACACAGACTTAGCTGGTCCTATAGACCCAGTGTCTAGAGATGGTCATAAATATGCACTATCCTTCACAGACGACTATTCTAGTGCAGTGTTTGTATATTTTTTGAAAAATAAAAGTGATACAGTGCAAGCAACTGAGAAGTTTATAGCCGAGATGGCTCCTCATGGTAAAATAAAATGCATGAGATCTGACAATGGTACAGAGTACACAGGCAGAGAGTACCAAGCTTTGATGCGCAGGAGTGCTATTAGGCATGAGACCTCAGCCCCATACTCTCCACACCAAAATGGTACTGCTGAACGCAACTGGAGAACCCTGTTTGAAAGGTCCAGGTGTATGCTCATAGAGAGTGGACTGCCAAAGATGTTGTGGACCTATGCTGTCCAGACAGCTGCTGTGGTGAGGAATAGGTGCTTTAACAACCACACTAAACAGACTCCCTACTACATGTTAACAGGCAGACAGCCAAATATTTCCAGAATGCAGAAGTTTGGACTGGTGTGTTATGCTTAAAAACAGAATAAAGGGAAATTGGACTCTAGATGTGAGAAAGGCATTTTTGTTGGATACAACAAGAATAGTCCAGCCTATTTGGTGTACTATCCCAGCAACAGAAAAGTACAAAAACACAGACTTGTGGAGTTTGCATCTAGATTGAATCAGGAAGTACTGGATGCTGAAGATGATGATATCGTGATTCAGAATGAAAGAGAACAAGTGAAAACCCCTTCAGTTAGCCCACAAATAACTGAAAACCAAGAAGGAGAGCACTCAGAAAGCAAAACAGAGGAGTGTGATACTGAAACAGTGGAAGTTAAAGAAGACAAACCCAAAGAGAGACGCTACCCTGATAGAGAAAGGAAAAAGCCAGATTATTACGGTGACCATGCTTGTGGGTTTGAGGAGGACATAAATATTGACTACTGTTACAGACTTATGTGTAATGTGCCACAGACTTATAAAGAAGCTGTTACCTCAATGAACGCAAGAGACTGGACTGAAGCAATGGACGAGGAAGTTCAATCTTTGAAGGACAACTCAACGTTTACCCTGTCCACTCTACCAGAGGGCAAGGATGTAGTGGGGGGGTAAGTGGGTTTACGCATTGAAGAAGAACAAAGACGGAACAGACAAATACAAGGCGAGATATGTTGCCAAAGGTTTCAGTCAGAAAAGGGGTGTTAACTATGACGAGACTTTCTCTCCTACAGCCAGTATGGTCAGCATCAGGCTCTTGGCACAGAAAGCAGCACAAGACAATCTGGTCGTTCACCAGATGGATGTAAAAACAGCATATTTACATGCACCAATTGAGTGTGAAATTTATCTTGAACAACCTGAGGGTTATGAAGTGAGATCTAATGGAGACAAACTAGTATGTAAACTGAAGAAATCCCTGTATGGATTAAAACAGTCAGGGCGCAACTGGAACAAAATGTTGCATGATTATCTGTGTGAAATACAGTTTGTACAAAATCCAGCTGATCATTGTGTCTACAGCAAAATGACTGGCAATGAGAAAGTTCACATCATCATATGGGTTGATGATTTGATTTTTGCCACTAGTGATGAAGATGTTATGAAATGTGTAAAAGAAAAGCTAAGTTCCATGTTCAGGATGAAAGACTTGGGTAAACTGTCACATTTTTTAGGTATTGACTTTGACCAAAGTGCCGAATGTGTTAAGATGTCACAATGCAAGTATGTAAAAACAATACTGGAGAGATTTGACATGTTAAACTGTAAGCCTAGAGCTACCCCATGTGAACAAAAACTTGACTACAGTGATGATGCTGAAATACTGGATGATGTGAGGAAATACAGAGGGGCAGTTGGTAGCTTAATCTACCTGGCAACCTGTACAAGGCCAGACTTAAGCTTCGTAGTGAGCAAACTGTCTCAGTATTTCAACAAACCAACTACTGAACAATGGACAACTGTAAAGCATGTTTTAAGGTATTTGAAAGGTACCCAAAACAAGGAACTATGTTTCAGAAAATGCAAAGATGAGAACCTCATCCATGCTTACAGTGACGCTAATTGGGCAGCTGATATTGGTGATTGAAAAAGCACTACAGGTTACTGTATCAGTCTAAACAAGAACGGTCCAATAGTCTCATGGAAAACTAAAAGACAGCCTACAGTCGCACTTTCTACCTGTGAGGCTGAGTACATGGCTTTAGCTGCAACCATGCAAGAGTATTTGTATTTGAAACAGTTTTTGAACTGTCTTGATGGCCAAACATACAAATGTATTGTTTATGAGGACAATCAGGGCACTATAGCCTTAACATAGAACCCTGTACATAGGCAACGATGTAAACATGTGGATATTAAATACCATTTTGTAAGGTCTACGATGGATGATGACCAAATACGCCTATTGTATTGTCCAACAAATGAAATGGTTGCTGATGTACTGACCAAGCCTGCAACGAAACAAAAACTTTTGAAATTTGAAATGTTTATGTTTGGTGTGTAAACCAAGTTATGTTACAGTTAAATGGACTCTTCAAATGTGAGCAAGTGGGGGTGTTGAGCTTTGCTCTCATTTTGTTATGATTTGCTATATGCTACATGTGTTGTATTATAGTTTTTGTTTACAAGTTGTCAATGGCAACGCTGATCGATCATGTGACTAATGCTGATCTAATTGCTGACGTGCAACACATGCGTAAATAAATAGGGTGTGTCCCAGGTGTGGGTGATCACAAAAGAGGAAATACGTGTCTGTGCTGTGTCTTATGCCACGCTGAGAAAATGACTCTGCTAACAGATTGATTGATTGATTGATTGATTGATTGATTGATTGATTGATTGATTGATTGATTGAGTATTTAATAGTCCACAATGTATTAGAATTTACCATTTGAAGTCCATTTTTTCTAAATAGAATCCACTCTCTCTGTTCTGCCTTCTGTCTCTGTTTCCATTATTAATCCTACTAATTGATCAGCTGTGTCATTACAGGTTGTCACTGTCACAGTGTCTAATGTAGGATTTACTTTGTTTTAAGTAATATCTGGTCCTTCACCAAATGTTTTTTGATGATCCATGATTTTATTTTGATGGTTCAACGTGTGAGAGTCCATTTTTATTTTTGAAGTTAAAGCCGTTGATTCAGTCTCTTTTTGGCAGCGACCAAATTCAGCTCAGATCCAGATCAGATCCATAATGTGATTTGTTAACAAGTG
This sequence comes from Lipophrys pholis, assembly GCF_963383615.2. Taxonomy (NCBI): domain Eukaryota; kingdom Metazoa; phylum Chordata; class Actinopteri; order Blenniiformes; family Blenniidae; genus Lipophrys; species Lipophrys pholis. Next base: position 273,695 of record NW_028292149.1, read on the forward strand.
AAACAGGAAATGGTCTGTAAGGTGCAGTACAGCATGGCTCCGCCCCCTCCACAATGTGACAGGGTCTCAGGTATTTGGTGTATAACTAGTCCTGCACTGCTGGAGCACAGACACAAAAAGTTCATCAGGAACAGGTTGCTAGGACTTTTGTTAACGAATCAGATAACCGCTTCCCAAAAAAAACTGATAAACAATGTCCCATACAAAGAAGAAGGGAGAGGTTCCTCATGGAAGAGATGAAAGGAGATTAAAGGAGATCAAAGGAGATTAAAGGATATTAAAGGAGATTAAAGGATATTAAAGGATATTAAAGGAGATTAAAGGAGATTAAAGGAGATTAAAGGGGATCAGCGTCTGTTGCCATGGAGACGCTGAGAACAAAGGAGAGGAAGGCACACACTATTTCATCTGGAATGTTCTTGTTTTAAGCACCTAAGGTATTTTAAAAACCTCAGGTGAGAACTGAGCAGTGTTCCCACATTTACCTTGAAAAGTAATCTGATTACTGATCACTAGTTACTCATTTAAAAGTAACGAGTTACTTTACTGATTACTTGTTTTTTCAAGTAACTAAATTAGATTATAAGTAACTTTTACTTACTTTCAGCATCTGCCGACAACACACCCCCACCGTCTCAAGATAAAAATGACAACAGTTTTTCTAAAAACTCAGTTCTGATCACTGCCTGGCCTCCTGCTGAAACATATTTAACCTTTGACCTTCATTCTTTGTTGTATTTATGTCTGACTCATGCTTTTATTATCACATTTTTACTATTACTGCTATTTATTAGTACCAGGTTGTAGTCTGTTGTTGCACTATTTATCTATTTATTTATTTGCACTACTTGCCTACCTGCTCTATGTGACCTTTACCCCCCCCCCCCCCCCCCCCCACACACACACACACACACATGGGGACAAATAAAGCATTTCATTGATTGATTGATTGATTGAAAAAAAGGGGGCTGATCGCAATGTTTAGGTTTATTGATGCCTTTAGTTTGTTCCCATTCGTTTGTGTCATCTGAACGCACCGTTAGAGCGAGTTGGCCTGTGATTGGCTGAGAGTGGAGAAGGGGGCGGGTCAGGTGAGCATCCAGACTGCATCATGTGCTGCTTGTGTCTGTCAGTTTAGAGGGGAATGGAGGAGCAGCTGGTTCTGTTTAATAATAAAATAGGGATTTACCGATACTAGTATCGGGTATCGGTTCGATACCAGGCATGAGGTGGTTACCACTCTGGATCTAGAGCAGAGGTCTCAAACTCCTGGAGGGCCTCAGCCCTGCATGTTTTCTATGTCTCCCTTCTGTAACACTCCTGAATGGTTCATCACCACATTCAGCACAAAGCTCCATAAGGAGCCACTCATTGCAATCAGCCCTGTTGAAGCAGGGAGACGTGGAAAACATGCAGGGCTGAGGCCCTCCAGGAACTGAGTTTGAGACCTCTGATCTAGAGCATGATCTTTGACCCCATCAGCTCCCTGGGAGCTTCACCCTGTCACCAACTCTTTCATACTTATCGTGTTGGAAATAAATGGTTCAATCAGGGAGGAGGCATTTGACAGGATCTCCATTCTGAGCAGAGTGGTGCAGTGGAGCAGAGAGCCGTCTGCCATCTCTTTGAGAAGGTAAAGATGGTGTTGAGGTCATGAGGTCACCTTCAATAACTGGGAGGAAGTGGATCTGTGTGCTCTGCTCTGCATCATATGCATGGATTCTCTTCATCCAGCCATTCCAGTTGGAGTGTGGGAACTCGGGATGGTGGGCTTTGATCAGCCCCCCCGCTGCCCAGAGTGAGGAGTGACTGCTCATGAGCCAGGCAGGAGGAGAGAAACATGATGCTGTTTAATCCTGTCTGTTTCCTGATGACAAATGGAAGAATGTTGACTTCAGCTCCTCTCAGGATCTTAGCTTTGTCCATTTAGTTGGCAGATTTCCATGTTTCTCTTACTATTGACAGTTTGACTCTTATTTTCCAGCAGGAGACAAAAAGTGTCCGGTCACAGTTTGGTTCAGTTTCACTCAGTGACAGTGAGAATCACTCAAACTGTGGGGGAGGGGTTCATGGAGCACTGAAGGTGGAACGCTTCACATTTCCTGGCTGGAATGAGCTGAAGTTTAAGCATTGGTGGTTCAGTGGTAGAGTTCTCTCCTGCCGCGATTCCCGGCCAATGCATTTGTTCTTCTCTTCACCCTCCTCCTGTGTGAGCGTTCACAACCCAGTCTCATGTTAACGGGTCGCTTTTGAAATTTAGAAATTTGGTTGGGCTGTACTAACCGTCTGGACCAAAGTATGTCTTTACCACACTGCCAAAACTTCAGCACTGCCATGTGCTGCACGTACACTTTCTAGCTCGCTAATGACTGTATATCAATCATGTTTAGCATGTAGCCTCGTTACTATATGAGCCCTGCAACTCATTAACATGCCAGAGGGCGGATTTCCGTGATGCCCCTGAACGCATCACTAAAAGCTCTTAGCTCCTGCAGTTAAAACCCGACCAACTTCGTGGCCTCATGGCAGTTCAGAATTTAAAACACTGCTTCACAGTAATGTGCCTGTTGTGAGGGGGTGTGGCCTGTGAGTTTGACAGCTTCTTCTCAGAGTATGAACTCTCCTGCCAAACAAGCATTTCTTCAGCAGCTGGCTGACGTCACGGCCCAACTGTTCTTCTAGTTCTTATGGGTTCTTATCGGACTATGCAGGGTTCCATTCCAAGCCAACCAACAGATCTTTTCTCAACCCTCCTCCTGTGTGAGCTTTCACAACCCAGTCACATGTTAACGGGTCGGTTCTGACCCGAGTCTTAGGCCCTGATTTCATCAACGTTTAAAGTGACAACATCTTGTTTGTTAACAACAACAATGTAGTTTCTACAATGTGGGCAAGCCACAGTCAACAGTGGTCGTCTTCTGTGTAGGACATTACAGTGAACCTTCCATGGTTACAAACACGTTGCCTTGACTTAGGACCTGAAGCTTGCAGTTATAAGTCTTACAGGTACAGAGGTCTCCACGGTACGTCTCTGACCCCGTTGTTGATGCTTCACCTTGTCGACAACTCCTTCATATTCATCGTGTTTGAAATAAACAAATGTCTTGTTTCCACCACTCAGTATGTGTCAATATGTGAAGATACACTTCAGGTTTTCATGTGTTTTCACTGACTAAAGTTGTGGATCGTACTGAAAGTACCGTCCCAAACAGTTACCCTGTTTGGTACGTCCCCCCGAGGTACCTGGCAGCTCGGGGGGACGGGGTGTCCACATGATCATGCTTGATGATGTGGACTTGTTGGGTTTCTCCTGTAAAAAAAACACCAAGAAATGACTGTGTTGTATTTGGTGATATATAAGTAAAGTTAAAGTGAATTAATGTTGTGAGGCACTGCTGGGATTTGAACCCAGGATCTCCTGTTTACTAGACAGGCACTTTGACCAGCTAAGCCACAGCGCCTCCTTTGGTGCACTTTCAGTGCTGCATTACCTGGTGTCAGATGTACTGCAAACACAGCTTTATATTCAATAACAGTCTGAAAAATATGGAGAAAAAAACACATTTGATTCTATGATCAGAATAATAAAGTAGAACTCAGCCCGTCACAGTACTAATATCAATACAAGAGAAGACTGACTCCTCACTGAAACTCAAAGGTTTGGTTCTATCTGTTGACTTGCAGTGGTGGACACACTGATTTCTAGACGATTGAAGTGGAAGATATGTAGTTCATGCTTCTGACTTCAATCTATTGGTACCAAGTGAAGTCCAGAGTTTTGATGGATGATACTTCTCATAATATTTGGGGAACAATATCACGTTAGTATAGTGTCATGTGTGGGATGGGGCTTTAATTCCCTGAGCATCTCCATGGTAACAGACACTGTTCTCCTTTGATCTCCTTTGATCTCCATGAGGTGCCTCTCTCATCTGCTGAATTGAATCCACAGGTGGTAATGAAACATTGATGGACTCTGCTGCTCTCTGATTATGTAACTAAACACACATTAATGTCGAATCAACACGCAGACTATATTTAAATTCAAGTACTATTTTTATAACGTCCTTTTAGCTTTGGGTGAAACTGTTTCTCTCCGAGATTAGCAAAATAATAAAAACATAAATAAATTAATAATAAACATCTAACAAAAGTCTGGGTTTTGTTAGAGTGCAGGTCCACCACTTTGAGAATTTTAATATTTCCAGAAACAAATTTGTAAACTTATTACATGAACAGAGTGGCAATAATATACTGTAATCCCCCCCCCCCCCCCCCCCCCCCCCCCACCCACACACACACACACAGTATACAGGAGAGCCAGGGAAAGAGAGAAAGAAGAGAAATTAATATTTTACCTGTAAGTATTTCCTCCAGCTTTAGCAGTCTGGTGACAACCTGTTGTTTTGCTGCAGAATTACTTCTGTGGTCGTTAAATTCGGCTTTTCTAAGTTAAACTAATGACTTTCACTTTCTCAATCAGCCGTCAGGGAACTTTTTAAAGTGAAACTTTCTACCTTAGTATTATTCCACTCGGTGTTGTGCTGCTCTGTCGTCATGGCGATCTACCCAGAGACACTGTACATGCTGCTCCGGTAAAGGAGTAAAAAAAACAAAAACAAAAAACAGAGGTAAACAAAACTGCTTTAATCATGTAAAAATGTTATAACTGATTAAATGTTTCAAATCAATGAATTAATTAACGTGTTATTTTTGACAGCACTAGTGATTATTGATACTTTTTCATTGTTCCTGTTATTTTATTGATACACAGCACACATTAGCAGGTTAGCTCATTCATACAGCAAACTGCAAACAGTGGCGCTCTAGAGACAAAGTCATGATAGCGATGGCGTCCAGGAGGAAGACGTTTCACAATGTCTCCTCCCACAAGAGTCACCAGTGGACGAGGTGCATGGTACCTGGAGGTAGTGATGGCCCAATGAAGCTTCATCAACCACTGTCTTGATTTTCTCAAGCCACTAGATGGCGCCGTCTGTTGAACAAATGTTTGAAAACACCCTTCATTGTGAGTCCTTCAGCCTCTATCTTCAAACCAAGAGTGCCACCTGGTGGAGACAGAATATAAAGCAGTTGGCCATCACTACATGGAGGTCAGCAGGATCCAATGTTCCACTTTCACAGTACAATATTGTTTGTGTATTTTGTTATTGTCCATGTTCTTACTATGGTGGTGAATGTTGACCACAGCAGAGCAGCAGCAGTAAAGTTTGGTTCCACTGAGAGTTGAACTCAGATCAGTGGACTCAGAGCTCAGAGTTCTAACCATGACACCATGGAACCACAGAGAGCAGCTTAGCATGGTGCGTTCATGAACATCTAGTCAATGAAAACAGCCTCATCATGGTTTCACCACATTTACTAGACTTCTGCTGGAAAAGCTGCTTCTGCTAACGTCACAGATGAAATTACTCAACAGTCATTGTGTCAAAAACTTTATCTTCTGATTGCATCTTAAGTTTACATGGACTGACTTTCAGTGGACGCTCCGTCCTCGTCCTTTTTCATCCTCTTCTGGTCTGCTGTCCCTCCTTTTACCTCCTCGCCTGCTGCTCCTGTTGCTCACTGGTTGGTATCAAAGTGAAAATAGAAGGTTTCTAATTAAAGTGAACATGAAAGTGGAAATATGATTTTTTATCAAATTAAAGTGACTATCAAAGTGAGAATAGGAGTTTTTTTTTCAAATTAAATTGAACATATCCTGGAAAAATGTTTTTTTTCAAATTAAATTGAACATCGGGGATGAGACTAGGAGTTTTTTTTTCAAATTAAAGTGACTATCAAAGTGAGAATATGAGTTTTCTTTTCAAATTAAAGTGACTATCAAAGGGAAAATAGGAGTTTTTTTCAAATTAAAGTGACTATCAAAGTGAGAATAGGAGTTTCTTTCAAATTAAAGTGACTATCAAAGGGAAAATAGGAGGGTTTTTTCAAAATTAAAGTGACTATCAAAGGAAAATATGATTTTTTTTTTCAAATTAAAGTGACTATCAAAGTGAGAATAGGAGTTTTTTTTAAAAATTAAAGTGACTATCAAAGGGGAAATAGGAGGGTTTTTTTCAAATTAAAGTGACTATCAAAGGGGAAATAGGAGGGTTTTTTTCAAATTAAAGTTACTATCAAAGTGAGAATAGGAGATTCTTTCAAATTAAAGTGACTATCAAAGTGAAAATAGGAGTTTTCTTTTCAAATTAAAGTGACTATATAAGGGAAAATAGGAGTTTTTTTACAAATTAAAGTGACTATCAAAGTGAGAATAGGAGTTTCTTTCAAATTAAAGTGACTATCAAAGTGAGAATAGGAGTTTCTTTCAAATTAAAGTGACTATCAAAGGGAAAATAGGAGGGTTTTTTCAAATTAAAGTGACTATCAAAGGAAAATATTAGTTTTCTTTCAAATTAAAATGACTATCAAAGTGAGAATAGGAGCTTTTTTCAAATTAAAGTGACTATCAAAGTGAGAATAGGAGTTTTTTTTTTAATTAAAGTGACTATCAAAAGGGAAATAGGAGGGTTTTTTTCAAATTAAAGTTACTATCAAAGTGAGAATAGGAGATTCTTTCAAATTAAAGTGACTATCAAAGTGAAAATAGGAGTTTTCTTTTCAAATTAAAGTGACTATCAAAGGGAAAATAGGAGTTTTTTACAAATTAAAGTGACTATCAAAGTGAGAATAGGAGTTTCTTTCAAATTAAAGTGACTATCAAAGTGAAAATAGGAGTTTCTTTCAAATTAAAGTGACTATCAAAGGGAAAATAGGAGGGTTTTTATCAAATTAAAGTTACTATCAAAGTGAGAATATGAGTTTTCTTTCAAATTAAAGTGACTATCAAAGGGAAAATAGGAGTTTTTTTCAAATTAAAGTGACTATCAAAGGAAAATGTGAGTTTTTTTTCAAAATAAAATGACTATCAAAGTGAGAATAGGAGCTTTTTTCAAATTAAAGTGACTATCAAAGGGAAAATAGGAGTTTTTTTTCAAATTAAAGTGACTATCAAAGGAAAATATGATTGTTTTTAAAATTAAAGTGACTATCAAAGTGAGAATAGGAGTTTTTTTCAAATTAAAGTGACTATTGAAGGGAAAATAGGAGTTTTTTCAAATTAAAGTGATTATCAAAGTGAGAATATGAGTTTTCTTTTCAAATTAAAGTGACTATCAAAGTGAGAATAGGAGTTTATTTCAAATTAAAGTGACTATCAAAGTGAAAATATAAGTTTTTTTCAAATTAAAGTGACTATCAAAGTGAGAATAGGAGTTTCTTTCAAATTAAAGTGACTATCAAATGGAAAATAGGAGGTTTTTTTTCAAATTAAAGTGATTATCAAAGTGAGAATATTGGTTTTTTTTCAAATTAAAGTGACTTTCAAAGGAAAATATGAGTTTTTTTTCCAAATAAAAATGACTATCAAAGTGAGAATAGGATCTTTTTTCAAATTAAAGTGACTATCAAAGTGAGAATATGAGTTTTCTTTTCAAATTAAAGTGACTATCAAAGTGAGAATAGGAGTTTATTTAAAAATTAAAGTGACTATCAAAGTGAAAATAGGAGTTTTTTCATATTAAAGTGACTATCAAAGTGAAAATAGGAGTTTTTTTAAAAATTAAAGTGACTGTCAAAGTGAGAATAGGAGTTTCTTTCAAATTAAAGTGACTATCAAAGGGAAAATACGAGGGTTTTTTCAAATTAAAGTGACTATCAAAGGAAAATATTAGTTTTTTTTCCAAATTGAAATGACGATCAAAGTGAGAATAGGAGCTTTTTTCAAATTAAAGTGACTATCAAAGTGAGAATAGAAGTTTTTTTTTTAATTAAAGTGACTTTCAAAGGAAAATATGAGTTTTTTTTTAAATTAAAATGACTATCAAAGGGAAAATAGGAGGGTTTTTTCAAATTAAAGTGACTATCAAAGGAAAATATGATTTTTTTTTTCAAATTAAAGTGACTATCAAAGTGAGAATAGGAGTTTTTTTTAAAAATTAAAGTGACTATCAAAGGGGAAATAGGAGGGTTTTTTTCAAATTAAAGTGACTATCAAAGGGGAAATAGGAGGGTTTTTTTCAAATTAAAGTTACTATCAAAGTGAGAATAGGAGATTCTTTCAAATTAAAGTGACTATCAAAGTGAAAATAAGAGTTTTCTTTTCAAATTAAAGTGACTATATAAGGGAAAATAGGAGTTTTTTACAAATTAAAGTGACTATCAAAGTGAGAATAGGAGTTTCTTTCAAATTAAAGTGACTATCAAAGTGAGAATAGGAGTTTCTTTCAAATTAAAGTGACTATCAAAGGGAAAATAGGAGGGTTTTTTCAAATTAAAGAGACTATCAAAGGAAAATATTAGTTTTCTTTCAAATTAAAATGACTATCAAAGTGAGAATAGGAGCTTTTTTCAAATTAAAGTGACTATCAAAGTGAGAATAGGAGTTTTTTTTTTAATTAAAGTGACTATCAAAAGGGAAATAGGAGGGTTTTTTTCAAATTAAAGTTACTATCAAAGTGAGAATAGGAGATTCTTTCAAATTAAAGTGACTATCAAAGTGAAAATAGGAGTTTTCTTTTCAAATTAAAGTGACTATCAAAGGGAAAATAGGAGTTTTTTACAAATTAAAGTGACTATCAAAGTGAGAATAGGAGTTTCTTTCAAATTAAAGTGACTATCAAAGGGAAAATAGGAGGGTTTTTATCAAATTAAAGTCACTATCAAAGTGAGAATATGAGTTTTCTTTCAAATTAAAGTGACTATCAAAGGGAAAATAGGAGTTTTTTTCAAATTAAAGTGACTATCAAAGGAAAATGTGAGTTTTTTTTCAAAATAAAATGACTATCAAAGTGAGAATAGGAGCTTTTTTCAAATTAAAGTGACTATCAAAGGGAAAATAGGAGTTTTTTTCAAATTAAAGTGACTATCAAAGGAAAATATGATTGTTTTTAAAATTAAAGTGACTATCAAAGTGAGAATAGGAGTTTTTTTCAAATTAAAGTGACTATTGAAGGGAAAATAGGAGTTTTTTCAAATTAAAGTGATTATCAAAGTGAGAATATGAGTTTTCTTTTCAAATTAAAGTGACTATCAAAGTGAGAATAGGAGTTTATTTCAAATTAAAGTGACTATCAAAGTGAAAATATAAGTTTTTTTCAAATTAAAGTGACTATCAAAGTGAGAATAGGAGTTTCTTTCAAATTAAAGTGACTATCAAATGGAAAATAGGAGGTTTTTTTTCAAATTAAAGTGATTATCAAAGTGAGAATATTGGTTTTTTTTCAAATTAAAGTGACTTTCAAAGGGAAAATAGGAGTTTTTTTCAAATTAAAGTGACTATCAAAGGAAAATATGAGTTTTTTTTCCAAATTAAAATGACTATCAAAGTGAGAATAGGATCTTTTTTCAAATTAAAGTGACTATCAAAGTGAGAATAGGAGTTTTTTTTCAAATTAAAGTGACTATCAAAGTGAAAATAGGAGTTTCTTTCAAATTAAAGTGACTATCAAAGGGAAAATAGGAGGGTTTTTATCAAATTAAAGTTACTATCAAAGTGAGAATATGAGTTTTCTTTCAAATTAAAGTGACTATCAAAGGGAAAATAGGAGTTTTTTTCAAATTAAAGTGACTATCAAAGGAAAATGTGAGTTTTTTTCAAAATAAAATGACTATCAAAGTGAGAATAGGAGCTTTTTTCAAATTAAAGTGACTATCAAAGGGAAAATAGGAGTTTTTTTCAAATTAAAGTGACTATCAAAGGAAAATATGATTGTTTTTAAAATTAAAGTGACTATCAAAGTGAGAATAGGAGTTTTTTTCAAATTAAAGTGACTATTGAAGGGAAAATAGGAGTTTTTTCAAATTAAAGTGATTATCAAAGTGAGAATATGAGTTTTCTTTTCAAATTAAAGTGACTATCAAAGTGAGAATAGGAGTTTATTTCAAATTAAAGTGACTATCAAAGTGAAAATATAAGTTTTTTTCAAATTAAAGTGACTATCAAAGTGAGAATAGGAGTTTCTTTCAAATTAAAGTGACTATCAAATGGAAAATAGGAGGTTTTTTTTCAAATTAAAGTGATTATCAAAGTGAGAATATTGGTTTTTTTTCAAATTAAAGTGACTTTCAAAGGGAAAATAGGAGTTTTTTTCTAATTAAAGTGACTATCAAAGGAAAATATGAGTTTTTTTTCCAAATTAAAATGACTATCAAAGTGAGAATAGGATCTTTTTTCAAATTAAAGTGACTATCAAAGTGAGAATATGAGTTTTCTTTTCAAATTAAAGTGACTATCAAAGTGAGAATAGGAGTTTATTTCAAATTAAAGTGACTATCAAAGTGAAAATAGGAGTTTTTTCATATTAAAGTGACTATCAAAGTGAAAATAGGAGTTTTTTTAAAAATTAAAGTGACTGTCAAAGTGAGAATAGGAGTTTCTTTCAAATTAAAGTGACTATCAAAGGGAAAATACGAGGGTTTTTTCAAATTAAAGTGACTATCAAAGGAAAATACTAGTTTTTTTTCCAAATTGAAATGACGATCAAAGTGAGAATAGGAGCTTTTTTCAAATTAAAGTGACTATCAAAGTGAGAATAGAAGTTTTTTTTTTAATTAAAGTGACTTTCAAAGGAAAATATGAGTTTTTTTTCAAATTAAAATGACTATCAAAGGAAAATATTAGTTTTATTTCAAATTAAAATGACTATCAAAGTGAGAATAGGAGCTTTTTTCAAATTAAAGTGACTATCAAAGTGAGAATAGAAGGTTTTTTTTTTAATTAAAGTGACTATCAAAAGGGAAATAGGAGGGTTTTTTTCAAATTAAAGTTACTATCAAAGTGAGAATAGGAGATTCTTTCAAATTAAAGTGACTATCAAAGTGAAAATAGGAGTTTTCTTTTCAAATTAAAGTGACTATCAAAGGGAAAATAGGAATTTTTTAAAAATTAAAGTGACTATCAAAGTGAGAATAGGAGTTTCTTTCAAATTAAAGTGACTATCAAAGTGAAAATAGGAGTTTCTTTCAAATTAAAGTGACTATCAAAGGGAAAATAGGAGGGTTTTTATCAAATTAAAGTTACTATCAAATTGAGAATATGAGTTTTCTTTCAAATTAAAGTGACTATCAAAGGGAAAATAGGAGTTTTTTTCAAATTAAAGTGACTATCAAAGGAAAATGTGAGTTTTTTTTCAAAATAAAATGACTATATAAGTGAGAATAGGCGCTTTTTTCAAATTAAAGTGACTATCAAAGGGAAAATAGGAGTTTTTTTCAAATTAAAGTGACTATCAAAGGAAAATATGATTGTTTTTCAAATTAAAGTGACTATCAAAGTGAGAATAGGAGTTTTTTTCAAATTAAAGTGACGATTGAAGGGAAAATAGGAGTTTTTTCAAATTAAAGTGATTATCAAAGGGAAAATAGGAGTTTTTTACAAATTTAAGTTACTATCAAAGGAAAATATGATTGTTTTTCAAATTAAAGTGACTATCAAAGTGAAAATAGGAGTTTTTTTTCAAATTAAAGTTACTATTGAAGGGAAAATAGGAGTTTTTTCAAATTAAAGTGATTCTCAAAGTGAGAATATGAGTTTTCTTTTCAAATTAAAGTGACTATCAAAGTGAAAATAGGAGCTTTTTTCAAATTAAAGTGACTATCAAAGGGAAAATAGGAGTTTTTTTCAAATTAAAGTGACTTTCAAAGGAAAATATGAGTTTTTTTTCAAATTAAAATGACTATCAAAGTGAGAATAGGAGCTTTTTTCAAATTAAAGTGACTATGAAAGGGAAAATATGAGTTTTCTTTTCAAATTAAAGTAACTATCAAAGTGAGAATAGGAGTTTCTTTCAAATTAAAGTGACTATCAAAGTGAAAATATAAGTTTTTTTCAAATTAAAGTGACTATCAAAGTGAGAATAGGAGTTTCTTTCAAATTAAAGTGACTATCAAAGGGAAAATAGGAGGTTTTTTTTTCAAATTAAAGTGACTATCAAAGTGAAAATAGGAGTTTTTGTCAAATTAAAGTGACTATCAAAGTGAGAATAGGAGTTTCTTTCAAATTAAAGTGACTATCAAAGGGAAAATAGGAAGGTTTTTTCAAATTAAAGTGACTATCAAAGGAAAATATTAGTTTTTTTTCAAATTAAAGTGACTATCAAAGAGAAAATAGGAGTTTTTTTTTAAAATTAAAGTGACGATCAAAGTGAAAATAGGAGTTTTTTTCAAATTAAAGTGATTATCAAAGTGAGAATAGGAGCTTTTTTCAAATTAAAGTGACTATCAAAGGGAAAATAGGAGGTTTTTTTTCAAATTAAAGTGACTATCAAAGGGAAAATAGGAGGTTTTTTTTCAAATTAAAGTGATTATCAAAGTGAGAATATTGGTTTTTTTTTCAAATTAAAGTGACTATCAAAGGGAAAATAGGAGTTTTTTCCAAATTAAAATGACTATCAAAGTGAAAATAGGAGTTTTTTTTAAAAATTAAAGTGACTATCAAAGTGAGAATAGGAGTTTTTTCATATTAAAGTGACTATCAAAGTGAAAATAGGAGTTTTTTTTAAAAATTAAAGTGACTATCAAAGTGAGAATAGGAGTTTCTTTCAAATTAAAGTGACTATCAAAGGGAAAATACGAGGGTTTTTTCAAATTAAAGTGACTATCAAAGGAAAATAGGAGTTTTTTTAGAAATTAAAGTAACTATCAAAGGGAAAATAGGAGTTTTTTTCAAATTAAAGTGACTATCAATGGAAAATATGATTGTTTTTCAAATTAAAGTGACTATCAAAGGAAAATGTGAGTTTCTTTTCAAAATAAAATGACTATCAAAGTGAGAATAGGAGCTTTTTTCAAATTAAAGTGACTATCAAAGGAAAATATGATTGTTTTTCAAATTAAAGTTACTATCAAAGTGAGAATAGGAGTTTTTTCAAATTAAAGTGACTATTGCAGGGAAAATAGGAGTTTTTTCAAATTAAAGTGACTATCAAAGTGAGAATATGAGTTTTCTTTTCAAATTAAAGTGACTATCAAAGTGAGAATAGGAGTTTATTTCAAATTAAAGTGACTATCAAAGTGAAAATAGGAGTTTTTTCAAATTAAAGTGACTATCAAAGTGAAAAAAGGAGTTTTTTTCAAATTAAAGTGACTGTCAAAGTGAGAATAGGAGTTTCTTTCAAATTAAAGTGACTATCAAAGGGAAAATAGGAGGGTTTTTTCAAATTAAAGGGACTATCAAAGGAAAATATTCGTTTTTTTTCAAATTAAAATGACTATCAAAGTGAGAATAGGAGCTTTTTTCAAATTAAAGTGACTATCAAAGGGAAAATAGGAGTTTTTTTCAAATTAAAGTGACTTTCAAAGGAAAATATGAGTTTTTTTCAAATTAAAGTGACTATCAAAGTGAGAATAGGAGTTTCTTTCAAATTAAAGTGACTATCAAAGGGAAAATAGGAGGTTTTTTTTCAAATTAAAGTGATTATCAAAGTGAGAATATTGTTTTTTTTTTCAAATTAAAGTGACTATCAAAGGGAAAATAGGAGTTTTTTTCAAATTAAAGTGACTATCAAAGGAAAATATGAGGTTTTTTTTCAAATTAAAATGACTATCAAAGTGAAAATAGGAGTTTTTTTCAAATTAAAGTGACTATCAAAGTGAGAATAGGAGTTTCTTTCAAATTAAAGTGATTATCAAAGGGAAAATAGGAAGGTTTTTACAAATTAAAGTGACTATCAAAGTGAGAATATGAGTTTTCTTTTAAAATTAACGTGACGATCAAAGTGAAAATAGGAGTTTTTTTCAAATTAAAGTGACGATTAAAGTGAGAATAGGAGTTTCTTTCAAATTAAAGTGACTATCAAAGGGAAAATAGGAGGTTTTTTTTCAAATTAAAGTGATTATCAAAGTGAGAATATTGTTTTTTTTTTCAAATTAAAGTGACTATCAAAGGGAAAATATGAGGTTTTTTTTCAAATTAAACTGACTATCAAAGTGAGAATAGGAGTTTTCTTTTCAAAATAAAGTGACTATCAAAGTAAGAATAGGAGTTTGTTTTCAAATTAAAGTGACTATCAAAGTGAAAATAGGAGTTTTTTAAAATTAAAGTGACTCAAAATGAGAAAAGGAGTTTCTTTCAAATTAAAGTGACTATCAAAGTGAGAATATGAGTTTTCTTTTCAAATTAAAGTGACTATCAAAGTGAGAATAGGAGTTTATTTCAAATTAAAGTGACTATCAAAGTGAAAATAGGAGTTTTTTCAAATTAAAGTGACTATCAAAGTGAAAAAAGGAGTTTTTTTCAAATTAAAGTGACTGTCAAAGTGAGAATAGGAGTTTATTTCAAATTAAAGTGACTATCAAAGGGAAAATAGGAGGGTTTTTTCAAATTAAAGGGACTATCAAAGGAAAATATTCGTTTTTTTTCAAATTAAAATGACTATCAAAGTGAGAATAGGAGCTTTTTTCAAATTAAAGTGACTATCAAAGGGAAAATAGGAGTTTTTTTCAAATTAAAGTGACTTTCAAAGGAAAATATGAGTTTTTTTCAAATTAAAGTGACTATCAAAGTGAGAATAGGAGTTTCTTTCAAATTAAAGTGACTATCAAAGGGAAAATAGGAGGTTTTTTTTCAAATTAAAGTGATTATCAAAGTGAGAATATTGTTTTTTTTTTCAAATTAAAGTGACTATCAAAGGGAAAATAGGAGTTTTTTTCAAATTAAAGTGACTATCAAAGGAAAATATGAGGTTTTTTTTCAAATTAAAATGACTATCAAAGTGAAAATAGGAGTTTTTTTCAAATTAAAGTGACTATCAAAGTGAGAATAGGAGTTTCTTTCAAATTAAAGTGATTATCAAAGGGAAAATAGGAAGGTTTTTACAAATTAAAGTGACTATCAAAGTGAGAATATGAGTTTTCTTTTAAAATTAAAGTGACGATCAAAGTGAAAATAGGAGTTTTTTTCAAATTAAAGTGACTATCAAAGTGAGAATAGGAGTTTCTTTCAAATTAAAGTGACTATCAAAGGGAAAATAGGAGGGTTTTTTCAAATTAAAGTGACTATCAAAGGAAAATATGATTTTTTTCAAATTAAAATGACTATCAAAGTGAGAATAGGAGCTTTTTTCAAATTAAAGTGACTATCAAAGTGAGAATATGAGTTTTCTTTTCAAATTAAAGTGACTATCAAAGTGAGAATAGGAGTTTTTTCAAATTAAAGTGACTATCAAAGTGAAAAAAGGAGTTTTTTCAAATTAAAGTGACTATCAAAGTGAGAATATGAGTTTTCTTTTCAGGTTAAAGTGACTATCAAAGTGAGAATAGGAGTTTCTTTCAAATTAAAGTGACTATCAAAGTGAGAATAGGAGCTTTTTTCAAATTAAAGTGACTATCAAAGGGAAAATATGAGTTTTCTTTTCAAATGAAAGTTACTATCAAAGGGAAAATAGGACGTTTTTTTCAAATTAAAGTGACTATCAAATTGAGAATATGAGTTTTCTTTCAAATTAAAGTGACTATCAAAGGGAAAATATGAGTTTTCTTTTCAAATGAAAGTTACTATCAAAGTGAAAATAGGAGGTTTTTTTCAAATTAAAGTGACTATCAAAGTGAAAATAGGAGTTTTTTTCAAATTAAAGTGACTACCAAAGGGAAAATAGGAGGGTTTTTTTTTCAAATTAAAGTGACTATCAAAGTGAGAATAGGAGCTTTTCTCAAATTAAAGTGACTATCAAAGGGAAGATAGGAGTTTTTTTCAAATTAAAGTGACTATAAAAGTGAGAATAGGAGTTTCTTTCAAATTAAAGTGACTATCAAAGGGAAAATAGGAGTTTTTTTCAAATTAAAGTGACTATCAAAGGAAAATGTGAGTTTCTTTTCAAAATAACATGACTATCAAAGTGAGAATAGGAGCTTTTTTCAAATTAAAGTGACTATCAAAGGGAAAATAGGAGTTTTTTTCAAATTAAATTGACTATCAATGGAAAATATGATTGTTTTTCAAATTAAAGTGACTATCAAAGGAAAATGTGAGTTTCTTTTCAAAATAAAATGACTATCAAAGTGAGAATAGGAGCTTTTTTCAAATTAAAGTGACTATCAAAGTGAGAATAGGAGTTTTTTCAAATTAAAGTGACTATTGAAGGGAAAATAGGAGTTTTTTCAAATTAAAGTGATTATCAAAGTGAGAATTTGAGTTTTCTTTTCAAATTAAAGTGACTATCAAAGTGAGAATAGGAGTTTATTTCAAATTAAAGTGACTATCAAAGTGAAAATATAAGTTTCTTTCAAATTAAAGTGACTATCAAAGGGAAAATAGGAGGTTTTTTTTCAAATTAAAGTGATTATCAAAGTTAGAATATTGTTTTTTTTTTCAAATTAAAGTAACTATCAAAGGGAAAATAGGAGTTTTTTTCAAATTAAAGTGACTATCAATGGAAAATATGATTGTTTTTCAAATTAAAGTGACTATCAAAGGAAAATGTGAGTTTCTTTTCAAAATAAAATGACTATCAAAGTGAGAATAGGAGCTTTTTTCAAATTAAAGTGACTATCAAAGGAAAATATGATTGTTTTTCAAATTAAAGTGACTATCAAAGTGAGAATAGGAGTTTTTTCAAATTAAAGTGACTATTGCAGGGAAAATAGGAGTTTTTTCAAATTAAAGTGACTATCAAAGTGAGAATATGAGTTTTCTTTTCAAATTAAAGTGACTATCAAAGTGAGAATAGGAGTTTATTTCAAATTAAAGTGACTATCAAAGTGAAAATAGGAGTTTTTTCAAATTAAAGTGACTATCAAAGTGAAAAAAGGAGTTTTTTTCAAATTAAAGTGACTGTCAAAGTGAGAATAGGAGTTTCTTTCAAATTAAAGTGACTATCAAAGGGAAAATAGGAGGGTTTTTTCAAATTAAAGGGACTATCAAAGGAAAATATTCGTTTTTTTTCAAATTAAAATGACTATCAAAGTGAGAATAGGAGCTTTTTTCAAATTAAAGTGACTATCAAAGGGAAAATAGGAGTTTTTTTCAAATTAAAGTGACTTTCAAAGGAAAATATGAGTTTTTTTCAAATTAAAGTGACTATCAAAGTGAGAATAGGAGTTTCTTTCAAATTAAAGTGACTATCAAAGGGAAAATAGGAGGTTTTTTTTCAAATTAAAGTGATTATCAAAGTGAGAATATTGTTTTTTTTTTCAAATTAAAGTGACTATCAAAGGGAAAATAGGAGTTTTTTTCAAATTAAAGTGACTATCAAAGGAAAATATGAGGTTTTTTTTCAAATTAAAATGACTATCAAAGTGAAAATAGGAGTTTTTTTCAAATTAAAGTGACTATCAAAGTGAGAATAGGAGTTTCTTTCAAATTAAAGTGATTATCAAAGGGAAAATAGGAAGGTTTTTACAAATTAAAGTGACTATCAAAGTGAGAATATGAGTTTTCTTTTAAAATTAAAGTGACTATCAAAGGAAAATATGATTTTTTTCAAATTAAAATGACTATCAAAGTGAGAATAGGAGCTTTTTTCAAATTAAAGTGACTATCAAAGGGAAAATAGGAGTTTTTTCAAATTAAAGTGACTATCAAAGGAAAATGTGAGTTTCTTTTCAAAATAAAATGACTATCAAAGTGAGAATAGGAGCTTTTTTCAAATTAAAGTGACTATCAAAGGGAAAATAGGAGTTTTTTTCAAATTAAAGTAACTATCAAAGGGAAAATAGGATTTTTTTTCAAATTAAAGTGACTATCAATGGAAAATATGATTGTTTTTCAAATTAAAGTGACTATCAAAGGAAAATGTGAGTTTCTTTTCAAAATAAAATGACTATCAAAGTGAGAATAGGAGCTTTTTTCAAATTAAAGTGACTATCAAAGTGAGAATAGGAGTTTTTTCAAATTAAAGTGACTATTGAAGGGAAAATAGGAGTTTTTTCAAATTAAAGTGATTATCAAAGTGAGAATATGAGTTTTCTTTTCAAATTAAAGTGACTATCAAAGTGAGAATAGGAGTTTATTTCAAATTAATGTGACTATCAAAGTGAAAATATAAGTTTCTTTCAAATTAAAGTGACTATCAAAGGGAAAATAGGAGGTTTTTTTTCAAATTAAAGTGATTATCAAAGTGAGAATATTGTTTTTTTTTTCAAATTAAAGTGACTATAAAAGGGAAAATATGAGTTTTTTTTCCAAATTAAAATGACTATCAAAGTGAGAATAGGATCTTTTTTCAAATTAAAATGACTATCAAAGTGAGAATATGAGTTTTCTTTTCAAATTAAAGTGACTATCAAAGTGAGAATAGGAGTTTCTTTCAAATTAAAGTGACTATCAAAGGGAAAATAGGAGGGTTTTTCAAATTAAAGTGACTACCAAAGGGAAAATAGGAGGTTTTTTTTTTTTAATTAAAGTGACTATCAAAGTGAGAATATGAGTTTTCTTTTCAAATTAAAGTGACTATCAAAGTGAGAATAGGAGTTTATTTCAAATTAAAGTGACTATCAAAGTGAAAATAGGAGTTTTTTCATATTAAAGTGACTATCAAAGTGAAAATAGGAGTTTTTTTAAAAATTAAAGTGACTATCAAAGTGAGAATAGGAGTTTCTTTCAAATTAAAGTGACTATCAAAGGGAAAATACGAGGGTTTTTTCAAATTAAAGTGACTATCAAAGGAAAATAGGAGTTTTTTTCAAATTAAAGTAACTATCAAAGGGAAAATAGGAGTTTTTTTCAAATTAAAAGTACTATCAATGGAAAATATGAGTTTCTTTTCAAAATAAAATGACTATCAAAGTGAGAATAGGAGCTTTTTTCAAATTAAAGTGACTATCAAAGGAAAATATGATTGTTTTTCAAATTAAAGTGACTCTCAAAGTGAGAATAGGAGTTTTTTCAAATTAAAGTGACTATTGCAGGGAAAATAGGAGTTTTTTCAAATTAAAGTGACTATCAAAGTGAGAATATGAGTTTTCTTTTCAAATTAAAGTGACTATCAAAGTGAGAATAGGAGTTTATTTCAAATTAAAGTGACTTTCAAAGGGAAAATAGGAGTTTTTTTCAAATTAAAGTGACTATCAAAGGAAAATATGAGTTTTTTTTCCAAATTAAAATGACTATCAAAGTGAGAATAGGATCTTTTTTCAAATTAAAGTGACTATCAAAGTGAGAATAGGAGTTTTTTTTCAAATTAAAGTGACTATCAAAGTGAAAATAGGAGTTTCTTTCAAATTAAAGTGACTATCAAAGGGAAAATAGGAGGGTTTTTATCAAATTAAAGTTACTATCAAAGTGAGAATATGAGTTTTCTTTCAAATTAAAGTGACTATCAAAGGGAAAATAGGAGTTTTTTTCAAATTAAAGTGACTATCAAAGGAAAATGTGAGTTTTTTTCAAAATAAAATGACTATCAAAGTGAGAATAGGAGCTTTTTTCAAATTAAAGTGACTATCAAAGGGAAAATAGGAGTTTTTTTCAAATTAAAGTGACTATCAAAGGAAAATATGATTGTTTTTAAAATTAAAGTGACTATCAAAGTGAGAATAGGAGTTTTTTTCAAATTAAAGTGACTATTGAAGGGAAAATAGGAGTTTTTTCAAATTAAAGTGATTATCAAAGTGAGAATATGAGTTTTCTTTTCAAATTAAAGTGACTATCAAAGTGAGAATAGGAGTTTATTTCAAATTAAAGTGACTATCAAAGTGAAAATATAAGTTTTTTTCAAATTAAAGTGACTATCAAAGTGAGAATAGGAGTTTCTTTCAAATTAAAGTGACTATCAAATGGAAAATAGGAGGTTTTTTTTCAAATTAAAGTGATTATCAAAGTGAGAATATTGGTTTTTTTTCAAATTAAAGTGACTTTCAAAGGGAAAATAGGAGTTTTTTTCTAATTAAAGTGACTATCAAAGGAAAATATGAGTTTTTTTTCCAAATTAAAATGACTATCAAAGTGAGAATAGGATCTTTTTTCAAATTAAAGTGACTATCAAAGTGAGAATATGAGTTTTCTTTTCAAATTAAAGTGACTATCAAAGTGAGAATAGGAGTTTATTTCAAATTAAAGTGACTATCAAAGTGAAAATAGGAGTTTTTTCATATTAAAGTGACTATCAAAGTGAAAATAGGAGTTTTTTTAAAAATTAAAGTGACTGTCAAAGTGAGAATAGGAGTTTCTTTCAAATTAAAGTGACTATCAAAGGGAAAATACGAGGGTTTTTTCAAATTAAAGTGACTATCAAAGGAAAATATTAGTTTTTTTTCCAAATTGAAATGACGATCAAAGTGAGAATAGGAGCTTTTTTCAAATTAAAGTGACTATCAAAGTGAGAATAGAAGTTTTTTTTTTAATTAAAGTGACTTTCAAAGGAAAATATGAGTTTTTTTTCAAATTAAAATGACTATCAAAGGAAAATATTAGTTTTATTTCAAATTAAAATGACTATCAAAGTGAGAATAGGAGCTTTTTTCAAATTAAAGTGACTATCAAAGTGAGAATAGAAGGTTTTTTTTTTAATTAAAGTGACTATCAAAAGGGAAATAGGAGGGTTTTTTTCAAATTAAAGTTACTATCAAAGTGAGAATAGGAGATTCTTTCAAATTAAAGTGACTATCAAAGTGAAAATAGGAGTTTTCTTTTCAAATTAAAGTGACTATCAAAGGGAAAATAGGAATTTTTTAAAAATTAAAGTGACTATCAAAGTGAGAATAGGAGTTTCTTTCAAATTAAAGTGACTATCAAAGTGAAAATAGGAGTTTCTTTCAAATTAAAGTGACTATCAAAGGGAAAATAGGAGGGTTTTTATCAAATTAAAGTTACTATCAAATTGAGAATATGAGTTTTCTTTCAAATTAAAGTGACTATCAAAGGGAAAATAGGAGTTTTTTTCAAATTAAAGTGACTATCAAAGGAAAATGTGAGTTTTTTTTCAAAATAAAATGACTATATAAGTGAGAATAGGCGCTTTTTTCAAATTAAAGTGACTATCAAAGGGAAAATAGGAGTTTTTTTCAAATTAAAGTGACTATCAAAGGAAAATATGATTGTTTTTCAAATTAAAGTGACTATCAAAGTGAGAATAGGAGTTTTTTTCAAATTAAAGTGACGATTGAAGGGAAAATAGGAGTTTTTTCAAATTAAAGTGATTATCAAAGGGAAAATAGGAGTTTTTTACAAATTTAAGTTACTATCAAAGGAAAATATGATTGTTTTTCAAATTAAAGTGACTATCAAAGTGAGAATAGGAGTTTTTTTTCAAATTAAAGTTACTATTGAAGGGAAAATAGGAGTTTTTTCAAATTAAAGTGATTCTCAAAGTGAGAATATGAGTTTTCTTTTCAAATTAAAGTGACTATCAAAGTGAAAATAGGAGCTTTTTTCAAATTAAAGTGACTATCAAAGGGAAAATAGGAGTTTTTTTCAAATTAAAGTGACTTTCAAAGGAAAATATGAGTTTTTTTTCAAATTAAAATGACTATCAAAGTGAGAATAGGAGCTTTTTTCAAATTAAAGTGACTATGAAAGGGAAAATATGAGTTTTCTTTTCAAATTAAAGTAACTATCAAAGTGAGAATAGGAGTTTCTTTCAAATTAAAGTGACTATCAAAGTGAAAATATAAGTTTTTTTCAAATTAAAGTGACTATCAAAGTGAGAATAGGAGTTTCTTTCAAATTAAAGTGACTATCAAAGGGAAAATAGGAGGTTTTTTTTTCAAATTAAAGTGACTATCAAAGTGAAAATAGGAGTTTTTGTCAAATTAAAGTGACTATCAAAGTGAGAATAGGAGTTTCTTTCAAATTAAAGTGACTATCAAAGGGAAAATAGGAAGGTTTTTTCAAATTAAAGTGACTATCAAAGGAAAATATTAGTTTTTTTTCAAATTAAAGTGACTATCAAAGAGAAAATAGGAGTTTTTTTTTAAAATTAAAGTGACGATCAAAGTGAAAATAGGAGTTTTTTTCAAATTAAAGTGATTATCAAAGTGAGAATAGGAGCTTTTTTCAAATTAAAGTGACTATCAAAGGGAAAATAGGAGGTTTTTTTTCAAATTAAAGTGACTATCAAAGGGAAAATAGGAGGTTTTTTTTCAAATTAAAGTGATTATCAAAGTGAGAATATTGGTTTTTTTTTCAAATTAAAGTGACTATCAAAGGGAAAATAGGAGTTTTTTCCAAATTAAAATGACTATCAAAGTGAAAATAGGAGTTTTTTTTAAAAATTAAAGTGACTATCAAAGTGAGAATAGGAGTTTTTTCATATTAAAGTGACTATCAAAGTGAAAATAGGAGTTTTTTTTAAAAATTAAAGTGACTATCAAAGTGAGAATAGGAGTTTCTTTCAAATTAAAGTGACTATCAAAGGGAAAATACGAGGGTTTTTTCAAATTAAAGTGACTATCAAAGGAAAATAGGAGTTTTTTTAGAAATTAAAGTAACTATCAAAGGGAAAATAGGAGTTTTTTTCAAATTAAAGTGACTATCAATGGAAAATATGATTGTTTTTCAAATTAAAGTGACTATCAAAGGAAAATGTGAGTTTCTTTTCAAAATAAAATGACTATCAAAGTGAGAATAGGAGCTTTTTTCAAATTAAAGTGACTATCAAAGGAAAATATGATTGTTTTTCAAATTAAAGTTACTATCAAAGTGAGAATAGGAGTTTTTTCAAATTAAAGTGACTATTGCAGGGAAAATAGGAGTTTTTTCAAATTAAAGTGACTATCAAAGTGAGAATATGAGTTTTCTTTTCAAATTAAAGTGACTATCAAAGTGAGAATAGGAGTTTATTTCAAATTAAAGTGACTATCAAAGTGAAAATAGGAGTTTTTTCAAATTAAAGTGACTATCAAAGTGAAAAAAGGAGTTTTTTTCAAATTAAAGTGACTGTCAAAGTGAGAATAGGAGTTTCTTTCAAATTAAAGTGACTATCAAAGGGAAAATAGGAGGGTTTTTTCAAATTAAAGGGACTATCAAAGGAAAATATTCGTTTTTTTTCAAATTAAAATGACTATCAAAGTGAGAATAGGAGCTTTTTTCAAATTAAAGTGACTATCAAAGGGAAAATAGGAGTTTTTTTCAAATTAAAGTGACTTTCAAAGGAAAATATGAGTTTTTTTCAAATTAAAGTGACTATCAAAGTGAGAATAGGAGTTTCTTTCAAATTAAAGTGACTATCAAAGGGAAAATAGGAGGTTTTTTTTCAAATTAAAGTGATTATCAAAGTGAGAATATTGTTTTT
Source organism: Lipophrys pholis (assembly GCF_963383615.2). Classification (NCBI taxonomy): domain Eukaryota; kingdom Metazoa; phylum Chordata; class Actinopteri; order Blenniiformes; family Blenniidae; genus Lipophrys; species Lipophrys pholis. The sequence goes on from NW_028292149.1 coordinate 296,920, forward strand.
TTTTTCAAATTAAAGTGACTATCAAAGGGAAAATAGGAGTTTTTTTCAAATTAAAGTGACTATCAAAGGAAAATATGAGGTTTTTTTTCAAATTAAAATGACTATCAAAGTGAAAATAGGAGTTTTTTTCAAATTAAAGTGACTATCAAAGTGAGAATAGGAGTTTCTTTCAAATTAAAGTGATTATCAAAGGGAAAATAGGAAGGTTTTTACAAATTAAAGTGACTATCAAAGTGAGAATATGAGTTTTCTTTTAAAATTAACGTGACGATCAAAGTGAAAATAGGAGTTTTTTTCAAATTAAAGTGACGATTAAAGTGAGAATAGGAGTTTCTTTCAAATTAAAGTGACTATCAAAGGGAAAATAGGAGGTTTTTTTTCAAATTAAAGTGATTATCAAAGTGAGAATATTGTTTTTTTTTTCAAATTAAAGTGACTATCAAAGGGAAAATATGAGGTTTTTTTTCAAATTAAACTGACTATCAAAGTGAGAATAGGAGTTTTCTTTTCAAAATAAAGTGACTATCAAAGTAAGAATAGGAGTTTGTTTTCAAATTAAAGTGACTATCAAAGTGAAAATAGGAGTTTTTTAAAATTAAAGTGACTCAAAATGAGAAAAGGAGTTTCTTTCAAATTAAAGTGACTATCAAAGTGAGAATATGAGTTTTCTTTTCAAATTAAAGTGACTATCAAAGTGAGAATAGGAGTTTATTTCAAATTAAAGTGACTATCAAAGTGAAAATAGGAGTTTTTTCAAATTAAAGTGACTATCAAAGTGAAAAAAGGAGTTTTTTTCAAATTAAAGTGACTGTCAAAGTGAGAATAGGAGTTTATTTCAAATTAAAGTGACTATCAAAGGGAAAATAGGAGGGTTTTTTCAAATTAAAGGGACTATCAAAGGAAAATATTCGTTTTTTTTCAAATTAAAATGACTATCAAAGTGAGAATAGGAGCTTTTTTCAAATTAAAGTGACTATCAAAGGGAAAATAGGAGTTTTTTTCAAATTAAAGTGACTTTCAAAGGAAAATATGAGTTTTTTTCAAATTAAAGTGACTATCAAAGTGAGAATAGGAGTTTCTTTCAAATTAAAGTGACTATCAAAGGGAAAATAGGAGGTTTTTTTTCAAATTAAAGTGATTATCAAAGTGAGAATATTGTTTTTTTTTTCAAATTAAAGTGACTATCAAAGGGAAAATAGGAGTTTTTTTCAAATTAAAGTGACTATCAAAGGAAAATATGAGGTTTTTTTTCAAATTAAAATGACTATCAAAGTGAAAATAGGAGTTTTTTTCAAATTAAAGTGACTATCAAAGTGAGAATAGGAGTTTCTTTCAAATTAAAGTGATTATCAAAGGGAAAATAGGAAGGTTTTTACAAATTAAAGTGACTATCAAAGTGAGAATATGAGTTTTCTTTTAAAATTAAAGTGACGATCAAAGTGAAAATAGGAGTTTTTTTCAAATTAAAGTGACTATCAAAGTGAGAATAGGAGTTTCTTTCAAATTAAAGTGACTATCAAAGGGAAAATAGGAGGGTTTTTTCAAATTAAAGTGACTATCAAAGGAAAATATGATTTTTTTCAAATTAAAATGACTATCAAAGTGAGAATAGGAGCTTTTTTCAAATTAAAGTGACTATCAAAGTGAGAATATGAGTTTTCTTTTCAAATTAAAGTGACTATCAAAGTGAGAATAGGAGTTTTTTCAAATTAAAGTGACTATCAAAGTGAAAAAAGGAGTTTTTTCAAATTAAAGTGACTATCAAAGTGAGAATATGAGTTTTCTTTTCAGGTTAAAGTGACTATCAAAGTGAGAATAGGAGTTTCTTTCAAATTAAAGTGACTATCAAAGTGAGAATAGGAGCTTTTTTCAAATTAAAGTGACTATCAAAGGGAAAATATGAGTTTTCTTTTCAAATGAAAGTTACTATCAAAGGGAAAATAGGACGTTTTTTTCAAATTAAAGTGACTATCAAATTGAGAATATGAGTTTTCTTTCAAATTAAAGTGACTATCAAAGGGAAAATATGAGTTTTCTTTTCAAATGAAAGTTACTATCAAAGTGAAAATAGGAGGTTTTTTTCAAATTAAAGTGACTATCAAAGTGAAAATAGGAGTTTTTTTCAAATTAAAGTGACTACCAAAGGGAAAATAGGAGGGGTTTTTTTTCAAATTAAAGTGACTATCAAAGTGAGAATAGGAGCTTTTCTCAAATTAAAGTGACTATCAAAGGGAAGATAGGAGTTTTTTTCAAATTAAAGTGACTATAAAAGTGAGAATAGGAGTTTCTTTCAAATTAAAGTGACTATCAAAGGGAAAATAGGAGTTTTTTTCAAATTAAAGTGACTATCAAAGGAAAATGTGAGTTTCTTTTCAAAATAACATGACTATCAAAGTGAGAATAGGAGCTTTTTTCAAATTAAAGTGACTATCAAAGGGAAAATAGGAGTTTTTTTCAAATTAAATTGACTATCAATGGAAAATATGATTGTTTTTCAAATTAAAGTGACTATCAAAGGAAAATGTGAGTTTCTTTTCAAAATAAAATGACTATCAAAGTGAGAATAGGAGCTTTTTTCAAATTAAAGTGACTATCAAAGTGAGAATAGGAGTTTTTTCAAATTAAAGTGACTATTGAAGGGAAAATAGGAGTTTTTTCAAATTAAAGTGATTATCAAAGTGAGAATTTGAGTTTTCTTTTCAAATTAAAGTGACTATCAAAGTGAGAATAGGAGTTTATTTCAAATTAAAGTGACTATCAAAGTGAAAATATAAGTTTCTTTCAAATTAAAGTGACTATCAAAGGGAAAATAGGAGGTTTTTTTTCAAATTAAAGTGATTATCAAAGTTAGAATATTGTTTTTTTTTTCAAATTAAAGTAACTATCAAAGGGAAAATAGGAGTTTTTTTCAAATTAAAGTGACTATCAATGGAAAATATGATTGTTTTTCAAATTAAAGTGACTATCAAAGGAAAATGTGAGTTTCTTTTCAAAATAAAATGACTATCAAAGTGAGAATAGGAGCTTTTTTCAAATTAAAGTGACTATCAAAGGAAAATATGATTGTTTTTCAAATTAAAGTGACTATCAAAGTGAGAATAGGAGTTTTTTCAAATTAAAGTGACTATTGCAGGGAAAATAGGAGTTTTTTCAAATTAAAGTGACTATCAAAGTGAGAATATGAGTTTTCTTTTCAAATTAAAGTGACTATCAAAGTGAGAATAGGAGTTTATTTCAAATTAAAGTGACTATCAAAGTGAAAATAGGAGTTTTTTCAAATTAAAGTGACTATCAAAGTGAAAAAAGGAGTTTTTTTCAAATTAAAGTGACTGTCAAAGTGAGAATAGGAGTTTCTTTCAAATTAAAGTGACTATCAAAGGGAAAATAGGAGGGTTTTTTCAAATTAAAGGGACTATCAAAGGAAAATATTCGTTTTTTTTCAAATTAAAATGACTATCAAAGTGAGAATAGGAGCTTTTTTCAAATTAAAGTGACTATCAAAGGGAAAATAGGAGTTTTTTTCAAATTAAAGTGACTTTCAAAGGAAAATATGAGTTTTTTTCAAATTAAAGTGACTATCAAAGTGAGAATAGGAGTTTCTTTCAAATTAAAGTGACTATCAAAGGGAAAATAGGAGGTTTTTTTTCAAATTAAAGTGATTATCAAAGTGAGAATATTGTTTTTTTTTTCAAATTAAAGTGACTATCAAAGGGAAAATAGGAGTTTTTTTCAAATTAAAGTGACTATCAAAGGAAAATATGAGGTTTTTTTTCAAATTAAAATGACTATCAAAGTGAAAATAGGAGTTTTTTTCAAATTAAAGTGACTATCAAAGTGAGAATAGGAGTTTCTTTCAAATTAAAGTGATTATCAAAGGGAAAATAGGAAGGTTTTTACAAATTAAAGTGACTATCAAAGTGAGAATATGAGTTTTCTTTTAAAATTAAAGTGACTATCAAAGGAAAATATGATTTTTTTCAAATTAAAATGACTATCAAAGTGAGAATAGGAGCTTTTTTCAAATTAAAGTGACTATCAAAGGGAAAATAGGAGTTTTTTCAAATTAAAGTGACTATCAAAGGAAAATGTGAGTTTCTTTTCAAAATAAAATGACTATCAAAGTGAGAATAGGAGCTTTTTTCAAATTAAAGTGACTATCAAAGGGAAAATAGGAGTTTTTTTCAAATTAAAGTAACTATCAAAGGGAAAATAGGATTTTTTTTCAAATTAAAGTGACTATCAATGGAAAATATGATTGTTTTTCAAATTAAAGTGACTATCAAAGGAAAATGTGAGTTTCTTTTCAAAATAAAATGACTATCAAAGTGAGAATAGGAGCTTTTTTCAAATTAAAGTGACTATCAAAGTGAGAATAGGAGTTTTTTCAAATTAAAGTGACTATTGAAGGGAAAATAGGAGTTTTTTCAAATTAAAGTGATTATCAAAGTGAGAATATGAGTTTTCTTTTCAAATTAAAGTGACTATCAAAGTGAGAATAGGAGTTTATTTCAAATTAATGTGACTATCAAAGTGAAAATATAAGTTTCTTTCAAATTAAAGTGACTATCAAAGGGAAAATAGGAGGTTTTTTTTCAAATTAAAGTGATTATCAAAGTGAGAATATTGTTTTTTTTTTCAAATTAAAGTGACTATAAAAGGGAAAATATGAGTTTTTTTTCCAAATTAAAATGACTATCAAAGTGAGAATAGGATCTTTTTTCAAATTAAAATGACTATCAAAGTGAGAATATGAGTTTTCTTTTCAAATTAAAGTGACTATCAAAGTGAGAATAGGAGTTTCTTTCAAATTAAAGTGACTATCAAAGGGAAAATAGGAGGGTTTTTCAAATTAAAGTGACTACCAAAGGGAAAATAGGAGGTTTTTTTTTTTTAATTAAAGTGACTATCAAAGTGAGAATATGAGTTTTCTTTTCAAATTAAAGTGACTATCAAAGTGAGAATAGGAGTTTATTTCAAATTAAAGTGACTATCAAAGTGAAAATAGGAGTTTTTTCATATTAAAGTGACTATCAAAGTGAAAATAGGAGTTTTTTTAAAAATTAAAGTGACTATCAAAGTGAGAATAGGAGTTTCTTTCAAATTAAAGTGACTATCAAAGGGAAAATACGAGGGTTTTTTCAAATTAAAGTGACTATCAAAGGAAAATAGGAGTTTTTTTCAAATTAAAGTAACTATCAAAGGGAAAATAGGAGTTTTTTTCAAATTAAAAGTACTATCAATGGAAAATATGAGTTTCTTTTCAAAATAAAATGACTATCAAAGTGAGAATAGGAGCTTTTTTCAAATTAAAGTGACTATCAAAGGAAAATATGATTGTTTTTCAAATTAAAGTGACTCTCAAAGTGAGAATAGGAGTTTTTTCAAATTAAAGTGACTATTGCAGGGAAAATAGGAGTTTTTTCAAATTAAAGTGACTATCAAAGTGAGAATATGAGTTTTCTTTTCAAATTAAAGTGACTATCAAAGTGAGAATAGGAGTTTATTTCAAATTAAAGTGACTTTCAAAGGGAAAATAGGAGTTTTTTTCAAATTAAAGTGACTATCAAAGGAAAATATGAGTTTTTTTTCCAAATTAAAATGACTATCAAAGTGAGAATAGGATCTTTTTTCAAATTAAAGTGACTATCAAAGTGAGAATAGGAGTTTTTTTTCAAATTAAAGTGACTATCAAAGTGAAAATAGGAGTTTCTTTCAAATTAAAGTGACTATCAAAGGGAAAATAGGAGGGTTTTTATCAAATTAAAGTTACTATCAAAGTGAGAATATGAGTTTTCTTTCAAATTAAAGTGACTATCAAAGGGAAAATAGGAGTTTTTTTCAAATTAAAGTGACTATCAAAGGAAAATGTGAGTTTTTTTCAAAATAAAATGACTATCAAAGTGAGAATAGGAGCTTTTTTCAAATTAAAGTGACTATCAAAGGGAAAATAGGAGTTTTTTTCAAATTAAAGTGACTATCAAAGGAAAATATGATTGTTTTTAAAATTAAAGTGACTATCAAAGTGAGAATAGGAGTTTTTTTCAAATTAAAGTGACTATTGAAGGGAAAATAGGAGTTTTTTCAAATTAAAGTGATTATCAAAGTGAGAATATGAGTTTTCTTTTCAAATTAAAGTGACTATCAAAGTGAGAATAGGAGTTTATTTCAAATTAAAGTGACTATCAAAGTGAAAATATAAGTTTTTTTCAAATTAAAGTGACTATCAAAGTGAGAATAGGAGTTTCTTTCAAATTAAAGTGACTATCAAATGGAAAATAGGAGGTTTTTTTTCAAATTAAAGTGATTATCAAAGTGAGAATATTGGTTTTTTTTCAAATTAAAGTGACTTTCAAAGGGAAAATAGGAGTTTTTTTCTAATTAAAGTGACTATCAAAGGAAAATATGAGTTTTTTTTCCAAATTAAAATGACTATCAAAGTGAGAATAGGATCTTTTTTCAAATTAAAGTGACTATCAAAGTGAGAATATGAGTTTTCTTTTCAAATTAAAGTGACTATCAAAGTGAGAATAGGAGTTTATTTCAAATTAAAGTGACTATCAAAGTGAAAATAGGAGTTTTTTCATATTAAAGTGACTATCAAAGTGAAAATAGGAGTTTTTTTAAAAATTAAAGTGACTGTCAAAGTGAGAATAGGAGTTTCTTTCAAATTAAAGTGACTATCAAAGGGAAAATACGAGGGTTTTTTCAAATTAAAGTGACTATCAAAGGAAAATATTAGTTTTTTTTCCAAATTGAAATGACGATCAAAGTGAGAATAGGAGCTTTTTTCAAATTAAAGTGACTATCAAAGTGAGAATAGAAGTTTTTTTTTTAATTAAAGTGACTTTCAAAGGAAAATATGAGTTTTTTTTCAAATTAAAATGACTATCAAAGGAAAATATTAGTTTTATTTCAAATTAAAATGACTATCAAAGTGAGAATAGGAGCTTTTTTCAAATTAAAGTGACTATCAAAGTGAGAATAGAAGGTTTTTTTTTTAATTAAAGTGACTATCAAAAGGGAAATAGGAGGGTTTTTTTCAAATTAAAGTTACTATCAAAGTGAGAATAGGAGATTCTTTCAAATTAAAGTGACTATCAAAGTGAAAATAGGAGTTTTCTTTTCAAATTAAAGTGACTATCAAAGGGAAAATAGGAATTTTTTAAAAATTAAAGTGACTATCAAAGTGAGAATAGGAGTTTCTTTCAAATTAAAGTGACTATCAAAGTGAAAATAGGAGTTTCTTTCAAATTAAAGTGACTATCAAAGGGAAAATAGGAGGGTTTTTATCAAATTAAAGTTACTATCAAATTGAGAATATGAGTTTTCTTTCAAATTAAAGTGACTATCAAAGGGAAAATAGGAGTTTTTTTCAAATTAAAGTGACTATCAAAGGAAAATGTGAGTTTTTTTTCAAAATAAAATGACTATATAAGTGAGAATAGGCGCTTTTTTCAAATTAAAGTGACTATCAAAGGGAAAATAGGAGTTTTTTTCAAATTAAAGTGACTATCAAAGGAAAATATGATTGTTTTTCAAATTAAAGTGACTATCAAAGTGAGAATAGGAGTTTTTTTCAAATTAAAGTGACGATTGAAGGGAAAATAGGAGTTTTTTCAAATTAAAGTGATTATCAAAGGGAAAATAGGAGTTTTTTACAAATTTAAGTTACTATCAAAGGAAAATATGATTGTTTTTCAAATTAAAGTGACTATCAAAGTGAGAATAGGAGTTTTTTTTCAAATTAAAGTTACTATTGAAGGGAAAATAGGAGTTTTTTCAAATTAAAGTGATTCTCAAAGTGAGAATATGAGTTTTCTTTTCAAATTAAAGTGACTATCAAAGTGAAAATAGGAGCTTTTTTCAAATTAAAGTGACTATCAAAGGGAAAATAGGAGTTTTTTTCAAATTAAAGTGACTTTCAAAGGAAAATATGAGTTTTTTTTCAAATTAAAATGACTATCAAAGTGAGAATAGGAGCTTTTTTCAAATTAAAGTGACTATGAAAGGGAAAATATGAGTTTTCTTTTCAAATTAAAGTAACTATCAAAGTGAGAATAGGAGTTTCTTTCAAATTAAAGTGACTATCAAAGTGAAAATATAAGTTTTTTTCAAATTAAAGTGACTATCAAAGTGAGAATAGGAGTTTCTTTCAAATTAAAGTGACTATCAAAGGGAAAATAGGAGGTTTTTTTTTCAAATTAAAGTGACTATCAAAGTGAAAATAGGAGTTTTTGTCAAATTAAAGTGACTATCAAAGTGAGAATAGGAGTTTCTTTCAAATTAAAGTGACTATCAAAGGGAAAATAGGAAGGTTTTTTCAAATTAAAGTGACTATCAAAGGAAAATATTAGTTTTTTTTCAAATTAAAGTGACTATCAAAGAGAAAATAGGAGTTTTTTTTTAAAATTAAAGTGACGATCAAAGTGAAAATAGGAGTTTTTTTCAAATTAAAGTGATTATCAAAGTGAGAATAGGAGCTTTTTTCAAATTAAAGTGACTATCAAAGGGAAAATAGGAGGTTTTTTTTCAAATTAAAGTGACTATCAAAGGGAAAATAGGAGGTTTTTTTTCAAATTAAAGTGATTATCAAAGTGAGAATATTGGTTTTTTTTTCAAATTAAAGTGACTATCAAAGGGAAAATAGGAGTTTTTTCCAAATTAAAATGACTATCAAAGTGAAAATAGGAGTTTTTTTTAAAAATTAAAGTGACTATCAAAGTGAGAATAGGAGTTTTTTCATATTAAAGTGACTATCAAAGTGAAAATAGGAGTTTTTTTTAAAAATTAAAGTGACTATCAAAGTGAGAATAGGAGTTTCTTTCAAATTAAAGTGACTATCAAAGGGAAAATACGAGGGTTTTTTCAAATTAAAGTGACTATCAAAGGAAAATAGGAGTTTTTTTAGAAATTAAAGTAACTATCAAAGGGAAAATAGGAGTTTTTTTCAAATTAAAGTGACTATCAATGGAAAATATGATTGTTTTTCAAATTAAAGTGACTATCAAAGGAAAATGTGAGTTTCTTTTCAAAATAAAATGACTATCAAAGTGAGAATAGGAGCTTTTTTCAAATTAAAGTGACTATCAAAGGAAAATATGATTGTTTTTCAAATTAAAGTTACTATCAAAGTGAGAATAGGAGTTTTTTCAAATTAAAGTGACTATTGCAGGGAAAATAGGAGTTTTTTCAAATTAAAGTGACTATCAAAGTGAGAATATGAGTTTTCTTTTCAAATTAAAGTGACTATCAAAGTGAGAATAGGAGTTTATTTCAAATTAAAGTGACTATCAAAGTGAAAATAGGAGTTTTTTCAAATTAAAGTGACTATCAAAGTGAAAAAAGGAGTTTTTTTCAAATTAAAGTGACTGTCAAAGTGAGAATAGGAGTTTCTTTCAAATTAAAGTGACTATCAAAGGGAAAATAGGAGGGTTTTTTCAAATTAAAGGGACTATCAAAGGAAAATATTCGTTTTTTTTCAAATTAAAATGACTATCAAAGTGAGAATAGGAGCTTTTTTCAAATTAAAGTGACTATCAAAGGGAAAATAGGAGTTTTTTTCAAATTAAAGTGACTTTCAAAGGAAAATATGAGTTTTTTTCAAATTAAAGTGACTATCAAAGTGAGAATAGGAGTTTCTTTCAAATTAAAGTGACTATCAAAGGGAAAATAGGAGGTTTTTTTTCAAATTAAAGTGATTATCAAAGTGAGAATATTGTTTTTTTTTTCAAATTAAAGTGACTATCAAAGGGAAAATAGGAGTTTTTTTCAAATTAAAGTGACTATCAAAGGAAAATATGAGGTTTTTTTTCAAATTAAAATGACTATCAAAGTGAAAATAGGAGTTTTTTTCAAATTAAAGTGACTATCAAAGTGAGAATAGGAGTTTCTTTCAAATTAAAGTGATTATCAAAGGGAAAATAGGAAGGTTTTTACAAATTAAAGTGACTATCAAAGTGAGAATATGAGTTTTCTTTTAAAATTAACGTGACGATCAAAGTGAAAATAGGAGTTTTTTTCAAATTAAAGTGACGATTAAAGTGAGAATAGGAGTTTCTTTCAAATTAAAGTGACTATCAAAGGGAAAATAGGAGGTTTTTTTTCAAATTAAAGTGATTATCAAAGTGAGAATATTGTTTTTTTTTTCAAATTAAAGTGACTATCAAAGTGAGAATAGGAGTTTATTTCAAATTAATGTGACTATCAAAGTGAAAATATAAGTTTCTTTCAAATTAAAGTGACTATCAAAGGGAAAATAGGAGGTTTTTTTTCAAATTAAAGTGATTATCAAAGTGAGAATATTGTTTTTTTTTTCAAATTAAAGTGACTATAAAAGGGAAAATATGAGTTTTTTTTCCAAATTAAAATGACTATCAAAGTGAGAATAGGATCTTTTTTCAAATTAAAATGACTATCAAAGTGAGAATATGAGTTTTCTTTTCAAATTAAAGTGACTATCAAAGTGAGAATAGGAGTTTCTTTCAAATTAAAGTGACTATCAAAGGGAAAATAGGAGGGTTTTTCAAATTAAAGTGACTACCAAAGGGAAAATAGGAGGTTTTTTTTTTTTAATTAAAGTGACTATCAAAGTGAGAATATGAGTTTTCTTTTCAAATTAAAGTGACTATCAAAGTGAGAATAGGAGTTTATTTCAAATTAAAGTGACTATCAAAGTGAAAATAGGAGTTTTTTCATATTAAAGTGACTATCAAAGTGAAAATAGGAGTTTTTTTAAAAATTAAAGTGACTATCAAAGTGAGAATAGGAGTTTCTTTCAAATTAAAGTGACTATCAAAGGGAAAATACGAGGGTTTTTTCAAATTAAAGTGACTATCAAAGGAAAATAGGAGTTTTTTTCAAATTAAAGTAACTATCAAAGGGAAAATAGGAGTTTTTTTCAAATTAAAAGTACTATCAATGGAAAATATGAGTTTCTTTTCAAAATAAAATGACTATCAAAGTGAGAATAGGAGCTTTTTTCAAATTAAAGTGACTATCAAAGGAAAATATGATTGTTTTTCAAATTAAAGTGACTCTCAAAGTGAGAATAGGAGTTTTTTCAAATTAAAGTGACTATTGCAGGGAAAATAGGAGTTTTTTCAAATTAAAGTGACTATCAAAGTGAGAATATGAGTTTTCTTTTCAAATTAAAGTGACTATCAAAGTGAGAATAGGAGTTTATTTCAAATTAAAGTGACTATCAAAGTGAAAATAGGAGTTTTTTCAAATTAAAGTGACTATCAAAGTGAAAAAAGGAGTTTTTTTCAAATTAAAGTGACTGTCAAAGTGAGAATAGGAGTTTATTTCAAATTAAAGTGACTATCAAAGGGAAAATAGGAGGGTTTTTTCAAATTAAAGGGACTATCAAAGGAAAATATTCGTTTTTTTTCAAATTAAAATGACTATCAAAGTGAGAATAGGAGCTTTTTTCAAATTAAAGTGACTATCAAAGGGAAAATAGGAGTTTTTTTCAAATTAAAGTGACTTTCAAAGGAAAATATGAGTTTTTTTCAAATTAAAGTGACTATCAAAGTGAGAATAGGAGTTTCTTTCAAATTAAAGTGACTATCAAAGGGAAAATAGGAGGTTTTTTTTCAAATTAAAGTGATTATCAAAGTGAGAATATTGTTTTTTTTTTCAAATTAAAGTGACTATCAAAGGGAAAATAGGAGTTTTTTTTATAATTAAAGTGACTATCAAAGGAAAATATGAGGTTTTTTTTCAAATTAAACTGACTATCAAAGTGAGAATAGGAGTTTTCTTTTCAAAATAAAGTGACTATCAAAGTAAGAATAGGAGTTTGTTTTCAAATTAAAGTGACTATCAAAGTGAAAATAGGAGTTTTTTAAAATTAAAGTGACTCAAAATGAGAAAAGGAGTTTCTTTCAAATTAAAGTGACTATCAAAGTGAGAATATGAGTTTTCTTTTCAAATTAAAGTGACTATCAAAGTGAGAATAGGAGTTTATTTCAAATTAAAGTGACTATCAAAGTGAAAATAGGAGTTTTTTCAAATTAAAGTGACTATCAAAGTGAAAAAAGGAGTTTTTTTCAAATTAAAGTGACTGTCAAAGTGAGAATAGGAGTTTATTTCAAATTAAAGTGACTATCAAAGGGAAAATAGGAGGGTTTTTTCAAATTAAAGGGACTATCAAAGGAAAATATTCGTTTTTTTTCAAATTAAAATGACTATCAAAGTGAGAATAGGAGATTTTTTCAAATTAAAGTGACTATCAAAGGGAAAATAGGAGTTTTTTTCAAATTAAAGTGACTTTCAAAGTAAAATATGAGTTTTTTTCAAATTAAAGTGACTATCAAAGTGAGAATAGGAGTTTCTTTCAAATTAAAGTGACTATCAAAGGGAAAATAGGAGGTTTTTTTTCAAATTAAAGTGATTATCAAAGTGAGAATATTGTTTTTTTTTTCAAATTAAAGTGACTATCAAAGGGAAAATAGGAGTTTTTTTCAAATTAAAGTGACTATCAAAGGAAAATATGAGGTTTTTTTTCAAATTAAAATGACTATCAAAGTGAAAATAGGAGTTTTTTTCAAATTAAAGTGACTATCAAAGTGAGAATAGGAGTTTCTTTCAAATTAAAGTGATTATCAAAGGGAAAATAGGAAGGTTTTTACAAATTAAAGTGACTATCAAAGTGAGAATATGAGTTTTCTTTTAAAATTAAAGTGACGATCAAAGTGAAAATAGGAGTTTTTTTCAAATTAAAGTGACTATCAAAGTGAGAATAGGAGTTTCTTTCAAATTAAAGTGACTATCAAAGGGAAAATAGGAGGGTTTTTTCAAATTAAAGTGACTATCAAAGGAAAATATGATTTTTTTCAAATTAAAATGACTATCAAAGTGAGAATAGGAGCTTTTTTCAAATTAAAGTGACTATCAAAGGGAAAATAGGAGTTTTTTCAAATTAAAGTGACTATCAAAGGAAAATGTGAGTTTCTTTTCAAAATAAAATGACTATCAAAGTGAGAATAGGAGCTTTTTTCAAATTAAAGTGACTATCAAAGGGAAAATAGGAGGTTTTTTCAAATTAAAGTAACTATCAAAGGGAAAATAGGATTTTTTTTCAAATTAAAGTGACTATCAATGGAAAATATGATTGTTTTTCAAATTAAAGTGACTATCAAAGGAAAATGTGAGTTTCTTTTCAAAATAAAATGACTATCAAAGTGAGAATAGGAGCTTTTTTCAAATTAAAGTGACTATCAAAGTGAGAATAGGAGTTTTTTCAAATTAAAGTGACTATTGAAGGGAAAATAGGAGTTTTTTCAAATTAAAGTGACTATTGAAGGGAAAATAGGAGTTTTTTCAAATTAAAGTGATTATCAAAGTGAGAATATGAGTTTTCTTTTCAAATTAAAGTGACTATCAAAGTGAGAATAGGAGTTTCTTTCAAATTAAAGTGACTATCAAAGGGAAAATAGGAGGGTTTTTCAAATTAAAGTGACTACCAAAGGGAAAATAGGAGGTTTTTTTTTTCAAATTAAAGTGACTATCAAAGTGAGAATATGAGTTTTCTTTTCAAATTAAAGTGACTATCAAAGTGAGAATAGGAGTTTATTTCAAATTAAAGTGACTATCAAAGGGAAAATACGAGGGTTTTTTCAAATTAAAGTGACTATCAAAGGAAAATAGGAGTTTTTTTCAAATTAAAGTAACTATCAAAGGGAAAATAGGAGTTTTTTTCAAATTAAAAGTACTATCAATGGAAAATATGAGTTTCTTTTCAAAATAAAATGACTATCAAAGTGAGAATAGGAGCTTTTTTCAAATTAAAGTGACTATCAAAGGAAAATATGATTGTTTTTCAAATTAAAGTGACTCTCAAAGTGAGAATAGGAGTTTTTTCAAATTAAAGTGACTATTGCAGGGAAAATAGGAGTTTTTTCAAATTAAAGTGACTATCAAAGTGAGAATATGAGTTTTCTTTTCAAATTAAAGTGACTATCAAAGTGAGAATAGGAGTTTATTTCAAATTAAAGTGACTATCAAAGTGAAAATAGGAGTTTTTTCAAATTAAAGTGACTATCAAAGTGAAAAAAGGAGTTTTTTTCAAATTAAAGTGACTGTCAAAGTGAGAATAGGAGTTTATTTCAAATTAAAGTGACTATCAAAGGGAAAATAGGAGGGTTTTTTCAAATTAAAGGGACTATCAAAGGAAAATATTCGTTTTTTTTCAAATTAAAATGACTATCAAAGTGAGAATAGGAGCTTTTTTCAAATTAAAGTGACTATCAAAGGGAAAATAGGAGTTTTTTTCAAATTAAAGTGACTTTCAAAGGAAAATATGAGTTTTTTTCAAATTAAAGTGACTATCAAAGTGAGAATAGGAGTTTCTTTCAAATTAAAGTGACTATCAAAGGGAAAATAGGAGGTTTTTTTTCAAATTAAAGTGATTATCAAAGTGAGAATATTGTTTTTTTTTTCAAATTAAAGTGACTATCAAAGGGAAAATAGGAGTTTTTTTTATAATTAAAGTGACTATCAAAGGAAAATATGAGGTTTTTTTTCAAATTAAACTGACTATCAAAGTGAGAATAGGAGTTTTCTTTTCAAATTAAAGTGACTATCAAAGGGAAAATAGGAGGTTTTTTTTCAAATTAAAGTGATTATCAAAGTGAGAATATTGTTTTTTTTTTCAAATTAAAGTGACTATCAAAGGGAAAATAGGAGTTTTTTTTATAATTAAAGTGACTATCAAAGGAAAATATGAGGTTTTTTTTCAAATTAAACTGACTATCAAAGTGAGAATAGGAGTTTTCTTTTCAAAATAAAGTGACTATCAAAGTAAGAATAGGAGTTTGTTTTCAAATTAAAGTGACTATCAAAGTGAAAATAGGAGTTTTTTAAAATTAAAGTGACTCAAAATGAGAAAAGGAGTTTCTTTCAAATTAAAGTGACTATCAAAGTGAGAATATGAGTTTTCTTTTCAAATTAAAGTGACTATCAAAGTGAGAATAGGAGTTTATTTCAAATTAAAGTGACTATCAAAGTGAAAATAGGAGTTTTTTCAAATTAAAGTGACTATCAAAGTGAAAAAAGGAGTTTTTTTCAAATTAAAGTGACTGTCAAAGTGAGAATAGGAGTTTCTTTCAAATTAAAGTGACTATCAAAGGGAAAATAGGAGGGTTTTTTCAAATTAAAGGGACTATCAAAGGAAAATATTCGTTTTTTTTCAAATTAAAATGACTATCAAAGTGAGAATAGGAGATTTTTTCAAATTAAAGTGACTATCAAAGGGAAAATAGGAGTTTTTTTCAAATTAAAGTGACTTTCAAAGTAAAATATGAGTTTTTTTCAAATTAAAGTGACTATCAAAGTGAGAATAGGAGTTTCTTTCAAATTAAAGTGACTATCAAAGGGAAAATAGGAGGTTTTTTTTCAAATTAAAGTGATTATCAAAGTGAGAATATTGTTTTTTTTTTCAAATTAAAGTGACTATCAAAGGGAAAATAGGAGTTTTTTTCAAATTAAAGTGACTATCAAAGGAAAATATGAGGTTTTTTTTCAAATTAAAATGACTATCAAAGTGAAAATAGGAGTTTTTTTCAAATTAAAGTGACTATCAAAGTGAGAATAGGAGTTTCTTTCAAATTAAAGTGATTATCAAAGGGAAAATAGGAAGGTTTTTACAAATTAAAGTGACTATCAAAGTGAGAATATGAGTTTTCTTTTAAAATTAAAGTGACGATCAAAGTGAAAATAGGAGTTTTTTTCAAATTAAAGTGACTATCAAAGTGAGAATAGGAGTTTCTTTCAAATTAAAGTGACTATCAAAGGGAAAATAGGAGGGTTTTTTCAAATTAAAGTGACTATCAAAGGAAAATATGATTTTTTTCAAATTAAAATGACTATCAAAGTGAGAATAGGAGCTTTTTTCAAATTAAAGTGACTATCAAAGGGAAAATAGGAGTTTTTTCAAATTAAAGTGACTATCAAAGGAAAATGTGAGTTTCTTTTCAAAATAAAATGACTATCAAAGTGAGAATAGGAGCTTTTTTCAAATTAAAGTGACTATCAAAGGGAAAATAGGAGGTTTTTTCAAATTAAAGTAACTATCAAAGGGAAAATAGGATTTTTTTTCAAATTAAAGTGACTATCAATGGAAAATATGATTGTTTTTCAAATTAAAGTGACTATCAAAGGAAAATGTGAGTTTCTTTTCAAAATAAAATGACTATCAAAGTGAGAATAGGAGCTTTTTTCAAATTAAAGTGACTATCAAAGTGAGAATAGGAGTTTTTTCAAATTAAAGTGACTATTGAAGGGAAAATAGGAGTTTTTTCAAATTAAAGTGATTATCAAAGTGAGAATATGAGTTTTCTTTTCAAATTAAAGTGACTATCAAAGTGAGAATAGGAGTTTCTTTCAAATTAAAGTGACTATCAAAGGGAAAATAGGAGGGTTTTTCAAATTAAAGTGACTACCAAAGGGAAAATAGGAGGTTTTTTTTTTCAAATTAAAGTGACTATCAAAGTGAGAATATGAGTTTTCTTTTCAAATTAAAGTGACTATCAAAGTGAGAATAGGAGTTTATTTCAAATTAAAGTGACTATCAAAGTGAAAATAGGAGTTTTTTCATATTAAAGTGACTATCAAAGTGAAAATAGGAGTTTTTTTAAAAATTAAAGTGACTATCAAAGTGAGAATAGGAGTTTCTTTCAAATTAAAGTGACTATCAAAGGGAAAATACGAGGGTTTTTTCAAATTAAAGTGACTATCAAAGGAAAATAGGAGTTTTTTTCAAATTAAAGTAACTATCAAAGGGAAAATAGGAGTTTTTTTCAAATTAAAAGTACTATCAATGGAAAATATGAGTTTCTTTTCAAAATAAAATGACTATCAAAGTGAGAATAGGAGCTTTTTTCAAATTAAAGTGACTATCAAAGGAAAATATGATTGTTTTTCAAATTAAAGTGACTCTCAAAGTGAGAATAGGAGTTTTTTCAAATTAAAGTGACTATTGCAGGGAAAATAGGACTTTTTTCAAATTAAAGTGACTATCAAAGTGAGAATATGAGTTTTCTTTTCAAATTAAAGTGACTATCAAAGTGAAAATATAAGTTCCTTTCAAATTAAAGTGACTATCAAAGGGAAAATAGGAGGTTTTTTTTCAAATTAAAGTGATTATCAAAGTTAGAATATTGTTTTTTTTTTCAAATTAAAGTAACTATCAAAGGGAAAATAGGAGTTTTTTTCAAATTAAAGTGACTATCAATGGAAAATATGATTGTTTTTCAAATTAAAGTGACTATCAAAGGAAAATGTGAGTTTCTTTTCAAAATAAAATGACTATCAAAGTGAGAATAGGAGCTTTTTTCAAATTAAAGTGACTATCAAAGGAAAATATGATTGTTTTTCAAATTAAAGTGACTATCAAAGTGAGAATAGGAGTTTTTTCAAATTAAAGTGACTATTGCAGGGAAAATAGGAGTTTTTTCAAATTAAAGTGACTATCAAAGTGAGAATATGAGTTTTCTTTTCAAATTAAAGTGACTATCAAAGTGAGAATAGGAGTTTATTTCAAATTAAAGTGACTATCAATGGGAAAATAGGAGGGTTTTTTCAAATTAAAGGGACTATCAAAGGAAAATATTCGTTTTTTTTCAAATTAAAATGACTATCAAAGTGAGAATAGGAGCTTTTTTCAAATTAAAGTGACTATCAAAGGGAAAATAGGAGTTTTTTTCAAATTAAAGTGGCTTTCAAAGGAAAATATGAGTTTTTTTCAAATTAAAGTGACTATCAAAGTGAGAATAGGAGTTTCTTTCAAATTAAAGTGACTATCAAAGGGAAAATAGGAGGTTTTTTTTCAAATTAAAGTGATTATCAAAGTGAGAATATTGTTTTTTTTTTCAAATTAAAGTGACTATCAAAGGGAAAATAGGAGTTTTTTTCAAATTAAAGTGACTATCAAAGGAAAATATGAGGTTTTTTTTCAAATTAAAATGACTATCAAAGTGAAAATAGGAGTTTTTTTCAAATTAAAGTGACTATCAAAGTGAGAATAGGAGTTTCTTTCAAATTAAAGTGATTATCAAAGGGAAAATAGGAAGGTTTTTACAAATTAAAGTGACTATCAAAGTGAGAATATGAGTTTTCTTTTAAAATTAAAGTGACGATCAAAGTGAAAATAGGAGTTTTTTTCAAATTAAAGTGACTATCAAAGTGAGAATAGGAGTTTCTTTCAAATTAAAGTGACTATCAAAGGGAAAATAGGAGGGTTTTTTCAAATTAAAGTGACTATCAAAGGAAAATATGATTTTTTTCAAATTAAAATGACTATCAAAGTGAGAATAGGAGCTTTTTTCAAATTAAAGTGACTATCAAAGGGAAAATAGGAGTTTTTTCAAATTAAAGTGACTATCAAAGGAAAATGTGAGTTTCTTTTCAAAATAAAATGACTATCAAAGTGAGAATAGGAACTTTTTTCAAATTAAAGTGACTATCAAAGGGAAAATAGGAGTTTTTTTCAAATTAAAGTAACTATCAAAGGGAAAATAGGATTTTTTTTCAAATTAAAGTGACTATCAATGGAAAATATGATTGTTTTTCAAATTAAAGTGACTATCAAAGGAAAATGTGAGTTTCTTTTCAAAATAAAATGACTATCAAAGTGAGAATAGGAGCTTTTTTCAAATTAAAGTGACTATCAAAGTGAGAATAGGAGTTTTTTCAAATTAAAGTGACTATTGAAGGGAAAATAGGAGTTTTTTCAAATTAAAGTGATTATCAAAGTGAGAATATGAGTTTTCTTTTCAAATTAAAGTGACTATAAAAGTGAGAATATGAGTTTTCTTTTCAAATTAAAGTGACTATCAAAGTGAGAATAGGAGTTTCTTTCAAATTAAAGTGACTATCAAAGGGAAAATAGGAGGGTTTTTCAAATTAAAGTGACTACCAAAGGGAAAATAGGAGTTTTTTTTTTTCAAATTAAAGTGACTATCAAAGTGAGAATATGAGTTTTCTTTTCAAATTAAAGTGACTATCAAAGTGAGAATAGGAGTTTATTTCAAATTAAAGTGACTATCAAAGTGAAAATAGGAGTTTTTTCATATTAAAGTGACTATCAAAGTGAAAATAGGAGTTTTTTTAAAAATTAAAGTGACTATCAAAGTGAGAATAGGAGTTTTCTTTTCAAATTAAAGTGACTATCAAAGTGAGAATAGGAGTTTATTTCAAATTAAAGTGACTACCAAAGGGAAAATAGGAGGTTTTTTTTTTCAAATTAAAGTGACTATCAAAGTGAGAATATGAGTTTTCTTTTCAAATGAAAGTTACTATCAAAGGGAAAATAGGACGTTTTTTTTCAAATTAAAGTGACTATCAATGTGAAAATAGGATTTTTTTTTCAAATTAAAGTGACTACCAAAGGGAAAATAGTAGGTTTTTTTTTTCAAATTAAAGTGACTATCAAAGTGAGAATATGAGTTTTCTTTTCAAATTAAAGTGACTATCAAAGTGAAAATAGGAGTTTTTTTCAAATTAAAGTGACTATCAAAGTGAGAATAGGAGTTTTTTCAAATTAAAGTGACTATTGAAGGGAAAATAGGAGTTTTTTCAAATTAAAGTGATTATCACAGTGAGAATATGAGTTTTCTTTTCAAATTAAAGTGACTATCAAAGTGAGAATAGGAGTTTATTTCAAATTAAAGTGACTATCAAAGGGAAAATACGAGGGTTTTTTCAAATTAAAGTGACTATCAAAGTGAGAATAGGAGTTTCTTTCAAATTAAAGTGACTATCAAAGGGAAAATACGAGGGTTTTTTCAAATTAAAGTGACTATCAAAGGAAAATAGGAGTTTTTTTCAAATTAAAGTAACTATCAAAGGGAAAATAGGAGTTTTTTTCAAATTAAAGTGACTATCAATGGAAAATATGATTGTTTTTCAAATTAAAGTGACTATCAAAGGAAAATGTGAGTTTCTTTTCAAAATAAAATGACTATCAAAGTGAGAATAGGAGCTTTTTTCAAATTAAAGTGACTATCAAAGGAAAATATGATTGTTTTTCAAAATAAAGTGACTATCAAAGTGAGAATAGGAGTTTTTTCAAATTAAAGTGACTATTGCAGGGAAAATAGGAGTTTTTTCAAATTAAAGTGACTATCAAAGTGAGAATATGAGTTTTCTTTTCAAATTAAAGTGACTATCAAAGGGAAAATAGGAGTTTTTTTTATAATTAAAGTGACTATCAAAGGAAAATATGAGGTTTTTTTTCAAATTAAACTGACTATCAAAGTGAGAATAGGAGTTTTCTTTTCAAAATAAAGTGACTATCAAAGTAAGAATAGGAGTTTGTTTTCAAATTAAAGTGACTATCAAAGTGAAAATAGGAGTTTTTTAAAATTAAAGTGACTCAAAATGAGAAAAGGAGTTTCTTTCAAATTAAAGTGACTATCAAAGTGAGAATATGAGTTTTCTTTTCAAATTAAAGTGACTATCAAAGTGAGAATAGGAGTTTATTTCAAATTAAAGTGACTATCAAAGTGAAAATAGGAGTTTTTTCAAATTAAAGTGACTATCAAAGTGAAAATAGGAGGGTTTTTTCAAATTAAAGGGACTATCAAAGGAAAATATTCGTTTTTTTTCAAATTAAAATGACTATCAAAGTGAGAATAGGAGCTTTTTTCAAATTAAAGTGACTATCAAAGGGAAAATAGGAGTTTTTTTCAAATTAAAGTGACTTTCAAAGGAAAATATGAGTTTTTTTCAAATTAAAGTGACTATCAAAGTGAGAATAGGAGTTTCTTTCAAATTAAAGTGACTATCAAAGGGAAAATAGGAGGTTTTTTTTCAAATTAAAGTGATTATCAAAGTGAGAATATTGTTTTTTTTTCAAATTAAAGTGACTATCAAAGGGAAAATAGGAGTTTTTTTCAAATTAAAGTGACTATCAAAGGAAAATATGAGGTTTTTTTTCAAATTAAAATGACTATCAAAGTGAAAATAGGAGTTTTTTTCAAATTAAAGTGACTATCAATGTGAGAATAGGAGTTTCTTTCAAATTAAAGTGATTATCAAAGGGAAAATAGGAAGGTTTTTACAAATTAAAGTGACTATCAAAGTGAGAATATGAGTTTTCTTTTAAAATTAAAGTGACGATCAAAGTGAAAATAGGAGTTTTTTTCAAATTAAAGTGACTATCAAAGTGAGAATAGGAGTTTCTTTCAAATTAAAGTGACTATCAAAGGGAAAATAGGAGGGTTTTTTCAAATTAAAGTGACTATCAAAGGAAAATATGATTTTTTTCAAATTAAAATGACTATCAAAGTGAGAATAGGAGCTTTTTTCAAATTAAAGTGACTATCAAAGTGAGAATATGAGTTTTCTTTTCAAATTAAAGTGACTATCAAAGTGAGAATAGGAGTTTATTTCAAATTAAAGTGACTATCAAAGTGAAAAAAGGAGTTTTTTCAAATTAAAGTGATTATCAAATTGAGAATATGAGTTTTCTTTCAAATTAAAGTGACTACCAAAGGGAAAATAGGAGGGGTTTTTTTTCAAATTAAAGTGACTATCAAAGTGAGAATAGGAGCTTTTCTCAAATTAAAGTGACTATCAAAGGGAAGATAGGAGTTTTTTTCAAATTAAAGTGACTATAAAAGTGAGAATAGGAGTTTCTTTCAAATTAAAGTGACTATCAAAGGGAAAATAGGAGTTTTTTTCAAATTAAAGTGACTATCAAAGGAAAATGTGAGTTTCTTTTCAAAATAACATGACTATCAAAGTGAGAATAGGAGCTTTTTTCAAATTAAAGTGACTTCAAAGGGCAAAAAATGGAGTTTTTTTCAAATTAAAGTAACTATCAAAGGGAAAATAGGAGTTTTTTTCAAATTAAAGTGACTATCAATGGAAAATATGATTGTTTTTCAAATTAAAGTGACTATCAAAGGAAAATGTGAGTTTCTTTTCAAAATAAAATGACTATCAAAGTGAGAATAGGAGCTTTTTTCAAATTAAAGTGACTATCAAAGTGAAAATATAAGTTTCTTTCAAATTAAAGTGACTATCAAAGGGAAAATAGGAGGTTTTTTTTCAAATTAAAGTGATTATCAAAGTTAGAATATTGTTTTTTTTTTTCAAATTAAAGTGACTATAAAAGGGAAAATATGAGTTTTTTTTCCAAATTAAAATGACTATCAAAGTGAGAATAGGATCTTTTTTCAAATTAAAGTGACTATCAAAGTGAGAATATGAGTTTTCTTTTCAAATTAAAGTGACTATCAAAGTGAGAATAGGAGTTTATTTCAAATTAAAGTGACTATCAAAGTGAAAAAAGGAGTTTTTTCATATTAAAGTGACTATCAAAGTGAAAATAGGAGTTTTTTTAAAAATTAAAGTGACTATCAAAGTGAGAATAGGAGTTTTCTTTTCAAATTAAAGTGACTATCAAAGTGAAAAAAGGAGTTTTTTCAAATTAAAGTGACTATCAAAGTGAGAATATGAGTTTTCTTTTCAGGTTAAAGTGACTATCAAAGTGAGAATAGGAGTTTCTTTCAAATTAAAGTGACTATCAAAGTGAGAATAGGAGCTTTTTTCAAATTAAAGTGACTATCAAAGGGAAAATATGAGTTTTTTTCAAATTAAAGTAACTATCAAAGGGAAAATAGGAGTTTTTTTCAAATTAAAGTGACTATCAATGGAAAATATGATTGTTTTTCAAATTAAAGTGACTATCAAAGGAAAATGTGAGTTTCTTTTCAAAATAAAATGACTATCAAAGTGAGAATAGGAGCTTTTTTCAAATTAAAGTGACTATCAAAGGAAAATATGATTGTTTTTCAAATTAAAGTGACTATCAAAGTGAGAATAGGAGTTTTTTCAAATTAAAGTGACTATTGCAGGGAAAATAGGAGTTTTTTCAAATTAAAGTGACTATCAAAGTGAGAATATGAGTTTTCTTTTCAAATTAAAGTGACTATCAAAGTGAGAATAGGAGTTTATTTCAAATTAAAGTGACTATCAAAGTGAAAATAGGAGTTTTTTCAAATTAAAGTGACTATCAAAGTGAAAATAGGATTTTTTTTTCAAATTAAAGTGACTACCAAAGGGAAAATAGTAGGTTTTTTTTTTCAAATTAAAGTGACTATTAAAGTGAGAATATGAGTTTTCTTTTCAAATTAAAGTGACTATCAAAGGGAAAATAGGAGGGTTCTTTCAAATTAAAGGGACTATCAAAGGAAAATATTTGTTTTTTTTCAAATTAAAATGACTATCAAAGTGAGAATAGGAGCTTTTTTCAAATTAAAGTGATTATCAAAGGGAAAATATGAGTTTTCTTTTCAAATGAAAGATACTATCAAAGGGAAAATAGGAGGTTTTTTCAAATTAAAGTGACTATCAAAGTGAAAATAGGATATTTTTTCAAATTAAAGTGACTATCAAAGTGAGAATATGAGTTTTCTTTTAAAATTAAAGTGACGATCAAAGTGAAAATCGGAATTTTTTTTAAAATTAAAGTGACTATCAAAGTGAGAATAGGAGTTTCTTTCAAATTAAAGTGACTATCAAAGGGAAAATAGGAGGTTTTTTTTCAAATTAAAGTGATTATCAAAGTGAGAATATTGTTTTTTTTTTCAAATTAAAGTGACTATCAAAGGAAAATATGAGTTTTTTTTCAAATTAAAATGACTATCAAAGTGAGAATAGGATCTTTTTTCAAATTAAAGTGACTATCAAAGTGAGAATATGAGTTTTCTTTTCAAATTAAAGTGACTATCAAAGTGAGAATAGGAGTTTATTTCAAATTAAAGTGACTACCAAAGGGAAAATAGGTTTTTTTTTTCAAATTAAAGTGACTATCAAAGTGAGAATATGAGTTTTCTTTTCAAATGAAAGTTACTATCAAAGGGAAAATAGGAGGTTTTTTTCAAATTAAAGTGACTATCAAAGTGAAAATAGGATTTTTTTTTCAAATTAAAGTGACTACCAAAGGGAAAATAGTAGGTTTTTTTTTTCAAATTAAAGTGACTATCAAAGTGAGAATATGAGTTTTCTTTTCAAATTAAAGTGACTATCAAAGTGAGAATAGGAGTTTTTTCAAATTAAAGTGACTATTGAAGGGAAAATAGGAGTTTTTTCAAATTAAAGTGATTATCAAAGTGAGAATATGAGTTTTCTTTTCAAATTAAAGTGACTATCAAATCGAAAATACGAGGGTTTTTTCAAAATAAAATGACTATCAAAGTGAGAATAGGAGCTTTTTTCAAATTAAAGTGACTATCAAAGGAAAATATGATTGTTTTTCAAATTAAAGTGACTATCAAAGTGAGAATAGGAGTTTTTTCAAATTAAAGTGACTATTGCAGGGAAAATAGGAGTTTTTTCAAATTAAAGTGACTATCAAAGTGAGAATATGAGTTTTCTTTTCAAATTAAAGTGACTATCAAAGTGAGAATAGGAGTTTATTTCAAATTAAAGTGACTATCAAAGTGAAAATAGGAGTTTTTTCAAATTAAAGTGACTATCAAAGTGAAAATAGGATTTTTTTTTCAAATTAAAGTGACTACCAAAGGGAAAATAGTAGGTTTTTTTTTTTCAAATTAAAGTGACTATCAAAGTGAGAATATGAGTTTTCTTTTCAAATTAAAGTGACTATCAAAGGGAAAATAGGAGGGTTCTTTCAAATTAAAGGGACTATCAAAGGAAAATATTTGTTTTTTTTCAAATTAAAATGACTATCAAAGTGAGAATAGGAGCTTTTTTCAAATTAAAGTGATTATCAAAGGGAAAATATGAGTTTTCTTTTCAAATGAAAGATACTATCAAAGGGAAAATAGGAGGTTTTTTCAAATTAAAGTGACTATCAAAGTGAAAATAGGATATTTTTTCAAATTAAAGTGACTATCAAAGTGAGAATATGAGTTTTCTTTTAAAATTAAAGTGACGATCAAAGTGAAAATCGGAATCTTTTTTAAAATTAAAGTGACTATCAAAGTGAGAATAGGATTTTTTTCAAATTAAAGTGACTATTGAAGGGAAAATAGGAGTTTTTTCAAATTAAAGTGATTATCAAAGTGAGAATTTGAGTTTTCTTTTCAAATTAAAGTGACTATCAAAGTGAGAATAGGAGTTTATTTCAAATTAAAGTGACTATCAAAGTGAAAATATAAGTTTCTTTCAAATTAAAGTGACTATCAAAGGGAAAATAGGAGGTTTTTTTTCAAATTAAAGTGATTATCAAAGTTAGAATATTGTTTTTTTTTTCAAATTAAAGTGACTATAAAAGGGAAAATATGAGTTTTTTTTCCAAATTAAAATGACTATCAAAGTGAGAATATGAGTTTCCTTTTCAAATTAAAGTGACTATCAAAGTGAGAATAGGAGTTTATTTCAAATTAAAGTGACTATCAAAGTGAAAATAGGAGTTTTTTCATATTAAAGTGACTATCAAAGTGAAAATAGGAGTTTTTTTAAAAATTAAAGTGACTATCAAAGTGAGAATAGGAGTTTTCTTTTCAAATTAAAGTGACTATCAAAGTGAGAATAGGAGTTTATTTCAAATTAAAGTGACTACCAAAGGGAAAATAGGAGGTTTTTTTTTTCAAATTAAAGTGACTATCAAAGTGAGAATATGAGTTTTCTTTTCAAATGAAAGTTACTATCAAAGGGAAAATAGGACGTTTTTTTCAAATTAAAGTGACTATCAAAGTGAAAATAGGATTTTTTTTTCAAATTAAAGTGACTACCAAAGGGAAAATAGTAGGTTTTTTTTTTCAAATTAAAGTGACTATCAAAGTGAGAATATGAGTTTTCTTTTCAAATTAAAGTGACTATCAAAGTGAAAATAGGAGTTTTTTTCAAATTAAAGTGACTATCAAAGTGAGAATAGGAGTTTTTTCAAATTAAAGTGACTATTGAAGGGAAAATAGGAGTTTTTTCAAATTAAAGTGATTATCACAGTGAGAATATGAGTTTTTTTTTCAAATTAAAGTTACTATCAAAGTGAGAATAGGAGTTTATTTCAAATTAAAGTGACTATCAAAGGGAAAATACGAGGGTTTTTTCAAATTAAAGTGACTATCAAAGTGAGAATAGGAGTTTCTTTCAAATTAAAGTGACTATCAAAGGGAAAATACGAGGGTTTTTTCAAATTAAAGTGACTATCAAAGGAAAATAGGAGTTTTTTTCAAATTAAAGTAACTATCAAAGGGAAAATAGGAGTTTTTTTCAAATTAAAGTGACTATCAATGGAAAATATGATTGTTTTTCAAATTAAAGTGACTATCAAAGGAAAATGTGAGTTTCTTTTCAAAATAAAATGACTATCAAAGTGAGAATAGGAGCTTTTTTCAAATTAAAGTGACTATCAAAGGAAAATATGATTGTTTTTCAAATTAAAGTGACTATCAAAGTGAGAATAGGAGTTTTTTCAAATTAAAGTGACTATTGCAGGGAAAATAGGAGTTTTTTCAAATTAAAGTGACTATCAAAGTGAGAATATGAGTTTTCTTTTCAAATTAATGTGACTATCAAAGTGAGAATAGGAGTTTATTTCAAATTAAAGTGACTATCAAAGTGAAAATAGGAGTTTTTTCAAATTAAAGTGACTATCAAAGTGAAAATAGGATTTTTTTTTCAAATTAAAGTGACTACCAAAGGGAAAATAGTAGGTTTTTTTTTTCAAATTAAAGTGACTATCAAAGTGAGAATATGAGTTTTCTTTTCAAATTAGAGTGACTATCAAAGGGAAAATAGGAGGGTTCTTTCAAATTAAAGGGACTATCAAAGGAAAATATTTGTTTTTTTTCAAATTAAAATGACTATCAAAGTGAGAATAGGAGCTTTTTTCAAATTAAAGTGATTATCAAAGGGAAAATATGAGTTTTCTTTTCAAATGAAAGATACTATCAAAGGGAAAATAGGAGGTTTTTTCAAATTAAAGTGACTATCAAAGTGAAAATAGGATATTTTTTCAAATTAAAGTGACTATCAAAGTGAGAATATGAGTTTTCTTTTAAAATTAAAGTGACGATCAAAGTGAAAATCGGAATTTTTTTTAAAATTAAAGTGACTATCAAAGTGAGAATAGGAGTTTCTTTCAAATTAAAGTGACTATCAAAGGGAAAATAGGAGGTTTTTTTTCAAATTAAAGTGATTATCAAAGTGAGAATATTGTTTTTTTTTTCAAATTAAAGTGACTATCAAAGTGAGAATAGGATCTTTTTTCAAATTAAAGTGACTATTGCAGGGAAAATAGGAGTTTTTTAAAATTAAAGTGACTATCAAAGTGAGAATATGAGTTTTCTTTTCAAATTAAAGTGACTATCAAAGTGAGAATAGGAGTTTATTTCAAATTAAAGTGACTATCAAAGTGAAAATAGGAGTTTTTTCAAATTAAAGTGACTTTCAAAGGAAAATATGAGTTTTTTTCAAATTAAAGTGACTATCAAAGTGAGAATAGGAGTTTCTTTCAAATTAAAGTGACTATCAAAGGGAAAATAGGAGGTTTTTTTTCAAATTAAAGTGATTATCAAAGTGAGAATATTGTTTTTTTTTTCAAATTAAAGTGACTATCAAAGGGAAAATAGGAGTTTTTTTCAAATTAAAGTGACTATCAAAGTGAGAATAGGAGTTTCTTTCAAATTAAAGTGACTATCAAAGTGAGAATAGGAGCTTTTTTCAAATTAAAGTGACTATCAAAGTGAGAATAGGAGCTTTTTTCAAATTAAAGTGACTATCAAAGTGAGAATATGAGTTTTCTTTTCAAATTAAAGTGACTATCAAAGTGAGAATAGGAGTTTATTTCAAATTAAAGTGACTATCAAAGTGAAAAAAGGAGTTTTTTCAAATTAAAGTGACTATCAAAGTGAGAATATGAGTTTTCTTTTCAGGTTAAAGTGACTATCAAAGTGAGAATAGGAGTTTCTTTCAAATTAAAGTGACTATCAAAGTGAGAATAGGAGCTTTTTTCAAATTAAAGTGACTATCAAAGGGAAAATATGAGTTTTTTTCAAATTAAAGTAAATATCAAAGGGAAAATAGGAGTTTTTTTCAAATTAAAGTGACTATCAATGGAAAATATGATTGTTTTTCAAATTAAAGTGACTATCAAAGGAAAATGTGAGTTTCTTTTCAAAATAAAATGACTATCAAAGTGAGAATAGGAGCTTTTTTCAAATTAAAGTGACTATCAAAGTGAGAATAGGAGTTTTTTCAAATTAAAGTGACTATTGAAGGGAAAATAGGAGTTTTTTCAAATTAAAGTGATTATCAAAGTGAGAATTTGAGTTTTCTTTTCAAATTAAAGTGACTATCAAAGTGAGAATAGGAGTTTATTTCAAATTAAAGTGACTATCAAAGTGAAAATATAAGTTTCTTTCAAATTAAAGTGACTATCAAAGGGAAAATAGGAGGTTTTTTTTCAAATTAAAGTGATTATCAAAGTTAGAATATTGTTTTTTTTTTCAAATTAAAGTGACTATAAAAGGGAAAATATGAGTTTTTTTTCCAAATTAAAATGACTATCAAAGTGAGAATAGGATCTTTTTTCAAATTAAAGTGACTATCAAAGTGAGAATATGAGTTTTCTTTTCAAATTAAAGTGACTATCAAAGTGAGAATAGGAGTTTATTTCAAATTAAAGTGACTATCAAAGTGAAAATAGGAGTTTTTTCATATTAAAGTGACTATCAAAGTGAAAATAGGAGTTTTTTTAAAAATTAAAGTGACTATCAAAGTGAGAATAGGAGTTTCTTTCAAATTAAAGTGACTATCAAAGGGAAAATAGGAGGGTTTTTCAAATTAAAGTGACTACCAAAGGGAAAATAGGAGGTTTTTTTTTTCAAATTAAAGTGACTATCAAAGTGAGAATATGAGTTTTCTTTTCAAATTAAAGTGACTATCAAAGTGAGAATAGGAGTTTATTTCAAATTAAAGTGACTATCAAAGTGAAAATAGGAGTTTTTTCATATTAAAGTGACTATCAAAGTGAAAATAGGAGTTTTTTTAAAAATTAAAGTGACTATCAAAGTGAGAATAGGAGTTTCTTTCAAATTAAAGTGACTATCAAAGGGAAAATACGAGGGTTTTTTCAAATTAAAGTGACTATCAAAGGAAAATAGGAGTTTTTTTCAAATTAAAGTAACTATCAAAGGGAAAATAGGAGTTTTTTTCAAATTAAAAGTACTATCAATGGAAAATATGAGTTTCTTTTCAAAATAAAATGACTATCAAAGTGAGAATAGGAGCTTTTTTCAAATTAAAGTGACTATCAAAGGAAAATATGATTGTTTTTCAAATTAAAGTGACTCTCAAAGTGAGAATAGGAGTTTTTTCAAATTAAAGTGACTATTGCAGGGAAAATAGGACTTTTTTCAAATTAAAGTGACTATCAAAGTGAGAATATGAGTTTTCTTTTCAAATTAAAGTGACTATCAAAGTGAAAATATAAGTTCCTTTCAAATTAAAGTGACTATCAAAGGGAAAATAGGAGGTTTTTTTTCAAATTAAAGTGATTATTGCAGGGAAAATAGGACTTTTTTCAAATTAAAGTGACTATCAAAGTGAGAATATGAGTTTTCTTTTAAAATTAAAGTGACGATCAAAGTGAAAATCGGAATTTTTTTTAAAATTAAAGTGACTATCAAAGTGAGAATAGGAGTTTTTTCAAATTAAAGTTACTATCAAAGTGAGAATATGAGTTTTCTTTTCAAATTAAAGTGACTATATAAGTGAGAATAGGAGTTTATTTCAAATTAAAGTGACTATCAAAGTGAAAATAGGAGTTTTTTCAAATTAAAGTGACTATCAAAGTGAAAAAATGAGTTTTTTTCAAATTAAAGTGACTGTCAAAGTGAGAATAGGAGTTTATTTCAAATTAAAGTGACTATCAAAGTGAAAATATAAGTTTCTTTCAAATTAAAGTGACTATCAAAGGGAAAATAGGAGGTTTTTTTTCAAATTAAAGTGATTATCAAAGTGAGAATATTGGTTTTTTTTTCAAATTAAAGTGACTATAAAAGGGAAAATATGAGTTTTTTTTCCAAATTAAAATGACTATCAAAGTGAGAATAGGATCTTTTTTCAAATTAAAGTGACTATCAAAGTGAGAATATGAGTTTTCTTTTCAAATTAAAGTGACTATCAAAGTGAGAATAGGAGTTTATTTCAAATTAAAGTGACTATCAAAGTGAAAATAGGAGTTTTTTCATATTAAAGTGACTATCAAAGTGAAAATAGGAGTTTTTTTAAAAATTAAAGTGACTGTCAAAGTGAGAATAGGAGTTTCTTTCAAATTAAAGTGACTATCAAAGGGAAAATACGAGGGTTTTTTCAAATTAAAGTGACTATCAAAGGAAAATATTAGTTTTTTTTCAAATTAAAATGACTATCAAAGTGAGAATAGGAGCTTTTTTCAAATTAAAGTGACTATCAAAGGGAAAATAGGAGTTTTTTTCAAATTAAAGTGACTTTCAAAGGAAAATATGAGTTTTTTTTCAAATTCAAATGACTATCAAAGTGAGAATAGGAGCTTTTTTCAAATTAAAGTGACTATCAAAGGGAAAATATGAGTTTTCTTTTCAAATGAAAGTTACTATCAAAGAGAGAATATGAGTTTTCTTTCAAATTAAAGTGACTATCAAAGGGAAAATAGGAGTTTTATTGAAATTAAAGTGACTATCAAAGGAAAATATGAGTTTTTTTTCAAAATAAAATGACTATCAAAGTGAGAATATGAGCTTTTTTTCAAATTAAAGTGACTATCAAAGGGAAAATAGGAGTTTTTTTCAAATTAAACTAACTATCAAAGGGAAAATAGGAGTTTTTTTCAAATTAAAGTGACTATCAAAGGAAAATATGATTGTTTTTCAAATTAAAGTGACTATCAAAGTGAGAATAGGAGTTTTTTTCAAATTAAAGTGACTACCAAAGGGAAAATAGGAGGTTTTTTTTTTCAAATTAAAGTGACTATCAAAGTGAGAATATGAGTTTTCTTTTCAAATTAAAGTTACTATCAAAGTGAGAATATGAGTTTTCTTTTCAAATTAAAGTGACTATCAAAGTGAGAATAGGAGTTTATTTCAAATTAAAGTGACTATCAAAGTGAAAATAGGAGTTTTTTCAAATTAAAGTGACTATCAAAGTGAAAAAATGAGTTTTTTTCAAATTAAAGTGACTGTCAAAGTGAGAATAAGAGTTTCTTTCAAATTAAAGTGACTATCAAAGGGAAAATAGGAGGGTTCTTTCAATTTAAAGGGACTATCAAAGGAAAATATTTGTTTTTTTTCAAATTAAAATGACTATCAAAGTGAGAATGGGAGATTTTTTCAAATTAAAGTGACTATCAAAGGGAAAATAGGAGTTTTTTTCAAATTAAAGTGACTTTCAAAGGAAAATGAGTTTTTTTTCAAATTAAAATGACTATCAAAGTGAGAATAGGAGCTTTTTTCAAATTAAAGTGATTATCAAAGGGAAAATATGAGTTTTCTTTTCAAATGAAAGATACTATCAAAGGGAAAATAGGAGGTTTTTTTCAAATTAAAGTGACTATCAAAGTGAAAATAGGATATTTTTTCAAATTAAAGTGACTATCAAAGTGAGAATATGAGTTTTCTTTTAAAATTAAAGTGACGATCAAAGTGAAAATCGGAATTTTTTTTAAAATTAAAGTGACTATCAAAGTGAGAATAGGAGTTTCTTTCAAATTAAAGTGACTATCAAAGGGAAAATAGGAGGTTTTTTTTCAAATTAAAGTGATTATCAAAGTGAGAATATTGGTTTTTTTTTTCAAATTAAAGTGACTATCAAAGGAAAATATGAGTTTTTTTTCAAATTGAAATGACTATCAAAGTGAGAATAGGATCTTTTTTCAAATTAAAGTGACTATCAAAGTGAGAATATGAGTTTTCTTTTCAAATTAAAGTGACTATCAAAGTGAGAATAGGAGTTTATTTCAAATTAAAGTGACTACCAAAGGGAAAATAGGAGGTTTTTTTTTTCAAATTAAAGTGACTATCAAAGTGAGAATATGAGTTTTCTTTTCAAATGAAAGTTACTATCAAAGGGAAAATAGGAGGGTTTTTTTTTCAAATTAAAGTGACTATCAAAGTGAAAATAGGATTTTTTTTTCAAATTAAAGTGACTACCAAAGGGAAAATAGTAGGTTTTTTTTTTCAAATTAAAGTGACTATCAAAGTGAGAATATGAGTTTTCTTTTCAAATTAAAGTGACTATCAAAGTGAAAATAGGAGTTTTTTTCAAATTAAAGTGACTATCAAAGTGAGAATAGGAGTTTCTTTCAAATTAAAGTGACCTTCAAAGGAAAATATGATTTTTTTTTTCAAATTAAAGTGACTATCAAAATGAAAATAGAAGTTTTTTCAAATTAAAGTGATGTCCAAATGATGTAAAAATCCTCATCCTCCACTATGAGCAATTAAAAAGCAAATCAAGCTCCAGATGGATCAGAACTCCTGGAGTGAAACATAAAGTACTTCAGTACTTCAGGAAAGGAGGAGAACGCCGCCACTAGAAGTAGAGATATTTTCAGGATTGTTACGTTACGTTATGGAACGAACACTGAAGTTAACCCAGAAGTGGAGTATGGACATGATTGTGTGTTCATCTGTGGTCTGGTGGGGAGTGTGTGTGTTGCCTTCAGGGGCAATGGGAAATAAAACCACTGCATGTAAGAAACACTAAACAATAAAAACATTTCTGGTTTAGATCACAGCAACTTAAAACACAATAAATAAACCAAATATGCAGCAGAATCATATAAATGTGATTAAAAAGCTGTGAACAATGAAGCTGTCCCATGAAGACAAAGTCTTGACTAGTTTCCTGCTGCTGGTTGATCCAGGATGCAGAAGATTTGGATGAATGACTGATGGTTTCTTTGTATGTTTCACATCTTGTTTTGCTCTTGTATAGAAAACATTTACAATCACATTCAACACAAATATTGGAAGAAAGAAAGTAGATGTTTTCACCAACGTGGGCCGGGGAGCTCAGCTGGTCAGAGTGTGGTGCTAATAACACCAAGGTCATGGGTTCAATCCCCATACTGGCCAAATGAAGCTTCATGAACCACTGTCTTTATTTTATGATGCCACTAGATGGCGCTGTCTCTTCAACAAATATTTGAAATACACTTCATTGCCAGTGCTTCAGGATCTATCTTCAAACCAACAGTGCCATCTGGTGGTCAGAAAATTAAATTAAGAACATGGTTCATGAGGCTTCATTTAGCATCACTAATTCTGAGTTTCTCCTCCTGTCACACAGGAGGCTGGGGTTCACTTCCCTGATGAAGTTAAGGGATTGTTGTGGTGGATTGCTCACACTGCATGAGATACAATGAACTACAATGTAAACAGAAAAATAAAATGAGCAACTCTTAACAGCATGTTTTACCTTTACACTTTTACCATATTTACTACCTTAAATGAATTGCCTTAAATTATTAACCGTTGACAATCTCTACCTTGAGTGCTCTTAATATGTAATTTCCGTGTATATTTACAACTTTGTCCTTTTTAACCATATGTCTGTACCATGAAATAATATAAATTACCTTTTACTTTACATTACAATTAAACTGTAAGCTTGAAATCACAGTACACTAAGCATGGCTTTGACTGCTCATCAACGTTCCTGGTACTTCCATCTGATTTACAACAGTTACTTCTGATTTACCACACCTTGTCTGTGAGTTCTTTCAAAGTAAAAGCATAAGCACTATACTACCATTACAACATAAAAGAAACACTTATGAACCATTGCAAGAAAAGAACTTAATATCCAGGTTTTTTACAAAGCCTATTTTCTGACATATTTGTATCCCTGCTAATCTCTTGTTGGTCATGCTGAGGTGATACAGTGCAAGAGGTCCTGGGGCTTTATTCACTTTGAGGAGCTTTCAAACAGCAACGCCGACACATTTCAGGATTTTCTCCTAAAAACACTCGATGCTCTGGGTCTGGATGTTAAACTGATCCTGGACCAGGAACATGATGGAGCCAGAACAATGTCTGGCCTCATTTATAAAGGTGGATTATGACAAAACAGGTCCTGAAAGATGCGTACGCCACTTTCCACACTAAGTTTGTGATCTAAAATAAACTTAGGAGGAGACTGTGCGTACTAGTATGACAACAATGGACCTGGACCAGGAACATTTTTGTTACGGGGGAAAACTGGTAGAGCTGATGGTGAAGTGGTGAATTGAACCAGATGATGAAGTGGTGAATTGAACCAGATGGTGAAGTGGTGAATTAAACCAGATGATGAAGTGGTGAATTGAACCAGATGGTGAAGTGGTGAATTGAACCAGATGGTGAAGTGGTGAATTGAAACAGAGATGAACTGATGATTTGAACCAGATGGTGAATTGGTGAAGTGGTGAATTGAACAAGATGGTGAAGTGGTGAATTGAACCAGATGATGAATTCTGTGAATTGAACCAGAATATGAAGTGGTGAATTGGTGAAGTGGTTAATTGAACCAGATGATGAAGTGATGAAATAGTGAAGTGGTGAATTAGTAAAGTGGTGAATTTAACCAGATGACAAAGTGATGCATTAAACCAGATTGTGAATTGGTGAATTGGTGAAGTGGTGAATTGAAACAGATGATGAAGTGATGAATTGAACCAGATGATGAAGTTGTGAATTGAACCAAATGATGAAGTGGTGAAATGAACCAGATGGTGAAGTGTTGAATTGAACAGATGGTGAAGTGATGAATTAGTGAAGTGGTGAATTGCACCAAATGATCAAGTGATGAATTGAACCAGATGGTGAAGTTGTGAATTTAACCAGATGATGGAGTGATGAATTGAACCAGATGATGAAGTTGTGAATTGAACCAAATAATGAAGTGGTGAAATGAACCAGATGGTGAAGTGATGAATTGAACCAGATGATGAATTCTGTGAATTTAACCAGATGACGAAGTGGTGAATTGAACAAGATTGTGAAGTGGTGAATTGAACCAGATGATGAATTCTGTGAATTGAACCAGATGGTGAAGTTGTGAATTATTGATGTGGTGAATTCAACCAGATGATGAAGTGATGAATTGAACAAGATGGTGAAGTGGTGAATTGGTGAAGTGGTGAATTGAACCAGATGATGGAGTGATGAATTGAACCAGATGATGAAGTTGTGAATTGAACCAAATGATGAAGTGGTGAATTTAACCAGATGGTGAAGTGATGAATTGAACCAGATGATGAAGTGATGAATTGAACCAGATGGTGAAGTGGTGAATTTGTTAAGTGAAAAATTGACAACAGATGGTGAAGTGGTGAATTAGTGAAGTGGTGAATTAATAAAGGGGGGAATTTAACCTGATAACGAAGTGATGCATTGAACCAGATGATGACGTGGTGAATAAAACCAGATTGTGAAGTGGTGAATTGAACCAAATGATGAAGTTGTGAATTGAACCAGATGATGAAGTGGTGAATTGAACCAGATGGTGAAGTGTTCAATTGAACCAGATGATGAAGTGGTGAATTGAACCAGATTGTGAAGTGGTGAATTGAACCAGATGATGAAGTGACGCATTGAACCAGAATGTGAAGTGGTGAATTGAACCAGATGGTGAAGTGGTGAATTGGTGAAGTAGTGAATGGAACTAGATGGTGAAGTGGTGAATTAGTGAAGTGGTGAATTGAACCAGATGATGGAGTGATGAATTGAACCGGATGATGAAGTTGTGAATTGAACCAAATGATGAAGTGGTGAATTTAACCAGATGGTGAAGTGATGAATTGAACCAGAGGACGGAGTGATGAAGTGAACCACATGGTGAAGTTGTGAATTGAACCAAATGATAAAGTGGTGAAATTAACCAGATGGTGAAGTGGTGAATTGAACCAGATGAAATGATGAATTGAACCAGATGGTGAAGTGGTGAATTAGTGAAGTGGTGAATTAGTAAAGTGGTGAATTGAACCAGATGATGAACTGGTGAATTGAACCAGATGACGAAGTTGTGAATTGAACCAAATGATGAAGTGGTGAATTGAACCAGATGACGAAGTGATGAATTGAACCAGATGATGAAGTGGTGAATTGAACCAGATGATGAATCG
This sequence comes from Lipophrys pholis, assembly GCF_963383615.2. NCBI lineage: Eukaryota > Metazoa > Chordata > Actinopteri > Blenniiformes > Blenniidae > Lipophrys > Lipophrys pholis. The sequence continues at coordinate 332,981 of NW_028292149.1, forward strand.
GTGAATTGAACCAGATGATGAAGTTGTGAATTGAACCTAATGATGAAGTGGTGAAATGAACCAGATGGTGAAGTGATGAAATGAACCAGATGGTGAAGTGGTGAATTGAACCAGATGATGAATTGGTGAATTGAACCAGATGGTGAAGTGGTGAATTAGTGAAGTGGTGAATTGAAACAGATGATGAAGTGGTGAATTGGTGAAGTGGTGAATTGAACCAGATGACGGAGTGCTGAATTTAACCAGATGATGAAGTTGTGAATTGAATCAAATGATGAAGTGATGAATTGAACCAGATGATGAAGTGATGAATTGAACCAGATGGTGAAGTGGTGAATTGAACCAGATGATGAATTGGTGAATTGAACCAGATGGTGAAGTGGTGAATTGGTGAAGTAGTGAATTGAACCAGATGGTGAAGTGGTGAAATTAACCAGATGGTGAAGTGATGAATTGAACCAGATGACGGAGTGATGAAGTGAACCAGATGATAAAGTTGTGAATTGAACCAAATGATGAAGTGGTGAAATTAACCAGATGGTGAAGTGATGAATTGAACCAGATGACGGAGTGATGAAGTGAACCACATGGTGAAGTGATGAATTGAACCAGATGGTGAAGTGGTGAATTTAACCAGATGATGAACTGGTGAATTGAACCAGATGATGAAGTGGTGAATTGAACTAGATGATGAATTCTGTGAATTTAACCAGATGGTGAAGTTGTAAATTGAACCAGATGTTGAAGTGGTGATTTAAACCAGTGTCTGAAAACAGAGCTCCGCCCAACATGGGGCTCAAACCCACGACCCTGAGATTAAGCGTCTCATGCTCTACCGACTGAGCTAGCCAGGCTACTTGTTCTGTGGTCATGGAAGGTTCACTGTAATATCCTACACATGAGACGACCACTGCTCACTGTGGCTGGCTCACATTGTAGAAACTCCATTGTTGTCAGTGTTCCTGCTGCTGTTGTGTAAAAGTAACACTTTTCTTCAACAGACAAGTTGTTGTCACTTGGAACCTTGTGATGTAAATGGGGTCCAAACCGACCCGTTAACATGAGACTGGGTTGTGAAAGCTCACACAGGAGGAGGGTGAAGAAAAGATCTATTGCATCAATTGGCCGGGAATCGAACCCTCCTGAGTGGCAGGAGAGAATTCTACCACTGAACCACCAATGCTTAAACTTCAGCTCATTCCAGCCAGGAAATATGAAGCGTTCCACCTTCAGTGCTCCATGAACCCCTCCCCCACAGTTTGAGTGATTCTCACTGTCACTGAGTGAAACTGAACCAAACTGTGACCGGACACTTTTTGTCTCCTGCTGGAAAATAAGAGTCAAACTGTCAATAGTAAGAGAAACATGAAAATCTGCCAACTAAATGGACAAAGTTAAGATCCTGAGAGGAGCTGAAGTCAACATTCTTTACACCTTTTTTCATTGTCATGTTGCGTCTCTTCACTTTTGGACTGAAGTGGACGTAGCTTCTACGTCACCAGATAACATCTACACCATGAGCAAACTGAGTGAACTGAGGTGAGTACTGAAGTACTGAAGTACTGAAGTACTGAACTGGACAGACACATTTTGTACAGTGGAAACGGGGCTGAACAGTCACGAGTCACATGGACACTCACCTTGGCAAACACTCTGTGACCTGAGAGGGAGTGATTGGGAAGAACGTCTGTCCTGAAAGGACGTTTCTGATCTGAACCTGAGGGTTATCAGGAACCACACACAGAGAACCTTACACTGCCCTTCGAGGAATTGAACCCTGGTCTCCTCAAAAGACAATAAAGTGGGTTAATCCTGATTCAAAACTTTCCTGAATCATGTTGTTGTGGCCGAGAGGTTAAGGTGATGGACTAGAACTCCATTGGGGTCTCCCTGTGTAGGTTCAAATCCTTCCAACAATGTTGCTCAATACTTTGAGAAGGTTAAAGAAAAAGTCTTCTTATGTAATATTTTATAAAGTAAAACCTCTGATGTAGAGACGCCCTGAAATCCGAGGACAAGAGTCTCCTGAAGACGTGTTCTCCTCTTCAGAGGGTCTCGTCATGAGGACAAGTTGAGATCAAGTAAATCTGAGGACTTCAGTTGTCTCAGATCTGTAATGAAAGACTGATTCATTTTATTACATGAGGAACTTATGTGAAAGAATCTTTTGGACATTGAACAGTCTGAGAGTCCAAACTCCTTTGTGCTCACATCTTCAGCTCTGTAATGAAAGAGTTACGTTTTCATTGATTGATTTATTTTTTGTTGACATCACTGGTGTTGCTCTTAACTAGTTTTCCTGGTATTTATCAGACAGATCATTTTCTGTTCAGCTTGGAGAGACCTCTTCCTCTTGTGCTGCTCTTTGTTGTGGTGTCCCTCAAGGCTCTGTTTTGGGTGGCCTTAATGTTAACTTTCATTTTTATGAAGACGACACACAACTGAACTTCCCTATAAAGCCTTGCTCTACGGACTCTGCCTCTATCCTGTCCTGCCTCACAAAAGTAAAGAACCAAAGTCCAAAAACTTTTTACAGCTGAACGGTTTAAAACCTGAAATCATTTCGATCGCCCCCAATGGACCCAGTTCTGGTGGTTTTAACAACCTTTGCTCTAGTCTTGGTAGCTCATTGAGCAATGTTTGAAAAGAGGCCCACAATTTGGGTGTGGTGTTCGACTCCGACCTGTCCTTTGACTGTCAGGTGACCAAGGTAGTCCAATCCTGCTTTGCTCAGCTGAGACGACTAGTCAAGACCAGGTCATTCCTCTCCCCAGCAGACCTGGAGAAAGTAATACACGCCTTCATCTGGTCCAGGCTGGATTACTGTAACTCCCTTTATTCTGGCATCAGTAGGCTCAATGTTCAAAGACTGCAGCTAGAGCAGAATGCTGCTACCAGGTGTTTAACAGGCACCAGGAGGAGGGACCACATTTCACCATTCCCTTCTTCCTTTCACTGGCTGCCTGTCAGTTTTAGAAGAGATATTAAAATGCTACTGCTTGTTTTTAAAGCCTTGAATGGTCTGACTCCTCCAGATATCAGAGACCTGTTATGATAATAATAATTACTAGAGGTTTGTATTTCCAGAAGAAAATACAAGTGTGAATGCTGAAGGTTGAATAAAGCTGATCTCCTTTGATCTCTGCGTCTCCATGGCTCCAGTGCTGAGGTCATATCAGAGAGAAGGAGATCATTGGCTGTTGCTGTGTAGATGCTAAGATCAAAGGAATCTGCCAGCTCCATATATGATCAATGATAAAGTAAAAGAAGGATCCTTCAAAATAATCCACAGAATGTATCCATCACCTGCTTTCTTGCAAAGAATCAAAAAAGACCTACATTATATAATATGAATTGTTCTTTCTGTGACGAACTCCCTGAAACTACATTTCATCTGTTCTGGTCCTGCCCCTCTCCACCAAGTTATGGAAGATATCTGCACTCTGACCTCCACCTGCTCTGAACTACACCTCTCCCTTTGCCTTCAACACGGGTTGTTTGGCTTCATTGACTTTCCTTCAGTTAGAAAAAAACTATTCTACATCATTAATCTTATTATATTTCCAGCCAAATGGAATATTCACAAATATCGATATAATAACCCAAAACCACAGTTCTGTGTTTGTAAATGAGGCCAAGCAACATGTGGAAACTATCAAACAATCAGAAAACAAGAAAGATGTGAAGACCTTTGATCTCTGTACTTTCTTTAATGTTTTACTTTGATACTGAGTTGTTGTCTCTGTACATTTAGTGACCCCTGGTGGTTGTTATACAGTACTGTTTATGATGTACTTACTGTTTTTATTGTCTAATTAAAAAAAAAGAAAAAAACAAACAAGAAACAAAGTCAACAAGGCTGCTTTCTCTGGGTTGTTGAACAACAAGGTTCACAATTCACAAGCTTGCATATCAGTGAAAATGTACAGCGCCATCTTGAATCCTCCTTTATAATTATAATGTAAATTATTACAGTAGTCACTCATTTGATGAAACAAACCACCCAAAGCATTGAAATTGGCAGTGGTGGGATTTGAACCCACGCCTCCTGAGAGACTGGAGCCTAAATCCAGCGCCTTAGACCACTCGGCCACACTACCTGCTGCTCTGGCATATTTGGAAAATATGAAATAAATAAACAGGTAAAGGTTCAAGTAGAGAGTGTAAATAGAGAAAAGGTGATTGAAGACAAATTTCTAGAAAAATGTAAGGATGAGTACGAGCACATTACAACTCTACAAAGCTGATTTCCTTTGATCTGAGCGTCTCCATGGCTCCAGTGCTGATCTCCTATCAGATCAAAGGAGATCAGTGCCTTTTGCCATGGAGATGCTCAGATCCAAGATTTCCTCCGGCTTTGATCTCCGTTGATCTCCATCCGGTGCCTCTCCCATCCACTTTGTGATGAAAGGCTCATTATTGTTCTTTTTCACAACCTTGGTGATGACGTCATCATTAGATTCAGGTATGCTGAAGCAGGCAGAGAACTAAAACATGCAGGACACCATCAAACAGAGTTAGCAGATGGAATCATCAGGGTATCACACTTTGCAGCCTCCCTGGGAAAGTTCTGGAAGACATAGTAGAGAAAGTGTCACTAGCAGAGGAAGGTTTGGATCCATGGAGCTCGGGGTTCTGGGCCCAGCAGGTTTCAGGTGATCAGATCACATGTGGCGAGTCCTGAAGACAAGTGTGAACAGACACCAAAGTGATTTCACTCAGACCAATTCTGGGTTTTTTTGTCCAAAAGTATCTGCAGATGAACTTCATCCACAACTGAAGGTTAGAGTCTGCTGGAGTCAGTCCTGCAATATGCAAATTAGCCATGTGCACCGGACAGGAGGAAGCCTAACTTTGAGTTTGAGTATCTTTGTAAATAAAGTCACTCAGTTCTCACCTTAGGTTTCCATAGTTATTCTTTTTTTACCTGAAAACAGTTAATTTCCCATCTTGAAGTTTTACTTTTCAGTTGGAATTCCCGTCCTGACTTCTCCTGAAGGCTTGTAGTTTCTGTTTATACCCGGTGGCCGAGTCTCCGTTGGCCCAGGTCCGTTCTTTACACAGCCCTGTGGTACTGCTCACCAGAGGGCGCTCTTTGTGCTTCTTTTAAACTCATATTTTCACAAACACATCAGCGTCACCAAATGCTGCATGACCCGGAAGGAAGTGACTGGGAGGACATTTCTGACCTGAACCTGAGGGTTATCAGTAAGTAAACTAAAGAGCTGCACTCCCTGTGTGGCAATTGAACCACCACCACCTACCACGTGACAGGCGGGGACACTCTCCACTATACTAACGAGAAGATGTTACTATGCATTGTTGTCATTTGTCTGTTACCATTCTTCCACATTATGACATCACAGTGATGTCACAATGTGGAGTCTTTGGGACATCAGGTCCAGATGTTCCCCAGCTGTCATGAAGCCACTCTTCTGTAAATCCAGCATTAGTTCAACAGGTGAGGAACACCTGTACGATGCCATCTGCTCTCTGAGTTTCACTTCAACAAGTTCCAGGAATGTGAACTCAGGGCTTCTTCTTTAACTGAAGCTTTAGAGAAACTGTCACGGCAGCTTTGTCCACTAGGATGGAAACTTGTGGAAACAAATCATGTGACTTTGCTTTCCCCTCGTCTCCCTCGTGACAGGCGGGGATACTCTCCACTATACTAACAAGATATTGTTCCTCAAATATTATGAGAACCATCATCCTTAAAAACTCTGGACTTCACTTGGTACCAATACATTGAAGGCAGAGGCAAGTAGGAGAGCTGAGAGTGCTGCAGCTCCCCCTGTAGGATGGTATATGAACTGCATATCTTTCACTTCAAAGGTCTAGAAATCAGTGTGTCCACCACTGCAGGTTAACAGATAGAACCAAACCTTTGAGTTTCAATGAGGAGTCAGTCTTCTCTTGTATTGATATTAGTACTGTGATGGGCTGAGTTCTACTTTATTATTCTGATCATACAATCAAATGTGTTTTATTCTCCATATTTTTCAGACTGTTATTGAATATAACGATGTGGTTGCACTACATCTGACACCAGGTAATGCAGCACTAAAAGTGCACCAAAGAAGGCGCTGTGGCTTAGCTGGTCAAAGTGCCTGTTTTGTAAACAGGAGATCCTGGGTTCAAATCCCAGCAGTGCCTCACAACATTGGTTCATTTAACTTTACTTATATTGCATCAAATAAAATACAGTCATTTCTTGTTGTTTTTACAGGAGAAACCCAACAAGTCCACATGAGCTGGGATAAGCAACTGTTGAAAGAAAAAACTCCCTCTGTCTTTCTCTCCCTGTACTAAAATCCTTTCTGCCTTCATTATTATTTATTTTATATTATTTATTTATATTATATTCATATGTAATACCAGCCTTGTTGAAGCACCCCTAGATCATCAGCGATCCTCCGCCAAATCTCACAGTCGGTACAAGACACTGTGGCTTGTCAGTCTCTCCAGGGCTCCGTCTCACCATTAGACCACCAGGTGTTGGGCAAAGCTCATACAGACCTCTCCCTTCGTCAGTCTCATGGCCAGAGATTAAATGATCTGGTTCCCTCGCTGTATTAATTTGAGGTAACGACTTATTGTCTCGTTCCCACGTTATTATTATTTTCTCTCTGGCCACTCAGTCCACTTTCTCTATCGTTCTCTCTGGTCAAATTAAAAAAAAGATGAGGCAACATGAAGCCTCGTCTGATCATCCAGCTCAGTTTTCATCTTCCACTTTAATATCCTGGTAGCAGCGTAGTTTGTCATGTTTTATGGTAGTTATATAGAGACAAAACACGAAAGAACGGAGACTTGAAAGTGGGCGGAGCCTTGGGTGGTTTTCTTACTTGTCTTTTATGAGCTCATTCAGTAGAAAAATCAATCCAGCTTAACAAAGTAGAAAACAGAGGATGTAGCTCAGTGGTAGAGCGCATGCTCAGCATGTATGAGGTCCTGGGTTCAATCCCCAGCATCTCCAAGCTTTATGTCTGACATCAACAGCAGCAAGTAGATTAATAGTGAGTTAAGGCAGTTTTATGCTTGACGGACAGGCGAGACGTGGACCAGAGCAGGACACAACAACTTGTTGGACATTGGTCATCCCTCGCTCTGCAGTTTCTGCTGGAAATGACTTGAAATGATTCTTCCTGACGCCACAGGGACGTGAACTCTGCAGGACAAAGTGTTTAGAAAAGCTCTGCTGGAGAGGGAAGGAGAAAATACAGGACTTTATTGACTTTGTGATTCAACACTGATTCTAATGCAGGAAACATGATTGAACAAGTGACGTGTTTTTGTTTGTCAAAAACGGTGGCAAAGAAAATGAAATGCAGAGAAAACAAAGTAAAAATAAGTGTTATTCTGTGTTTGATTTTTAAATGAGACATCAGCTCCATGAACAGGGCTGCACGGAGGGGCGTGGCGGCTGAAATGACATCAATGGGTCATATGGAGCAATGTGGAGCTGCAGACCCTTCAAGTAGAAAACAGCCTTTAGTGTCTCTTGGTTGTTGTGAAATGAAACGTTTGTCCAGACAAACATCCTGCAGATTTCCTGTAAACAAAACATTATAATCATCAGTATCAATTTGATCATGTTACTTTCTTGTTTTTCTATATTTTCATTGATTTGGTCATTAAAATGAGAATATGTGTTGAATTTAACTCTTCTGAGCAAAGTTAAGGAATACAGACATGTGATTGGTCAGAAGGCAGTAAGTCCCGCCCCCTTCACGGAGCTAGAGCGTCAGCACGAGCCCCTGCATGTGCTGCAGTTCAGAAAAGGAGTTAATTCCAGGATCAATCCATGTTGTAATGTCTTATTCCTCCTGAATGAACCGAGCCAGAGGTTGAGCTGAATGACAGAGGTGATTGTCGGACCTCTGTCCCGGCCAATGCAACAGACCTTTTCTGAACCCTACTTGGTGAACAGTTGACATAAGTATCCCACTGTGGGTTTTTTTTTTCTTACTGGTCAGCTTATTACTCTTCATTGTTATTGTTTTGAGTTCTTTTTTTAAAAAAAAAAAGTGCTCTGTTGTTTGCTTTTTATATCTTTAACTGTTTCTGAATAAATCACAAAAAACTATGAAAGACATGTCTCATACAAATCAGATGGGAGAGGCACCTCATGGAGATCAGAGCAGATCAAAGCAGGAGAAAATCTTTGCTCTGAACATCTCCATGGCAACAGGTACTGATCTCCTTCAATCTGATATGATCTCAGCACTGGAGCCTTGGAGACGCAGAGATCAAAGGAGATCGGCTTTATTCAACCTTCAGCATTCACACTTGCATTTTCTTCTGGAAATACAAACCTCTAGTAATTATTATTATCATAACAGGTCTCTGATATCTGGAGGAGTCAGACCATTCAAGGCTTTAAAAACAAGCAGTAGCATTTTAAAATCTCTTCTAAAACTGACAGGCAGCCAGTGAAAGGAAGAAGGGATTGGTGAAATGTGGTCCCTCCTCCTGGTGCCTGTTAAAAACCTGGTAGCAGCATTCTGCTCCAGCTGCAGTCTTTGAACATTGAGCCTACTGATGCCAGAATAAAGGGAGTTACAGTAATCCAGCCTGGACCAGATGAAGGCATGTATTACTTTCTCCAGGTCTGCTGGGGAGAGGAATGACCTGGTCTTGACTAGTCGTCTCAGCTGAGCAAAGCAGGATTGGACTACCTTGGTCACCTGACAGTCAAAGGACAGGTCGGAGTCGAACACCACACCTAAATTGTGGGCCTCTTTTCAAACATTGCTCAATGAGCTACCAAGACTAGAGCAAAGGTTGTTAAAACCACCAGAACTGGGTCCATTGGGGGCGATCAAAATGATTTCAGGTTTTAAACCGTTCAGCTGTAAAAGGTTTTTGGACTTTGGTTCTTTACTTTTGTGAGGCAGGACAGGATAGAGGCAGAGTCCGTAGAGCAAGGCTTTATAGGGAAGTTCAGTTGTGTGTCGTCTTCATGAAAATGAAAGTTAACATTAAGGCCACCCAAAACAGAGCCTTGAGGGACACCACAACAAAGAGCAGCACAAGAGGAAGAGGTCCCTCCAAGCTGAACAGAAAATGATCTGTCTGATAAATACCAGGAAAACTAGTTAAGAGCAACACCAGTGATGTCAACATGATTTTTCAGAGGGTTAATTAAAATCTTCTGATTGACTGTATCAAATACTGAGCGAAGGTCAAGGAGGGTTAAGAAGTACAAGTCATTATTGGCTGAAAGTAGTAGATGGTTGGTGACCTTAACCAGCACAGTGTCAGAGCTATGATGTGCAGGAAACCAGACTGAAATGTCTCAAAGGTTTGATTTGAATCCATCAAAGAAATGAGCGAGGAAGCAAAGCAACAGTTTTTTTCAAAATAGTTTGATTAAAAAATGCAGTTTTGAGGCCTAAAATCAGTTAAAACACAGGGGTCCAATGAGGGCTCCTTTTAAAGGAGGAAACGGTTGCATGTTTAAAAGATGAGAGGAAGATTCTGATGGACAAAGATCAATTAATAATCGAACCTTTGTCGACACCTGTCACCTGTCTGATCACAGAATTAAATGATTTAAGAAGAATTCTAGGATTGTGCAACTCAGTGTAATCCACACTCTCTCTGTTCTGCCTTCTGTCTCTGTTTCCATTATTAAGACTACTAATGGATCAGCTGTGTCATTACAGGCTGTCACTGTCGCTGTCTGGCTTCTTCTTCCACCACAGTGTGAGTGTGTGTGTCGTGGCACCGGTCCTCTATGTTGCTATAGGAGTGATCTTCTATTGGCCTGGGAGGAGAGGTTACCAGCACATCACTCCGTGGGTTTTTCTGTGTGCAGTAATCAGTGCTAAGGTGTTAGCGAGGTATGGTCAAGCCTATATGACCTCAGGGGAGAGGTTACCAGCACATCACCCTGTAGGTTTTCTATGGGTCTAGGAGCAAGTCTACAACATATCAGGAGCAGAACTGACGGCAGTGTTGCTGATCCGAGAAAGTAAATCCATCTAAAGCTTTGAAATTGGCAGTGGTGGGATTTGAACCCACGCCTCCTGAGAGACTGGAGCCTTAATCCAGTGCCTTGACACGCTCGGCCACACTACCTGGATCAGCTTGAACTGAGTGCTAATCCAATATCCTGTCCTCCCTCGTCTTCCCTGCTTGCTGCTCCTGTCTTCTTCTGTCTCCTGTCAGAATCTAACAAGAGCCTCTCTTTACATCTGAACCGAACCGAAACCATGGAATTGATCAGCTGGTCTCTCAATGCAATTGACAAAACTTTAATGACAAGACGATTGGGCAAGGGAGAGCCCACATGTCCCGAGGGGACGTTTGCTGCTGGACACACGCTCGACTCCTGGGACAGCTGGAGGATCGTGTGTTTGTCAATTCTTTCCATGGAGGACGTGGAAGACCTCTACATAACTGGATTTATGATAACAGGTCTGCTGCTGATTGGAGCTGGCAGCTTTCTGATCGATCACAAAGTGGAGAAGATGCAGGCAGCTGTATTGGGAAGGCTGCCAATCCTCACTGAGGGACTGTGCAGGGATTTGAACCCTCAGACTCGTGATAAATGAACCCAAGAGGAAGCAGGATGAGACTTTTGAACATTTGTGCAGAATGGAAACCCACTTGGAGAATTGTAGAGCTCTACTGGAAGACTAAAAGAATGGCCATGGAGCAGCATGGAGACCAGAGACTGAAGGACGAGAGAAAGCTGAAGACGTCCTGACAGAAAACAAATCTTATCTAAGCCTGTGACTGGCGGTGCCATGGCTCCTCTCCTGCTGTGTAGATTATTAATGCTCATCTTTTCAACATATTTGATCAGATCAGCCCAAACAACAACTGGAAAGAGTTGATGGAGGACAAGTTTGATAAACAGGACAGGTCCAAACAAACGTTTCCTCCTTTTACAATCGATCCCGACTCACCTGAACACTTGCTGCTGGGTTTCTGCAAAAGTTTCTGTTTTCAACTGTATTAAGTTATTGACTTTAATGTTTGTATGTTTGTTTGTGTACAGGAGGAGGCTAAGAAGGAGGCGCAGAAGGAGGTGCGGGAGGAGGCGCAGGCGGAGGCGAAGAAGGAGGTACAGGAGGAGGCGCAGGAGGAGGCACAGATGTATGCAGGAGGAGGCGCAGACGGAGGTGCAGGAAGAGGCGCAGGATTGTCTATGAGGAGGTGCAGGAGGAGGCACAAGAGGAGGCACAGGAGGAGGCACAGGAGGAGGTGCAGGATTGTGCAGGAGGAGGTGCAGGAGGAGGTGCAGGAGGAGGTGCAGGGGGAGGCGCAGGAGGAGGCACAGATGTGTGCAGGAGGAGGCGCAGACGGAGGTGGTGCAGAAGGAGGCACAGGAGGAGGTGCAGGAGGAGGTGCAGGAGGAAGCACAGGAGGAGGCACAGATGTGTGCAGGAGGAGGCACAGACATAGGTGCAGGAGGAGGCGCAGGAGGAGGCACAGGAGGAGGCACAGATGTGTGCAGGAGGAGGCGCAGGCGGAGGTGCCAGAGGGGGCACAGGATTGTGCAGGAGGAGGTGCAGGAGGATGTGCAAGAGGAGGCACAGGAGGAGGCGCAGGATTGTGCAGGAGGAGGTGCAGGAGGAGATTTTTCCTGATTCACACCAAAGTAGTTCAATCCTGCAGCCAGTCAGTGAGGATTGAAACAGATTGTTTCTCCTCCACCAATAAACAGAGCAACACCATTACCCACAATCCCTTGCTCTCATGGTAAAACCCTGAACCGGGCCAGAATCAGCTCTATTTGATTCAGCTCTATTAAGTTTGATAATTGTTTCATTTCTGGACAGAATTGATTCCATCATTTTACAGGCCGGATGTTGGTTCACAAGCTTTTCTGGCTGATCTGGACTTTTGGACTTTTGGACTTTTGGACTTTTGGACTTTTGGACTTTTGGACTTTTGGACTTTTGGACTTTTGGACTTTTGGACTTTTGAACTGGAATTGTTCCCTGAAGTTGGACCTGAACATTTCCTGAATGTTGCCTGGCAGCAGGTTGTTGGTTGCTTTAAATCGTATTTGAAGAGTTTTAAACTGGATCAGCTCAGTGAATGAGAGTTTTCCACAGTAAGAACAGTGAATGTGAGTTTTCCACTGTAAGAACAGTGAATGTGTGATTCATAAGAGTCTTGCTGCTCTTTTGTAAAGTCATGAGTCTTTGGAATGAATTGTGAAAAGAGTTTCCCTGGACCTCCACATGAAGAGTTCGATAAAGAAGCAGCAGGGAATTATAAAGGATTAGAAGGGTTTTCTAAACTAACAGATCTTTAGCTTTGGCCGGACTGAGAAGCTTCTGGAAAGTTTCTTTTGGAAGTTTTGAAGTTTCCAGCAAAGTTTGATTTTTACTCCAAAGGAGAAGGTGCAGGAGGAGGTGCAGGATGTGTGCAAGAGGAGGTGCAGGAGGAGGTGTCGGAGCAGGTGCAGGATGTGGCAAAGAAGCTATGCAGGAGGAGTCGCAGGAGGTGTGCAAGAGGAGGCACAGGATGTGTGCAGGATGAGGCGCAGGAGGAGGAGGAAGGGGGGAGAAGGAGGCGCAGAAGGAGGTGCAGGATGAGGAGGATGGGGAGGAGGAGGTGCAGGAGGAGGCGCAGGAGGATGATGTCACTCTCCTCCATGATGTCACTCTCCTCTGATCGCCATGACGTCACTCTCCTCCGGCCTCCATGATGTCACTCCCCTCTCACCTCCATGACATCACTCTCCTCCATGATGTCACTCTCCTCCATGATGTCACTCTCCTCTGACCTCCATGATGTCACTCTCCTCCATGATGTCACTCTCCTCTGACCTCCACCTTCAGATCAGACTCTTCTTCTCCCACACATGATGGACCCAGACAGAACAACAAACCAGAGTTGCAGCAACATGGTTGCCTGTCGTTAAAGCAATAACCAAGCAGACCCGGCGCTCCACCACACAGACACCAATGAAAACAAGGCTCTTTAAGGAAAAGGCCAGACAGCCAGCATCGATGACAAGCTGAGCCTCTGTCATCACTAATAACTTACTGATGAGGTTTCCATCCAGTGGTGGGTAGTTTGAATCCCATCCAGAAGAAATGACAACAAGAATGTCTCCAATCCAGTAAAACATCCATTGTAGCCAACATGAAGTGTCCAGAGTCCAAAGTGTCCAATATAAACCCTCCAACAGTTTGAACATCCAGTCTCCAAGGTACTTCTGAACTATGTACAGTAACATGGCCTCATATCTTATAGCACCATCTTCCTCTCCTCCATCCTCACAAACCTTTCAGCCACCTCCTTCTTATCAAGCACAACGTCTCTCTATGGAGAGCAAAGTGAGCTTTGAGAGTCTGGCCTCCTTCATGCCCAGAGAGAGTTTGGAATTCATTTCAGGCTGAAACTGCGTTCTGCATTTGCACTAGTGACTGACTGGTATGTCCTTTCCATATGGCTGCAGATGATGAAGGGCAGAACAGCTTCTGTGGTGTTGAGCTGGATTTCTAGTTCACTACACATGGCAGAGAAAGAAAGAAATCCATCCCAGACCTGCTCAGCTGGATTCTGGCTCTTATATTGGTAGAATCATTACACATTACACTCTAGAATCATTACACTCCTATGATAATAATCTTTGTGTCTCCATTTTGTCTCTTGCTGCCGACTCGTACCGTCTCCGTGATAGCGGACAGATGCTACAATGTTTTATTTTTAAGCTGAGAGGCTTTTTTTGTGTTTTTCATCAAACCTCATCCATTTTGAATGGGAAGTTGTTGTTTTTTCCAGAAACAATGAGCCAAATCTTAACAGAAGTCACTACACACTATTCCTGAATGTTCTGAATATTTTGATGTGCTTTGTGAATCCGTGCAACCAAGCTTTTTTTTTTACTTGCTAATATGTATGTGAGCTAATGTGTACTGTGTGATGATGTTTCAATAAAGTATTAGTAGAACTGAAAAAATTTCAGTAAATAATAATAACAGTGAAAAAGTATCAATTACATATCAGCTAGAACTACTTACTGTATAATATTAAAGATTGAGGTGTGGAAACTAAAGAAAATTGCAGACTTCCTGTAGGATTTAGGTCAGGAGTGTTAATGTGTGATTTTTAGATCTTGATGAGACGAACAAGTGAGTTTTGGTTTGATCGCTACAACATTCCTACTGGCCATGGTGTTTGGTTTTCTAATATATTTGAATGAGAGGCGGCAGGCGGCAGGATTCGACATTGCAATCTTTGACAGCAAATAAAATCCAAACCACTCGAGTAACTACAAAAGCTGTATAGAGTTTTGAGCAGAAGTGTCCCCTCTGTCAGTTAATAGTGTTTTGAAGCCGATATGATGTTCACCCTCAGAGGAGGTAGTGTTTGAGTGAGAGCCAGATTAAATTTGGGGCGTAAATCTTATTTTGAAGGGCACATTGTCGACTTCCTGTTGGACTTAGGTCAGGGGTGTCATTGTGTGATATTTAGGTGTCGATGAGATGATCAAATGAGTTTTAGTTTGATTTCTCTACAACATTCCTAGAGCGATCACACCATGGCTGTGGTGGTCATTTAAGTGATTGTAAGTGGTGCTAGAGAGCACATTTTGGCTCTTTGTGGGTTCATTTTTTCATTTTCTTATAGTCTGCACCAGTCCTGATGAATGTCCCAAATTTGGTGAGGTTTGGAGAATGTTTAGGGGTCAAATTAAGAACGCCGCCTGCGTTACGCGTCAAAAGCAAGCCAAGTCAGGTGAAGTAGGGCTGAGTAGGTACCAGTAGAAAAGCAGCATAGGTTGACCAGTAAGAAAAAACCCCACGGCGTGATATTTATGTCAACTCTTCACAAAGTAGGGTTCAGAAAAGGTCTGATGCATTGGCCGGGAATTGAACCCAGGCCTCCCTCGTGGCAGGCGAGAATTCTCCCACTGAACCACCAATGCTAACATAGCAGCAGATTCCCACCAAGAGAGGTCATGTGATCCAACTGCTGTGCTGCGTGAGCCCCTCCCCCACAGTTTGAGTGACACTCCGCTGTGGTTACACAAGCGTAGGTGCAGAGTTTGGCTCCGCCCCTGAGAGACTTAGACAGTGGTTGACCTCATCTCCTTGTTAGTATAGTAGAGAGTATTCCTGCCTGTTTCACAGGAGACTGTAGTTCAATTCCCTGACAGGGAGAGCAAAACCTTTTAGTTTTGTTATTGAAAACCATGAGGTTCAGACTGGGAACGGCCCCTTCCAGCCATTCCAGCTGTTGCCAATATAAACATAAAAGTTACACAGTAAGACTCTGGAGTCCATTTGTGGTTCCCTTTCTAGAACCTCATCACTGGACACCGGGTTCTGTGCACCTTTTTTTTAGGGACCGAGCCCAGAAGGGAAGCTGCCTGGAGGCGAGGACCCTATTGCATCTTTAGGGTTTCTTTCTTTATTTCTTCTCCTGACCACATTGAACCCAAATTTAACCCTAAACATTTTCCAAAACTGTCACATAGAGCAGGTAGGCAGGTAGTGCAAATAAATAAATAGATAAATAGTGCAACAACAGACTACAACTTGGTACTAATAAATAGCAGTAATAGTAAAAATGGGATAATAAAAGTGTGAGGCAGATATAACTACAACAAAGAATGAAGGTCAAAGGTTAAATATGTATCAGCAGGAGGCCAGGCAGTGATCAGAACTGAGTTTTTAGAAAGGCGGTGGGGGTGTGTTGTCGGCAGATGCTGAAAGTAAGCAAAAGTTACTTATAATCTAATTTAGTTACTTGAAAAAACAAGTAATCAGTAAAGTAACTAGTTACTTTTAAATGAGTAACTAGTAATCAGTAATCAGATTACTTTTCAAGGTCAATATGGCAACACTGCTCAGTTCTCACCTGAGGTTTTTAAAATACCTTAGGTGCTTAAAACAAGAACATTCCAGATGAAATAGTGTGTGCCTGCCTCTCCTTTGTTCTCAGCATCTCCATGGCAACAGGCGCTTATCCCCTTTAATCTCCTTTAATCTCCTTTCATCTGTTCCAGAAGGAACCTCTCCCATCGGCTTTGTATGGGACATTGTTTAGCAGTTTTGTTTGGGAAGCGGTTATCTGAATCGTTAACAAAAGTCCTACCAACCTGTTCCTGATGAGCTTTTTGTGTCTGTGCTCCAGCAGTGCAGGACTAGTTATACACCAAATAACTGAGACCCTGTCACATTGTGGAAGGGGGGCGGAGCCATGCTGTACTGCACCTTACAGACCATTTCCTGTTTCACTTGTTAACAAATCACATTCTGGATCTGATCTGGATCTGAGCTGAATTTGGTCGCTGCCAAAAAGAGACTGAATCAACGGTTTTAACTTCAAAAATAAAAATGAACTCTCACACGTTGAACCATCAAAATAAAATCATGGATCATCAAAAAACATTTCGTAAAGGACCAGATATTACTTAAAACAAAGTAAATCCTACATTAGACACTGTGACAGTGACAACCTGTAATGACACAGCTGATCAATTAGTAGGATTAATAATGGAAACAGAGACAGAAGGCAGAACAGAGAGAGTGGATTCTATTTAGAAAAAATGGACTTCAAATGGTAAATTCTAATACATTGTGGACTATTAAATACTCGATCGATCAATCAATCAATCAATCAATCAATCAATCAATCAATCAATCAATCAATCAATCAGTCAGTCAGTCAGTCAGTCAGTCAGTCAGTCAGTCAGTCAGTCAGTCAGTCAGTCAGTCAGTCAGTCAGTCAGTCAGTCTATCTATCTATCTATCTATCTATCTATCTATCTATCTATCTATCTATCTATCTATCTATCTATCTATCTATCAATCAATCAATCAATCAATCAATCAATCAATCAATCAATCAATCAATCAATCAATCAATCAATCAATCAATCAATCAATCAATCAATCAATCAATCAACCAACCAACCAACCAACCAACCAATCACTCACTCACTCACTCACTCACTCAGTCAGTCAGTCAATCAGTCAGTCAATCACACTTCATTGTCATACAACAATATTTCATGTGAAGCTTGTAGAAAAGAGAGACGATGAGAGGTGAGAAGAGGAGAAAGAAAAGACAGATTTCAGACTTTGTTCTAAGTGAGGACAGTCTGTAATAGGAACAAAAACACCTCAGCACATTTAAAGCATCAACACAGGTTACAACATGTCTCCAAGACAAAGCACATGTGGACATAGGAGGTGGGGTTAGGTTGCAGCAAGCCGCTGGGTTAGGTAGGTGGAGCTCACAGCCTCTCGTAGGAGCTCAGCTCACCTCCTCCACCTCCTCCACCTGCCTCTGTGTGGGAGGAGGGGAGGGGCCAACAGAGGGGGTGAAGCAGTACTGTTGCTTATCTCTGCAGTGTCAGTCCAGCGTCTGTTGTCGTGAGACGGCCTTGATAGTCCTGGTCAGAGACAAGGTCCCAGTGGGACGGGTGTGAGGAGACATCAGGGAAGGACAGAGCCTCCGTTTTAACATCCACATCCAGGAGAAACAGAAAAACAATCCAGCTTTCGGCGTCTGGACGTCTGAGGGAATCTGAATGTAGATAAGATTTGTTTTCTGTCAGGACGTCTTCAGCTTTCTCTCGTCCTTCAGTGTCTCTGGTCTCCATGCTGCTCCAAAACGGTGGCCATTTTTTTAGCGTTCCAGTTGTGCTCTACAATTCTTCAAGTCTGTTTCCATTTGTCGTAAAAGTTAAAGAGTCACGTCTTGCGTACGTTTGAGTTCATTTATCACGAGTCTGAGGGTTCAAATCCCTGCACAGTCCCTCAGTGAGGATTGGCAGCCTTCCCAATACAGCTGCCTGCATCTTCTCCACTTTGTGATCGATCAGAAAGCTGCCAGCTCCAATCAGCAGCAGACCTGTTATCATAAATCCAGTTATGTAGAGGTCTTCCACATCCTCCATGGAAAGAATTGACAGACACACGATCCTCCAGCTGTCCCAGGAGTCAAACGTCCCCTCGGGACATGTAGACTCTCCCTTGCCCAATCGTCTTGTCGATAAAGTTTGGTCAATTGCATTGAGAGACCAGCTGATCAATTCCATGGTTTCGGTTCGGTTCAGATGTAAAGAGAGGCTCTTGTTAGATTCTGACAGGAGACAGAAGAAGACAGGAGCAGCAAGCAGGGAAGACGAGGGAGGACAGGATATTGGATGAGCACTCAATTCAAGCCACTGCAGGTAGTGTGGCCGAGCGGTCCAAGGCGCTGGATTAAGGCTCCAGTCTCTCAGGAGGTGTGGGTTCAAAGCCCACCACTGCCATTTTCAAAGCTTTAGATGGATTTACTTCCTCAGATCAGCAAGTAATGAGACACTGCCATCAGTTCTGCTCCTGATATGGTGGAGACTTGCTCCACCCCTGTGAACATTCACCACAGCAGAACCTTGGGGTCAAACTGGTCTGTTCCTACAAGCAGGCAAAGCAAGGTGATTGATACAAAACACTATGGATACCACAGACCTCTGTCTGAACATGAGGCTAAACATCTGAACGTAAGACACACGGCAACAGACAAGACACTGCTGGACAATGAGCTCATTACTCACACCTCAAGGAGAAGACACATTTATTGAGGACATCTTGTCAAGAGAAGACCCATGGCATGAGAGCCAATAGAAGGGAGCTTCGCTTGTCTGACCAGAAACTCTATTTCTGGACGAGTGCGTGGGCCAAGACATCGCGCCGCTCCAGTCTGTTGTTCCTGACCAAGATTTGATCTATTTCATTAATTGATAACAGTTGAGTTTGACCACTTCCACCTGACAAGGACTGTTGTTGACACTCTTCACTTTAAATTTGAAAAAAATCCCATTTTCACTTTAATTTAAAAAGAGAAAAAAATCTCATTTTGATGTTCACTTTAATTTGAAAATAATACTATATTCAATTTGATGTTCACTTTATTTTGAAAAAAAATATCCCATTTTGACTTTGATGTTCACTTTAATTTGAAAAATAAATTCTACTGTCACTTTGATGTTGACTTTAATTTGAGTCAAGATCAAAGTAAATATCAAAGTAAGGTGGTTACCACTGTGGATCCAGAGCAGAGGTCTCAAACTCCTGGAGGGCCTCAGCCCTGCATGTTTTCTATGTCTCCCTGCTTTAACACTCCTGAATGGTTCATCACCACATTCAGCACAAAGCACCATAAGGAGCCACTCATTGCAATCAGCCATGTTGAAGCAGGGAGACGTGGAAAACATGCAGGGCTGAGGCCCTCCAGGAACTGAGTTTGAGACCCCTGATCTAGAGCATGATCTTTGACCCCATCAGCTCCCTGGGAGCTTCACCCTCTCACCAACTCTTTCATACTTATCCTGTTAGAAATAAATTGTTTCCACCACTCAGTATGTGCCGGTACTTTATGATACAGTACGGGTTTTCATGTGTTTTCACTGACTAAAGTTGTGGATGGTACTGAAAGTACTGTACCAAACCGTCACCCTCTAGTTTTTAATCAAACTATTTAGAATAAACTGTTGCTTTGCTACCCAGCTCATTTCTTTGATGGATTCAAATCAAACCTTTGGGACATTTCCGTTTGGTTTCCTGCACATCATAGCTCTGACACTGTGCTGGTTAAGGTCACCAACCATCTACTACTTTCAGCCAATACTGACTTGTACTTCTTCTTAGTTCTTCTTGACCTTCGCTCAGTATTTGATACAGTCAATCATAAGATTTTAATTAACCCTCTGAAAAATCATGTTAACATCACTGGTGTTGCTCTTAAATAGTTTTCCTGGTATTTATCAGACAGATCATTTCCTGTTCAGCTTGGAGGGACCTCTTCCTCTTGTGCTGCTCTTTGTTGTGGTGTCCCTCAAGGCTCTGTTTTGGGTGGCCTTAATGTTAACTTTCATTTTTATGAAGACGACACACAACTGAACTTCCCTATAAAGCCTTGCTCTACGGACTCTGCCTCTATCCTGTCCTGCCTCACAAAAGTAAAGAACCAAAGTCCAAAAAGTTTTTAAAGCTGAACGGTTTAAAAACTGAAATCATTTCGATCGCCCCCAATGGACCCAGTTCTGGTGGTTTTAACAACCTTTGCTCTAGTCTTGGTAGCTCATTGAGCAATGTTTGAAAAGAGGCCCACAATTTATGTGTGGTGTTCGACTCCGACCTGTCCTTTGACTGTCAGGTGACCAAGGTAGTCCAATCCTGCTTTGCTCAGCTGAGACGACTAGTCAAGACCAAGTGATTCCTCTCCCCAGCAGACCTGGAGAAAGTAATACATGCCTTCATCTGGTCCAGGCTGGATTACTGTAACTCCCTTTATTCTGGCATCAATTGGAGGGACCACATTTCACCAATCCCTTCTTCCCCTCACTGGCTTCCTGTCAGTTTTAGAAGAGATTTTGAAATGCTACTGCTTGTTTTTAAAGCCTTGAATGGTTTGACTCCTCCAGATATCAGAGACCTGTTATGATAATAATAATTACTAGAGGTTTGTATTTCCAGAAGAAAATGCAAGTTTGAATGCTGAAGGTTGAATAAAGCTGATTTCCTTTGATCTCAGAGTCTCCATGGTTCCAGTGCTGATCTCTTATCAGATCAAAGGAGATCAGTGACTTTTGCCATGGAGATGCTCAGATCAAAGATTTCCTCCTGCTTTGATCTCCATTGATCTCCATCCAGTGCCTCTCCCATCCACTCTGTGATGAAAGGCTCATTATTGTTCTTTTTCACAACCTTGGTGATGACGTCATCTTTAGATCCAGCTATGCTGAAGCAGGCAGAGAACTAAAACATGCACGACACCGGCCCTCTAGGACTCAGTTTGGACACCCTGATGTAGACCATCAAGAGACAGATTAGTTTTATCCTACTGTGTTGCTGCAATAGTCACCCTGCTCAGTTTCAAGTTTCTTCCCACAAAGAGCCTGAACAGGGCCTTGAAACCTGGACCTTCAGATTAAAAGTCTGATGCTCTACCATCTGAGCTACCCAAGCCTGCCAACACAGTGTTGTGTCTCTATATGATTCTCACTTATAAGTGAGACGAAGCAGACACTGATCCTGACCACCAAGGTGCAGAAGTGGAGACTCTTCTTGCTCGCTGTTTTGAAACTCAACAAACTGTAGTCCATTGTTCCTTCCTGCAGATGCTGAAAACCTCCGCTCTGGATATGAAAACGATCAGGAAACATCTGAGCAGACTGCTGGCTGTATTGCATGATATTTTCACACTGCCTGATTGGCTGCAGGTGAGAAGTTTTGCTTCAGGAAAACCAGTTTTCTCTCCATTTGAAGCTGGAATGAAGAACTGCTTGGTTTTACAGCAAACCTGAACAGGGATTTTAATCGTGGAAGCTCAGATTAAAGAGCATTCATTGATGATGATCATGACTTTTCAAAGCTTAGTTTAGTCGTGGTTCTACCAAATCGTACGTTCCAAAGCGCACTAAAGGTAAAGCAAAGCTCACCCAGACCCAACTGTGTTGTTTGGTCCACCACAGAAAGTCCAGTTAAAATGTAGGCGGGTTGTGAACGACACAGATGCTCCTGGTACAGTATCAGAGTCTGACTGCTTTCAAAAGGTCCAGTGATCATACAAGAGTATCAGTTACTCTCATACTTTCTCATGGTTCTATTGACAATAAGAAGCAACAACACAACACTACTGCTTGGACATGTTTACTGGATCACATCAGGATGGATGGATGGATGGATGATGGATGGATGGATGGAATATACAGATATTACTTAAGTTCACTTGGAAAAAGTTTCCTTTACTCAGTATTGGTGTGAATCTTGGGAACAACTAATAGAAGAAAGTTTTTCTTTTCAACTTTTTAAAGAATCCTTGACTTTTAAGGCTTTTGGGGTCTTTGTAGAATAATGTGAAGGTTCCAACAACAACAAGGGAAATGTTGTCTCTGAAGTTAACTAAAGCTTTGCCACGCTAGCCAGGAGTTGAACCTGGAAACTTCTGATCCGTAGTCAGACCCGTTCTCCATTACGCCACTAGCTCCTTGTTGAGGTTTGATTTAAAATACTGAAGAAGAAACTTTACATGGATCCATCCATCCTCCAGGTACTCTGGTTTCCTTCCACAGTCCAAAAACAAGCATGTGAGTTTAACTGGTGACAGTAAATGTCCTCCAGGTGTGAAGGTGTGTGTGGCTGTTTGTCTCTGTGTGTTTGTCCTGTGATGGACTGGAGACCATCCAGAGTCTTGATCTCCTGCCTTATTTATGACAATGAGTTGATTCCTTTAGCTTCTTCAACATGTCAGCACATTGGTCAAGGACAGGGGTGTCCAAGTTGGGTCCTGGAGCTCTGGCGTCCTGAGGGGTTTAGCTCTCTCCATGTTGCCCCACACCTGATCACAATGAAGGTTCTCGTTATGGTGCTTTTTCACAACCTTGGTGATGACATCATCAGATGAAGCAGAGGGAGAGAACTAAAACATGCAGGACATCTGGTCCAGGCTGGATTACTGTAACTCACTTTATTCTGGCATCAGTAGGCTCAATGTTCAAAGACTGCAGCTGGAGCAGAATGCTGCTACCAGCTTTTTAACAGGCACCAGGAGGAGGGACCACATTTCACCAATCCCTTCTTCCTTTCACTGGCTGCCTGTCAGTTTTAGAAGAGATTTTAAAATGATACTGCTTGTTTTTAAAGCCTTGAATGGTCTGACTCCTCCAGATATCAGAGACCTGTTATGATAATAATAATTACTAGAGGTTTGTATTTCCAGAAGAAAATGAAGGTGTGAATGCTGATGATTGAATCAAGCTGATCTCCTTTGATCTGTGCGTCTCCAAGGCTCCAGTGCTGAGATCATATCAGATTAAAGGAGATCATTGGCTGTTGCTGTTTCGATGCTAAGATCAAAGATTTTCTCCTGCTTTGATCTGCTCTGATCTCCATGAGGTGCCGCTCCCATCTGATTTGTATGAGACATTCTTTTTCAATTCATTCAGAAACAGTTAAAGATATAAAAAGCAAACAACAGAGCACTTTTTAAAAAAAGTAATACGTTGACCAGTAAGAAACAAATAAAAAAAGCACATTTCGGCACTTTGTGGGTTAATTTTTAACATTTTCTTATAGTCTGCACCAGTCCTGATGAGTGTGCCAAATTTGTTGAGAATGTTTCGGGTCAAATTTGGGTTCAATGTGGTCAGGAGAAGAAAGAAAGAAACACTACAGATGCAATAGGGTCCTCGCCTCCAGGCAGCTTCCCTTCTGGGCTCGGTCCCTAAAAAAAGGTGCACAGAACCCAGTGTCCAGTGATGAGGTCCTAGATAGGGAACAACAAATGGACTCCAGAGTCTTACTGTGTAACTTTTATGTTCACATTGTCAACAGCTGGAATGGCTGGAAGGGGCCGTTCCCAGTCTGAACCTCATGGTTTTCAATAACAAAACTAAAGGGTTTTGCTCTCCTTGTCAGGGAATTGAACTACTGTCTCCAACATGAGAGACAGGGACAATATCCACTATACTAAAAAGGAGAAGTGCGTTCAACCACTGTCGAAGTCTCTCAGGGGCGGAGCCAAACTTTGCACATACGCTTGTGTAACCACAGTGGAGTGTCACTCAAACTGTGGGGGAGGGGCTCACGCAGCAGAGCAGTTGGATCACATGACCTCTCTTGGTGGGAATCTGCTGCTATGTGAGCATTGGTGGTTCAGTGGTAGAATTCTTTCTTTTTCAATTTGCCCTTCAAAATAAGATTTACGCCCCAAATTTAATCTGGCTCGCCCTCAAACACTACCTCCTCTGAGGGTGAACATCATATCGGCTTCAAAACACTATTAACTGACAGAGGAGACACTTCTGCTCAAAACTTCTGATGATGAACCAGATGACAACCAGATGATGATTTGGTGAAATTAACCAGATGGTGAAGTGGTGAATTGGTGAAGTAGTGAATTGAACCAGATGATGAAGTGGTGAATTGAACCAGATGGTGAAGTGACGAATTGAACCAGATGGTTCATTTTTCTGGACTCATCGCATTGTTTTGTACTCATCACATTTTCTCTGACCCATCCCAGTTTTCTGGAACCAGACTCATTGGATTTTTCTGGACTCAGACTTATCAGATTGTCTGCACTCATCACATTTTTCTGGACTCATCGGTTATTTCCGGACTCATCACATTTTTCTGGTCTCATCACATCTTTCCGGACATATAAGATTTTTCTGGACTCAGACTCATCAGATTTTCTGGACTCATCAGATTTATCTGCACTAATAGTTTTTATTCTGGCCTCATCAGATTTTATTCTGTACTCATCAGATTTTTCTGGGCTCATCGGTTATTTCCAAACTCACCAGATTTTTCTGGACTCATCAGATTTTTTTCCCTGACTCATCAGATTTTTTCCCCTGACTCATCACATGTTCTTGGACGCATCCCATTTTTCTGGAACCAGAATGATACAATTTTCTGGACTCATCCCATTTTTTTTCTGGAGTCATCGCATTTCTTTCTGTACTCATCAGATTTTCCTGAACTCATCACATGTTCCTGGACTCATCCAATTTTTTCTGGAACCAGAATCATCACATTTTCTTTACACATCACATTTTTTTCTGGACATTTCCCTTGACTCACCCCAGTTTTCTGGAACCAGACTCATCGGATTTTTCTGGACTCAGACTCATCAGATATTCTGGACTTGTCACATCTTTCCGGACTCATCAGATTTTTCTGGAACCAGACTCATCAGATTTTCTGGACTCATCAGATTTTTTTTCTGGACTCAGACTCACCAGATGGACTCATCAGATTTTTCTGGAACCAGACTCATCAGATTTTCTGGACTCATCAGATTTATCTGCACTCATTGGATTCATCACATTTTTTCTTGAGTCATCGGATTTTTCTGGACTCATCGGTTATTTCCGGACCATCAGATTTTTCTGGTCTCATCACATCTTTCCGGACATATCAGATTTTTCAGGACCCAGACTCATCGGATTCTTCTGGTCTCATCACATCTTTGCGGACTCATCAGATTTTTCTGGACTCAGACTCACCAGATTCTTCTGGGCTCATCAGATTTTTTCCTGGACTCATCACATTTTCTTGGACTCATTTCAGTTTTCTGGAACCAGACTCATCGGATTTTTATGGACTCAGACTCATCAGATTTTTATCGACTCTTCACATCTTTCCAGACTCATCACATTTTTTCTGGACTCATCACATGTTCCTTGACTCATCACATTTTTGTGGAACCAGACTCTCAGATTTTCTGGCCACATCATATTTTTTCTGGACTCATCACATTTTTCTGGACTCATCACAGTTTCCTGGAACCAGACTTATTGGATTTTTCTGGACTCAGACTCATCAGATTTTTTTCTGGGATCGGACTCATCACATTTTCCTGGACTCATCTCTTTTTTCTGGAACCAGAATGATCACATTTTCTGGAAACATCACATCTTTCCGGACTAAGACTCATCGGCATTTTCTGGACTCATCACATTTTCTGGACTCAGACTCATCAGATTTTTCTGGATTCTAGATGAAAACACAATACAGTTTGTTTTTAAATTAAAGTGAACACGAAAGTGGAAATGGGAGTTTTCTTTAATTAAATTGAAAATCAAGGTGAAAATATGATTTTCTATCAAATTAAAGTGACAATGAAAGTGAGAACCGGAGTTCCCCCCTCACCTCCAGAGGAACATAGAGAGTGAGCTACCAGCAGCTTCTCCCTGTGGAAAGGAACATCAGCCCTCACCTCCAGAGTGAACATAAGTCATGTCTGTATATTATATCCATCATCCATCCATCCATCCATCCATCATCCATCATCCATCATCCATCATCCATGATGTGATCCAGCAAACATGTCCAAGCAGTAGTGTTGTGTTGTTGCTT
The DNA here is from genome assembly GCF_963383615.2 of Lipophrys pholis. Taxonomy (NCBI): domain Eukaryota; kingdom Metazoa; phylum Chordata; class Actinopteri; order Blenniiformes; family Blenniidae; genus Lipophrys; species Lipophrys pholis. The sequence continues at coordinate 358,819 of NW_028292149.1, forward strand.
CTCATTGTCAATAGAACCATGAGAAAGTATGAGAGTGACTGATACGCTTGTATGATCACTGGACCTTTTGAAAGCAGTCAGACTCTCATACTGTACCAGTAGCATCTGTGTCATTCACAACCCGTCTCCATCTTAACTGGACTTTCTGTGTACACATATGATTTTGTGTTTTCATCTGTGGACTGGTGGCTAGTGAGTGTGTTGCCTTCAGGGGAAAAGGGAAATAAAACCTCTGCATGAACAGGAATCATGGAGCCTCCCCCTTCTCAGCTCCAAGTGTCCAAATCTGAACAGCTGGTCTGGGCTCTGAGTGGAAGCTGAGGTGGTCGTGTGCCTGGGCCTCCAGGGCCTCCAGTCTAGTCCAAGTCCACTCCAATCCAAGTCTAAATCCGAGTGTAAATCTCAATCTCAGTCTCAGTCTCTCTCTTGGTGCACTCTCTCTCTCTCTCTCTCTCTCTCTCTCTCTCACGGTGCAACCTCAGCTCCGCCCACTGCTCCCAGAGTCCAGATCCATATTTCACTTTCTCTTGTATTGTTTGATTGTACACTCATAGTGACAGGACGTCTTTTCCTTTATACATGAGTTCCAAGTCACCTGATTGTACCTCAATAACTAGTTTATCCAGGGATTCCTCTCTTCTGACTCATTTGTAATGATATCCATCTGTTGTCTGTTTTAATCTTTCTGTGGTTTTTATTGGAAATAGTAAAAAAACAAAAACAAACAGACATGAAATCACTGATATCATTAACTAATACACCACTTACTTTGATATTATCTATAACATGTGTAAATATATTATCACTAAAGGTTGCACAATGAGAAGTGGGCCTGCTGGAATTCAATTAAAACTCCATTGTATTTATGAAATCTTCTACCTGGCTGGCTGCTGTAACCTACCTACCTACATACCTTAATCTAATGATGACGCAATGTTGTCTGTGGGAAAAAACTTGAAACTGAGCAAGATGACTATTGCAGCAACACGTCATCAGTAGGATAAAACTAAGCTGTCTCTTGATGGTCTACGACAGGGTGTCCAAACTGGGTCAGAGAGTGCTGGTGTCCTGCATGTTTTAGTTCTCTGCCTGCTTCATCATACCTGAATCTAATGATGACGTCATCACCAAGGTTGTGAAAAAGAACAATAATGAGCCTTTCATCACAAAGTGGATGGGAGAGGCACCGGATGGAGATCAACGGAGATCAAAGCCGGAGGAAATCTTGGATCTGAGCATCTCCATGGCAAAAGGCCCTGATCTCCTTTGATCTGATAGGAGATCAGCACTGGAGCCATGGAGACGCTCAGATCAAAGGAAATCAGCTTTGCAGAGTTGTAATGTGCTCGTACTCATCCTTACATTTTTCTAGAAATTTGTCTTCAATCACCTTTTCTCTATCTACACCCTCTACTTGAACCTTTACCTGTTTATTTATTTCATATTTTCCAAATATCATGATTTTTGTTTGACCTAGATTTAATGAATTAGATTTCATTTCTCTGAATGTATCTAGTATGTCGTTGAAGAGTTTTTCTAGGATTTGGGAGGATTGTGGGTCTGTAGTTTGTGAAGTGTATCTGTTTTCAATAACAGTATCCTTACTGGAAGCCTGTTGAATGATACTATGTAGAACCTTCTATGTACTGCTGACATGGTCTTTATTGTTTTCTGGTACTTTCTTAAAATAATTCTTCTTACATTTTGTCATGATATGAGTGAACTTATTTTTACATTTCTTGTATTTATTTTTCATCTCCTTCGTTCTACATTTATTGGATTCTCTATGTCATGTATTCTTCTCCTTGGATGCATTTTTAAGCCCCTTGTCACCCTTTGCATTTATGAAATCTTCCACCTGGCTGGCTGCTGTAACAGAATCTGACAGGCACCACCGTCTCCGGGACACTAGGTGGAGCTGTTCCGTTCATTAAATGAGTCTATGTTAGTACCTGGTGCTCTGTATGTGCAATTCATGATGATATTTGAGTTTTTTCTCCATCAATATTTTTAGAGTGATCCATTCAAAGACATGTTCCACCACTGTTGATATTTGAGTATGAGTACTCTGCAATATCAGATCTGATACTGAGATTTGTTACCAGTGCATTCCTGGTTGAAACTGAATGATAAATTAGAATTCAATAATAATTCTATTCTATTGTATTTTTCTTTCTATTTTATGTGAAGCACTTTGTGTTGCAATTGTTCTGTGTATGAAAAGTGCTCTATAAATAAAGTTTGATTTGATTAAAGAAAATTTGTCTTGTCTTTGTATACTTCATATAGTCTTGAGTCTGCTTTTAAATTCAGTAGCTCTTATTTCTCAAACTCATAGAGCAGAGGTCTCCAATCCTGGTCCTGAGGACCCCTGCCCTGCATGTTTTAATTCCTCCCTGCTTCAGCATACCTGAATCTAATGATGATGTCATCACCAAGGTGGTGAAAAAGCCCAATAACGAACCTTTCATTGAAATCAGGTGTGTTGAAACTGGGAGGAGCTAAACCTGCAGGACAGGGACCCTGGAGGACCAGGGACCCTGGAGGACCAGGGGGGTTGGAGACCTCTGATCTAGACAATATCAACATCAATAGTGATTCTGCCCTCCAAAGTTTAATTCTTACCTTTCAATGAATTCTGTCAGAAAAAAATACGACATTACAAATGATAAACATAAACATTAATATCAACAAAAGTTTTTCCCCTCAAGAAAAAACAGTTGAGAGTTGATAGAAAAACAGGAATGTTGATAAAAACAAGTCAACGTTTGAGGTTCAGCATTTCACATTCAAATGAATAAAAAATGACTCGTTTAGAGGTCTGGAATAAAAATGCATCTTTTATTAAAACTTATTCAAATATTGTTAAATAATACAAATACTTGGAAAAAACTTCTCCTCTCTCCCCCTCTCCTGCGCACACAAAGCCGCTCCTCCACCCAACAAAACAAGCACCTGGCATGACTCCAGGAGCACACCTGGAAGGAAGGAGGGAGAGGGAGGGAGAGAGGGAGAGAGGGAGGGAGGGAAGGAGGGAGGGAAGGAAGGAGGGAGAGAGAGAAAGAGAGGGAGGGAGGGAAGGAAGGAGGGAGAGAGAGAAAGAGAGAGAGGGAGGGAAGGGGAGAGAGAGAGAGAGGGAGGGAAAGGGAGAGAGGGAGGGAGGGAAGGAGAGAGGGATTGTCTGTCATATTGTGTCTGGCTCCTGGCAGGTGGAGCAGTGGGAGCAGCAGGTGAAGCAGAGGGAGTATTGGGTGGAGCAGTGGGAGCAGAAGTGGGAGCAGCAGGTGAAGGAGAGGGGGTAGTGGGTGGAGCAGTGGGAGGAGCAGGTGAACCTGAGGGAGTAGTGGGTGGAGCAGTGGGAGCAGAAGTGGGAGCAGCAGGTGAAGCAGAGGGAGTAGTGGGTGGAGCAGTGGGAGCAGCAGGTGAACCTGAGGGAGTAGTGGGTGGAGCAGTGGGAGCAGAAGTGGGAGCAGCAGGTGAAGCAGAGGGAGTAGTGGGTGGAGCAGTGGGTGGAGCAGGTGGAGCCGAGGGAGTAGTGGGTGGAGCAGTGGGAGCAGAAGTGGGAGCAGCAGGTGAAGCAGAGGGAGTAGTGGGTGGAGCAGTGGGTGGAGCAGGTGAAGCACAGGGAGTAGTGGGTGGAGCAGTGGGAGCAGCAGGTGAAGCAGAGGGAGTAGTGGGTGGAGCAGTGGGAGCAGCAGGTGAAGCCGAGGGAGTAGTGGGTGGAGCAGTGGGAGCAGAAGTGGGAGCAGCAGGTGAAGCAGAGGGAGTAGTGGGTGGAGCAGTGGGTGGAGCAGGTGAAGCAGAGGGAGTAGTGGGTGGAGCAGTGGGAGCAGCAGGTGAAGCAGAGGGAGTAATGGTTGGAGCAGTGGGAGCAGCAGGTGAAGCAGAGGGAGTAGTGGGTGGAGCAGTGGGAGCAGCAAGTGAAGCAGAGGGAGTAGTGGGTGGAGCAGTGGGAGCAGCAGGTGCAGTAGAAGGAGTAGTGGGTGGAGCAGTGGGAGCAGCAGGTGAAGCAGAGGGAGTAGTGGAAGTAGCAGGTGGAGCAGCAGATGGAGCAGAAGGTGGCGCTGTAGCAGTGGCGACAGCAGTGGTGGCAGTGGGAGGGAGAGGTGGAGCAGAGGCTGGGCTGCTCCAATCCACAGTCTGAAAAATATAACAAGACAAATAAAGTTCCCACTTCAAAAGAATCCTTCCTAAAATGAAGTTTAGAATCTTACAAAGGTTTTTCACACCAGAACATTCTACTTAGAGAAGGTGGAGTGGCCAGCAGAGGAGCTGGAAGGTGGGTGGAGCAGGGAGGTATGGGGCGGAGGAGGTGGGATCAGATGCAGGAGCTTGTTGAGAGGTGGGAGTTCCAACAACACAGGCTGAGGAGGTGATGGAGGCTGCTGATGGCTGAGATGATGGAGCTGTCATGTCTAAAGTCAGCACCATCCCCCCTGTTGGAGCTCCTTCCTTCAAATAGATTCAAACAAAGAAACACTGGGAGCGCTTCATTTTGGCACCTTGCCATCCTGACCCTGTCTGGCCATTGGAGGGCTCTAAACTCACACAGGAGGTCAAAGGTCACTTCTCTTGCTGGTGAATAGTGATTCATACTAACCTGGAATGAAGCTCTGGAGGTGGAGGAGGAAAGATTCCAGTGATGTGGACCCCCTGGCACAGCGGGATTTAGGGAGAATGAGTCCCTCCTTGGTGGAGGTCCAGCCTCCCTCTGTGTAGAGCAGCACACCCGCTTGGTCCTCAATGCATTTGACGTGCCTCTTCTGGACTCTCCAGATGTTCTGCATCCTCTCCTGGTCCAAGAGAGGCACACCAAGACGCTCTCTGCCCTTCACACCCATCAGCTGATGAAGCAGCCCCTCCCTCCATCATGAGGACAGAGTGAGCACCACCACCTCAGCTTAATAGTCACTTTACTTTGATAGAAAATCTTGATTTCACCTTGATTTTCATTTAGATTAAAAAAATATAAACTCCCATTCCCACTTTCATGTTCACTTTAATTTGAAAAAAACATATAATTCTATTTTCACCTAGATGTTAGTTAGTTTTAGCAGTAACTGGCTGCTCCACCCTCACTTCTCCTCCAACCAGGCACACACACACACACACACACACACACACACACACACACACACACACACACACACACACACACACACACACACCCCTCCTGGAGGTCGTTTGGAGGGACTCACCAGCGCCATCTAGTGTCCCTGAGACTGTAGTGCCTGTCAGATTCTGTTACAGCAGCCTCCTCTCAGTCTGAGTCCCACACCAAGCCTGTCTAACGTCCGTCTGATGTCACTCTCCTCTGACCCTCATGATGTCACTCTCCTCTGGCCTCCATGATGTCACTCTCCTCTGACCACCATGATGTCACTCTCCTCTGACCACCATGATGTCACTCTCCTCTGGCCTCCATGATGTCACTCTCCTCTGACATCATGATGTCACTCTCCTCTGGCCTCCATGATGTCACTCTCCTCTGACATCATGATGTCACTCTCCTCTGGCCTCCATGATGTCACTCTCCTCTGACATCATGATGTCACTCTCCTCTGACCTCCATGATGTCAATCTCCCCTGACCTCCATGATGTCACTCTCCTCTGACCTCCATGATGTCACTCTCCTCTGACCTCCATGATGTGTGCTGCTCCTCTTCTATTAAGCTGCTGGAACTTACATTTCCCTGACGGAGTCGTCCCAAGGGATTAATAAAGCTGAGTCTAAAGTCTAAAGTCTAAAGTCTAAACCTCCTCCAGTCGTTCTCTTACTGCTTGATGTGGATCTTTAGCTGCTGGATTAACAAGGACTGTTTAGGATGAACTATTTCTAGATGATATATTCTCTCATCTTCTCATAACACCGTGTCAGCAGTTTACCATGCTACCTGAGATGGAGTGATAATGAGAAGTCCTGATTTTAAATATTCTCAGGAATTGAATCTTCAAAATACGTCAATGTCCACAACTTGATTGAGCAGTTCATGTGGGACAATAGTAGTAATAGTTCCATTAATTGTTTATCCACCCATGACTAGATAGAGCGATCATTTATGATCATTAAGGACCTCAAGCAAGATGACATGACTCATGAGCTAATATTATGAAAAGGGAAAAATCTACTGAACATCTAAATAAATATTATCAAAAACTGATCATTTCCTTTCAAATATCTAGTGTAGAAATTAAAAACTGAGATCAAACCACTAATATTCCTCACTAAGCTGCTGCTGGGTGTGATATTGTCACAACGTAGACAACCTAAAAAATACTCCACAAAACATGTTGAAAACCGTCCAGAAACAAAGTACCCTCCATGTTTTGTCAATGGTTGCTCATATCTTTATTTTAACCTTGTTCCAATGTCTTCTGCCATCAGCTAAGTGTTTCTTAACTTAACTTAGACAGCGAGCTTAACACAAAAGAAATGGCCCCAGAAACGACAGGACTCAGGGTGTCTTTTATGTCCGTAGACCATCTCTTAAATTTGTAAAACTGCAAAACAGATACAAAAATACATCAGTATTTCAATATACGTACAAAACTCAAATAAAAGAGTGTATAACTTTTTATACATGTCACATATCACATAACACACATAACATGTTTCACAATTGCTCAGCTTAGCTTAGTTTAGACGCAGCAGAAAACCTACAGGACTGTCTCAGAAAATTAGAATATTGTGATAAAGGTCTTTATTTTCTGTAATGCAATTAAAAAAACAAAAATGTCATACATTCTGGATTCATTACACATCAGATGAAATATTGCAAGCCTTTTATTATTTTAATATTGCTGATTATGGCATACAGCTTAAGAAAACTCAAATATCCTATCTCAAAAAATTTGAATATTTCCTCAGACCAAGTAAAAAAAAAAGATTTATAACAGCAAAACAAAATCAAACATTTGAAAATGTCAATTAATGCACTCAGTACTTGGTTGGGAACCCTTTTGCACGGATTACTGCATCAATGCGGCGTGGCATGGAAGCAATCAGCCTGTGGCATTGCTGAGGTGTTATGGAGGCCCAGGATGCTTCCATAGCGGCCTTTAGCTCATTTGCATTATTGGTCTGGTGTCTTTCAGCTTCTTCTTCACAATACCCCACAAATTCTCTCTGGGGTTCAGGTCAGGGGAGTTGGCAGGCCAATCGAGGACAGTAATGCCATGGTCAGTACACCAGTTACTGGTGGTTTTGGCACTGTGGGCAGGTGCCAGATCATGCTGGAAAATGAAATCATCATCTCCATAGAGCTTTTCAACAGATGGAAGCATGTAGTGCTCTAACATCTCTTGGTACACAGCTGCATTGACTCTGGACTTGATGAAACACAGTGGACCAGCACCAGCAGCTGACATGGCTCCCCAAACCATTGCTGACTGTGGGAACTTCACACTGGATTTCAAGCAACTTGGATTGTGCTCCTCTCCAGCCTTCCTCCAGACTCTAGCGCCTTGACTTCCAAATGAAATACAAAACTTGCTTTCGTCTGAAAACAGGACTCTGGACCACTCTGCAACTGTCCAGTGCTTCTTTTCCATAGCCCAAGTCAGACGCTTCTTCCGTTGTCTTGAGTTCAGGAGTGGCTTGACCATGGGAATACGGCTATTGTAGCCCATTTCCCGGACACGTCTGTGAACGGTGGCTTTTGATACCTGGACTCCAGCTTCTGTCCACTCTCTTTGAAGCTCCCCCAAATTCTGGAAGCGGCTCTTCTTCACAATGCTGTTAAGGCTGCGGTCCTCTCTCTTGGTTGTGCAGCGTTTCCTGCCACATTTCCTCCTTCCAACAGACTTTTTGTGAATGTGCTTTGAAACTGCACTCTGTGAACAGCCTGCTCTTTTAGAAATTTCTTTTTGTGTCTTACCCTCCTGATGGAGGGTGTCAATGATGGTCCTCTGGACAGCAGTCAGCTCAGCAGTCTTCCCCATACTTGTGATTTAGTTTACTGAACCAAGCTGAGTGTTTTTAAAGGCTCAGGGAAACCCTTGCTGGTGTTTCGAGTCAATTAGACGATTCAAGTGATTAGTTAAATAGCCTGCTAGTATATATTTTTCATGATATTCTAATATTTTGGGATAGGATTTTTGAGTTTTCTTAAGCTGTATGCCATAATCAGCAATATTAAAATGACAAAAGGCTTGCAATATTTCAGTTGATGTGTAATGAATCCAGAATGTATGACATTTTCATCTTTTTAGTTGCATTACAGAAAATAAAGGACTTTAACACAATATTCTAATTTTCTGAGACAGTCCTGTATATTTTTTTCTATTTTATGTGAAGCACTTTGTGTTGCAATTGTTCTGTGTATGAAAAGTGCTCTATAAATAAAGTTTGATTTGATTAAAGAAAATGTGTCTTGTCTTTGTATACTTCATATTAGTCTTGAGTCTGCTTTTAAATTCAGTAGCTCTTATTTCTCAAACTCATACAGCAGAGGTCTCCGATCCTGGTCCTGAGGACCCCTGCCCTGCATGTTCTAGTTCTCTGCCTGCTTCAGCATACCTGAATCGAATGATGATGTCATCACCAAGGTGGTGAAAAAGCCCAATAACGAGCCTTTCATTGAAATCAGGTGTGTTGAAACTGGGAGGAGCTAAACCTGCAGGACAGGGACCCTGGAGGACCAGGGGGGTTGGAGACCTCTGATCTAGACAATGGCAACATCAATAGTGATTCTGTAGAAGCCCTCCAATGTTGAATTCTTACCTTTCAATGAATTCTGTCAGAAAAAAAATGCGACATTACAAATGATGAACATAAACATTAATATCAACAAGAGTTTTTCCCCTCAAGAAAAAACAGTTGAGAGTTGATAGAAAAATAGGAATGTTGATAAAAACCACCCAACGTTTGAGGTTCAGCATTTCACATTCAAATGAATAAAAAATGACTCGTTTAGAGGTCTGGAATAAAAATGCATCTTTTATTAAAACTTATTCAAATATTGACAAATAATACAAATACTTGGAAAAAACTTCTCTCTCCCCCTCTCCTGGGCACACAAAGCCGCTCCTCCACCCAACAAAACAAGCTCCTGGCATGACTCCAGGAGCACACCTGGAAGGGAGGAGGGAGGGAGGGAGGGAGGGAGAAAGAGATAAAGGGAGGGAGGGAAGGAAGGAGAGAGAGAGAGAGGGAGGGAGAGAGAGAGGGGGAGAGGGGGAGAGAGAGAGAGAGACACAGAGAGAGAGAGAGAGAGAGAGAGAGAGAGAGAGGGAGAGGGGGAGAGAGAGAGAGACAGAGAGAGAGAGAGAGAGAGAGAGAGAGAGAGAGAGAGAGAGAGAGACAGAGAGAGATAGAGAGAGAGAGAGAGAGAGCACCCTACCGACTGATTCTCCATAACCTTGCACCTTTGGGAAAGGTTCTCTCATTCAGAGTGGAGTGGGTGTGTCGGTGACGTGTGAGGGGTGTGTTGGTGATACGGTAGCTGTTAAAGGAGGAGGTGCGGTGATGTCACAGGGTAAAATGTTTGACAGGACGACCGTCATTCTGTGTGGAAAGAATAAAGAAAATCGACTCGACAACTCTGTCCGTCTCTTCTTTCACAGTTTCCACAAGGTATTATTAAGTTATAGTTATTAAGGTATTTAGTCAGTTGTGTACTTTAAAATACAAACAAAATCTTCCTTCCATAACAAATTTGCTGTTTGGTTCATTCTGGTCCTACAACTTGTCCTCATAATGAGACCCTCTGAAGAGGAGAACCTGTCTTCAGGGGACTCTGGTCCTTGGATTTCAGGGCGTCTCTACATCAGAGGTTTTACTTTATAAAATAATCGACAAGAAGAGTCTTTCTCTTAAATTCACAAAACATTGACCAACGTTGTTGGCAGGATTCAAACCTACGCAGGGAGACCCCAATGGAATTCTAGTCCATCGCCTTAACCTCTCGGCCACAACAACATGATCCAGAAATGTTTTATGGGAGTGTAAGGTTCTCTGTGTGTGGTTCCTGATAACCCTCAGGTTCAGATCAGAAACGTCCTTTCAGGACAGACGTTCTTCCCAATCACTCCCTCTCAGGTCACTAAGTGTTTGCCAAGGTGAGTGTCCATGTGACTCGTGACTGTTCAGCCCCGTTTCCACTGTACAAAATGTGTCTGTACAATTTGGTTCAGTACTTCAGTCGCTTCAATTCGTTTGGAACCTCAACCGAGCAGGTACCACGAAAGTACCAGGTACTACCATGTAGTGGAAAAGCATCAAAAGCGAGGCGAGTCAAGTAGGGCTGAGTAGGTACTAGTGGAAAAGCACCATCAGTTGACAAGTAAGAAATAATCCCCCAAAAAACATGGAGTGATATTTACATCAACTCTTCACAAAGTAGGGTTTGGAAAAGTTCTGTTGCATTGGAACTGAACCTGGGCCTCCCGTGTGGCAGGTGTGAATTCTACCACCGAACCACCAATGTTTACAAGTGATCACGGTCCAACCAGGGGAGGTCAGGTGAAACAACTGCTCTGGTCCATGAGCCCCTCCCCCGCAGTTTGAGTGATACTCAGCTTTGGTTAAACAAGAGTCAAAGTAAAGTTTGGCTACTTTGACTCCTGAGCTGCTCTGACAGAAAGTTTAAACTACCAACATCTGCTCATTTGTATAGTGGAGCCTATCCCCGCCTGTCACATGGGAGACTGTAGTTCAATTCCCAGATGTGAAGATAAAACCTTTTAGTGTTGTTATTGAAAACCATGGGGTTCAGACTGGGAACGGCCCCTTCCAGCCATTCCAGCTGTTGCCAATGTGAACATAAAAGTTGCACAGTAAGACTCTGGAGTCCATTTGTGGTTCCCTTTCTAGGACCTCATCACTGGACACCGGGTTCTCTGCACCTTGTTTTAGTGACCGAGCCCAGAAGGGAAGCTGCCTGGAGGCGAGGACCCTATTGCATCTGTAGTGTTTCTTTCTTTCTTTCTTCTCCTGACCACATTGAACCCAAATTTGACCTAAACTTGCTCACCAAATTTGGCACACTCATCAGGACTGGTGCACTCAATAAGAAAATGTAAAAAATTAACCCATAAAGAGCCAAAATGTGCTCTCTAGCGCCACCTACAATCACTAAAATGACCGATGACCACCACAGCCATGGTGTGATCTCTCTAAGAATGATGTGGAGATCAAACTAAAACTCATCGTCTCATTAAGATCTAAAAATCATGTGAAGACATTCCTGACCTAAGTGTAACAGGAAGTCCACAAGTTGACTTTCAAAGTAAGATTATCGCCTGAAATTAAAATTGGGTCTCACGGTCCGTAATAAAGTCATAGAGACATGAAACCAAAACTCACCTGTTTGTCTCAGCAAGACCTGGAAAACATGCAATGACACCTCTGACTTAATCCAACAGGAAGTCCACAATTTGCCTTTCAAAACAAGACTTTCACCCCAAATTCAAATGGGCTCGTACGCAAACACTATCTCTTCTGAGGGAGAAAATCATATCGGCTTCAAAACACTATTAAATGACAGAGGAGACACTTCTGCTAAAAACTTCTGTACAACTTTGTGGTAACTTGAGCGGTTTGGATTTGATGAGCAGTCAAATCTCTGAATGATAAATCCCACTGCCTCTATTCTCTCATTCAAATATATTGCAAAACCAAACAACACGACCAGCAGGAATGTCGTAGAGAGATCAAACCAAAACTCATCTGTTTATCTCATCAAGATTTAAAAATCACACTTTGACACCCCTGACCTAAATCACACAGGAAGTCTGAAATTTGAGTTTGTGGACACGCCTCAAACTTTAATATTCACCCTCAAACAGGAAGTCGACTGAAACTAGAGGTTTGCATGACCAGAAGAAAATGCAAGCATGAATGCTGAAGGGGCTGAATAAAGCTGCTTTCATGACCCAAAGCTCATGACCATAGGTGAGGGTAGGAACGAAGATCGAGCGGTAATTCGAGAGCCTCGCCTTTTGGCTTAGCTCAGTGGTTCTCAAACTTTTTTTTTCATCCCCCACTTTGGCCAAGGGGGAGTTTTCAAGCCCCACCTGCCCCCATCGCCCCAACAGAACGCTAATGCCAAGCTTAACATTTTCAAATTTATTGAACATCAAGTAACATCATGTGGTATACATTCAAACTCAATAACATAAAATAACATCAAGTTCAATAATAAATAAAATAACTGTGCCGCTGTGTTATAACTTGCATAAAGTTCAATAATAAATCAAATAACATGCATCACGTTCAATAATAAATTAAATAAAAGTGCCACTTTGCAATCTTTGCAAAAAAAAGGAGGAGCTATGCATTTGGCAAGACAGGGCAAGTGAACATGAGTTTTACAGTACTCCAGCATTAGTGGCTGCAATGAGCCTGTTTTGCACTGCACAGCTTTTCAAATCGGGGTTGCAGGCTTGACACTGCCACTCTTAAGTCATGCTCAATGTTCAGCTAAGACCTGTACTTCGTTTTGAGTGAAGCAACAGCTGAAAAACCTATCTCACACAGATAAGATGTGGCAAAGGGGAGAAGAATGCACACAGCTCTCTGCCCGATGAGTGGATACTCCCTCTCCACTCCAAACCAGAATTGAGAAAGAGTCTGAGTGGTGAACCTCAGCCTCAGGGTGGAGTCAGATGTCAGTTCAATAAACTGGTCCTCCTCAGCAGACATGAAATCAGCAGGTGCTGTAGATAAAATATAAATTAATAGGCTTACTTTATTTTTCATTGCATAATAAATACAAATAAATCAGTTTGACAACAATCCATTCCAGTTAGAAAGTAGCATACAACACAGATAAAATGCATGTATAATATGAGTATAATATTCAATAAAATGTCAAAATACCAACCTGCTGCATTGAATGGATCCATAACCCAGTTGTACTGAGCACTGTTGATGGGGAAGTATTTGTGAAACATTTCTCTCAGGGAGGAGATGTGTTGCTTGATGCAGGGGATCCCTGTGGTGGCACCAGAATCAGTGGTTTCAGCAACCTCACCCAGGTTCTCAAAGGCATCAATATTTTGTTGGTCGAGGCGCCTGCCCCATCCCTCGAGCTTTCGGGAGAACGCAGTGATTTTGTCTGCCAGTTGGGGTATGTGCTTATCCTTGCCTTGGAGCTGAAGATTTAACTCATTCAGCTTGCCAAACATATCGCTGAGGTAGGCCAGCTTCAACAGAAATTGTTCATCACTGAACTTGCTTGCAGCCTCATGCATGCGCTCCTCCTCCAAAAAGATCTGAATCTCTGCCCTAAGCTCAAAGACGCGCGTCAGCACTTTGCCCCTGGAGAGCCACCTTGCTTCGCTGTGAAACAGCACAGCTGTATGATCAGCTCCCATTTCCTCACACAGTGCAGAGAACAGTCGCACTTTCTGTCGTCGGGTTTTGATAAAATGTACCGCGCTCACAACATCTGTTAAAACCTCATTGAGTTCGGGGCTGAGCTGCCTTGACGCGAGTGCTTCCCTGTGAATGACACAGTGTGTCCAATGCGCATTAGGCGCAACCCTCTTTATTAGCGCCCGCAGCCCGTTTCGTGACCCTGCCATGGTCTGTGCGCCATCAGAACAAAAGCCCACACAGTTTTCCCATTTAAGGTTATGTTCTTTGAAGAAACTGTCCATTATCTTGAACAGCTCATCAGCAGTGGCTCTATTTTTTATGTATTTGCAAAACAGTAAATCGTCGCACAGTGACTCGCCATTCACAAAGCGAACGTATGCGATGAGCAGGCAGCCTTTACTGTTGTCAGTAGCTTCGTCCACTTGTAAAGCAAAACGACTTTCTTTAAATTTGTCTACAAGTTGTTCCACAAGATCACTTGCAATGTCGCATATACGTCTCGCAACTGTGTCGTTCGACAGGGGGACAGCTTTTAATTTTGCTGCGCTTGTCTCGTCAAGCATGACCGACACCATGTCTATTGCAGCGGGGAGAATGAGCTGCTCAGCAATTGTGTGTGGTTTTTTGCATTGTGCAATTCTGTATGCAACTCTATATGAAGCCATGAGAGCGTTACTGTTGACTGATGCAGCTTTTACCATGCGCTTCTCCTGTTGACGGTACTCTGACAGTCTTCTTTGAAAGAAATCAAGTGGCTTATTGACGTGATTGGGTGTGTGGTCTCTAGGTGTCTCTTCAATTTGTTGGGTCTCATGCTGTCTGCTGCTAGCGGTTTTAGACACAGAACACACAGGGGTCTCTCCTCTGCCCCCACCACCGCTGCCGTGAATCCAAGAGCAAGATACCCTTCATCATATTTTCTTTTCGGTTGATTAGACCGCTCAGATTGTTGTTTCTCTGCAGGCGCTGGCTCTGGCTTGACGGCCTTTGAGGTGCGTGTCACAAATTGATCCATATTGTGTAATTGTGGTCCACACACTAGCCTGCTACCCATCTGCGCGAAAGTTTGTTCCGCTTAGCCCCGCCCCCATTAGTTACTGTTGCTGTGACTGTCAAACTTTCGCTCCTACCTAGAAATTAAGAGCCTACAGGAAAAATAAGTAATTTACATTTATTTGTATAGCGGTTTTCACAGACAGAATCACAAAGTGATTTACAGTGTGTAGAGAAAATGAAAGCATAGTAAAAAAAAAAAATCTAAGAATATTATAAAAAAAAAGGGAAAGTTCCTCGCGCCCCACCTGTCATGTCTCCATTCCCCACCAGTGGGGCGCGCCCCACACTTTGAGAAACGCTGGTATAGAGAGTTTTCAGTTACATATGCCAAAGTACCCACTGTTCTTGAAGGCACCAAAATCCCACACCCCTCTCAGTGAAAGCCACGCCCCTCTCAGTGGAAGCCACGCCCCCACACCGGAACAAGGCCAAAAGTTTGAACTTGAAAAAATATGTACTGAGAGTAAAAAACAAAATTAGAAACTTGAAACCAGGATTTGAATGTGAAAGAAATAAGAACCTAATCTGAAAACATTAAACCTGCAACTGAAAAAATAACACCTACATTTTAAAAAATATATGAGAGAAACATGAAAATAAAGGATTTTATCAAAAGAATTCCAGAGCTGAATCAAAATTATATGTATGGTGAAAAAACTTTTCATACTCTTATTTTTATTTTGAATACAGAGTTTTTAATTTTTCAAAATTGAAGATCAAACTTTGAACATTCAGATTCAAAATATATTATTTCAATCACATTTATTTTTCAGAAGAATGAACCTTTGGACCTGGATCCAGCTGCATACAGACCGCTCCAATCAGCTGAGGTTGTTTTTACTTTGTCTCTAGAGCGACTTTAACACCTCCTCTGGATCAGCAACCACCTTAAAAAGCTGAAAAGATTTGACTTCTTTCAAAGTTTGACCTTTTGCTTAGTGGTTTGGAGGCCGCTTCCACTGAGCCTGGAATAATGTGAGTACACAGCTTTACACATTTAGAAAAAAAATAACTACTTTTGGGATATTCAGGGCGTAATTCTCACACAGTATATCTGCCTACAGTACAAACTCAAGTCAACACTCTTGTTCTGATGGAAATGTCAGGATGAACAGATGAACTATTGAGTTATCAAGATCAAGCTGCAAATCACAAAGTCTTGAAAAAGTTCTATTTTCTTAAACCTAACAGGCCAACATGCTATATTTAAACTTGATTCAAAGTACCTAGAAACTTTACTTTAGATTTATTGTTTACTTTTAAAGCAGCAAATACTGTATGCATTAATATAAATGTCAACAATTATGATTTATTTCTCTTTCAAAGAACATAAGTATTAAAAGAAATATTATTATTAAAAATATTTTGGGGTGTCATTTATCTACAGACTAAAAATAACATTGATGGACTTTTCATTCTTATGGCACCTCATGGAGATCAAAGGAGATCTAAGGATATAAAAGGAGATCAGTGTCTGTTGCCATGGAGATGCTCCCTGCTCAGTGTTGCAGCTACCTGGTCTACCTAGTTACATCTTCATTTTGATTTTAAAAAGAGATTTCTGTCAAAATCAAGTAAATTAAAGTGAACATCACAATGAAAATAGGACTTTGTTCAAAAAGTTCTTGGTGAAGAAAGAAATCTTGTCAAATCAAAGTATAAAAATGAATTTTGCGAAATTGAAGTTCTTAGATTGTTATCAACTGAATCAGTTCCTGAAAGACAAGGAGGAAAACTCCTGAGGAGCTTGTCTTCACCATTCACTATCAAAGCTTTGATTGTGTTGTGTGTCTGGTTGCTGGAGCTGCTTTTCTTGGAAGGGTGTGGCTCATTTGTCCAAGAGTTGGTTTCTCCTGATTCAATGATCAGGAGACTGAGTCTTTGAATAAAGGTTTGAAACTACTACTACTTTGAGTGGCTTCACCTGTCAAAGATGATAAAGAATATAGAGCGATGGTGAAGAAGACTTGAAGAAGTTTGTAGAATGGGAGAGAAAAGTGTCTCATCTTTGTGAGTGAGACGTGTCAGAGCCTGTTTGTCTCTTGTCTCCTCACGATCAAGAGACACTAACTCACTATTAATCTACTTGCTGCTGTTGAGGTGAGACATAAAGCTTGGAGATGCTGGGGATTGAACCCAGGACCTCATACATGCTAAGCATGCGCTCTACCACTGAGCTACATCCCCTGTGTTGGTGGTTTTTATTGAACTGAATCAGTTGATGTAAGACAAGGAGGACAAGCCCTGAGCAGCATGTGTCCCTCTCTCACCAGGACCCTGTCCCTCTCTCACCAGGACACTCTGGATTGTGGTGTGTGGCTGCTTGCTGGAGGGGAGGATTTATGGAAGTGTTGTCTGTTAGTGAGGATTTCATGGTTGGAGTCAGAACATTTTATGAGATATTTCACTAACCTGACAACTAAATCATTATCAAACAATTTCTTCACCAACATGTTTGTAAAGATGTATAATAACATGTAAGATGTTGACAATGTTGAAAATCAACTCTCATGTGAAACTGGTACACCTGACCCCGCCCCCCTCTCCACTCTCAGCCAATCACAGGCCACCTCACTGTAACGCTGCGTTCATGTACCATAAAATTATAGGAACCAACAAACATCATCATTGAATCATTACAACAATAACAACTGCAGAGATGTTACACTAGTTTTCTATTTTTCTTTAGTCAAAAGATAGAATGGCAGGAAGCCCCCCGCCTGTTCAGACGGTGGGGGTGTTGTAGACAGCTGTTGGAAGTAACTAAATAAGTTACTTGTAATCTAACTTAGTTACTTTTAAAAGCAAGTAATCAGTAAAGTAACTAAGTTACTTTTAAAGGAGTAACTATAAAAAGTATAATCAAAAGGGGAGAGATTTATCAAGATTAGTTTACTAAGTTAGTCGAGTCTATTTCTTTTATTCAAAAGCCTTTGCCTCCAGGAATGTTTTAAGTCCTGATTTAAAAGAAGTGAGTGTGTCAGCAGTCTCCAGGTGTTCAGGAAGTTTGTTCCACAGGTGGGGAGCGGAGCAACTAAAAGCTGCTTCACCTTCTTTCTTTCTGACTCGAGGAACACTGAGTAAACCTCGTCCTTGAGGACCTCAGAGGCCTGGAGGTTTGATATTCTACAAGTAAATGTGAGACGTACTCAGTACCGAGAACATTCAAAGCCTTGTAGACCAGAAGGGAGATTCTGAAGTCAATCCTTTGGCACACAGGCAGGCGGTGCTGGGATTGGAGCGCGGGTGTGATGTGCTCCACCCTCTTAGTGTTGGTGTGATGTGCTCCACCCTCTTAGTGTTGGTGAAGACTCTGGCTGCAGCGTTCCGGATTGCTTAAGAACATTGCAACTTAAATGACACACACACACACACACACTCATACGCACACGCACTCTGTCCTCCATGTACGCAGCGGGCGGATCCAGAAGAAACCTTTGTTACATGTAGGGCTGAACCACTAATTGCATCATTTGCAACGACGTAAGCCCGACCTGCAAGAGAGAACAATTTATGTCTAACAAATATGATATTGTTTATTATAGTACAGATTTGATTTATTTGTTGGGGTTTGGTGAAAACTACATGAGAAGAGGACCTTGAAAAAATAGTCGCATATTAAATCGCAATCGCAATATTGAGGACAGAAAAATGGCAATTCGATTATTTTCCCTCGTTACATGGCGCCGCCACAAGAGGCGCTCAAGTGAAAAGGTGAGCGTAGTGGAGAATTCTGAAAAGAGGAGAGTGGGCCTCGATGAGACACTCTTCTTACGTGGTCCTGAAGGCGAGGACAAATGACAAACTGAATGAAAGAATGCACCATTATTTCTGCACGTCTGAAACAATGAACCAGTTCAACTCTGCCTCCTTTCATTGTGGCTCATTCTCTTAAAGTGACACCTTATTAACTCAAGCAGCAATGAGGACGTGTCTGGAGATGTTTGTAGTTAGTTCCATCTGCGCCTGGAGACGGGCCAGAGGCGGCCTTCATGACGACACACTGAACTCTACAGTTTTCAAATTCTCCTCCTGGCAGACGTTGTCGCTGTCACAACTGTGAGAACGGATCATTTTCACTACCCCATCTATGTGGACACGCTGCTGGTGATCAATCCCTCCGTTGTGAGGCTGGCAAATCACACATCCTGCAGTTTATTACCTTTTCCGGTCGCACAGTGAGGACAACTTTGAGCGGACAAAACTCCATAAAATGCTCCCGTCTTCCATGGGCCTCGTTTCCTTTTCTTTGACAGTATGGGGATTTGTTTTCTCCTTCTTTTGTCTCGCCTCACGCAGTGAATGGGAGAGCGCAAGAAACAACCCGATCCACGTGAAGGGATGGATGGATGGATGGATGGATGGATGGATGGATGGATGGATGGATGGATAGATGGATGATGGATGTAATATACAGACATGACTTATGTTCACTCTGGAGGTGAGGGCTGATGTTCCCTTCCACAGGGAGAAGCTGCTGGTAGCTCACTCTCTATGTTCCTCTGGAGGTGAGGGGGGAACTCCTGTTCTCACTTTCATGGAACTCATTTATAAAGGAAAAGACGTCCTGTCACTAAGAGTGTACAATCACACAATACAAGAGAAAGTGAAATATAAAGATGTTTAATGGATGACAAAGGGCTTAAAAAATGCATCCAAGGAGAAGAATACATGACATAGAGAATCCAATAAATGATGAACGAAGGAGATGGAAAATAAATACAAGAAATGTAAAACAAAGTTCACTCATATGATGAAAAAATGTAAGAAGAATTCTTTTAAGAAAGTACCAGAAAACAATAAAGACCATGTCAGCAGTACATAGAAGGTTCTACATAGTATCATTCAACAGGCTTCCAGTAAGGATACTGTTATTGAAAACAGACACACTTCACAAACTACAGACCCACAATTCTCCCAAATCCTAGAAAAACTCTTCAACGACATACTAGATACATTCAGAGAAATGAAATCTAATTCATTAAATCTAGGTCAAACCAAAATCATGATATTTGGAAAATATGAAATAAATAAACAGGTAAAGGTTCAAGTAGAGGGTGTAGATAGAGAAAAGGTGATTGAAGACAAATTTCTAGAAAAATGTAAGGATGAGTACCAGCACATTACAACTCTACAAAGCTGATTTCCTTTGATCTGAGCGTCTCCATGGCTCCAGTGCTGATCTCCTATCAGATCAAAGGAGATCAGTGCCTTTTGCCATGGAGATGCTCAGATCCAAGATTTCCTCCGGCTTTGATCTCCGTTGATCTCCATCCGGTGCCTCTCCCATCCACTTTGTGATGAAAGGCTCATTATTGTTCTTTTTCACAACCTTGGTGATGACGTCATCATTAGATTCAGGTATGCTGAAGCAGGCAGAGAACTAAAACATGCAGGACATCACCACTCTAGGACCCAGTTTGGACACCCTGATGTAGACCATCAAGAAGAAGGTTAGTTTTATTCTACTGATGATGTGTTGCTGCAATAGGCATCCTGCTCAGTTTTAAATTTGTTCCCACAAACAGCCTGAACAGGGACTTGAACCCTGGACCCTCAGATTAAAAGTCTGATGCTCTACCATCTGAGCTACCCAGGCCTGCCAACACAGTGTTGTGTCTCTATTTGAGTCTCACTTCTGAGTCAGACGAAGCAGACACTGATCCTGACCACCAAGGTGCAGAAGGGGAGACTCTTCTTGCTCGCTGTTTAGAAACTCAACAGATTGTAGTCCATTGTTCCTTCCTGAAGATGCTGAAAAGCTCCGCTCTGGATTTCAAAACAATCAGGAAACATCAGTGCAGACTGCTGGCTGTATTGCATCATATTTTCTCACTGCCTGATTGGCTGCAGGTGAGAAGTTTTGCTTCAGGAAAACAAGTTTTCTCTCCATTTGAAGCTGGAATGAAGAACTGCTTGGTTTTACAGCAAACCTGAACAGGTATTATTCTGCCCTCGATACACGTTCAAAGTTTTGTGCAGCTGGATAGATAGATAACAGCATGAAGACACGAAGCTCCAGAAGTTTTGTTGAGGTTTGAGGTTTCGTCTTTTGTTCTCTTTTCTTCCTCAGTTTTATTTCTTTACACCTATTTCTCCATTTTAGTCTGTTAGACTGAAACAATAAACAGGAAATGAACATTAGAAAAGTATAATGTCTCTTGAGTCTTGTAAAAAATAATAATCTCAAGTTTTACACTTCTAAACACAGTAAATGTGGCTAAACAGATAAAATCAAATCCTCTCATTAACCTGTGACGCAGCGTCGAGGCCCCCTGCTGGGCAGATTGAACAATACAAGGGCAAAAACAAGAGCCGGTAATCGTAACAGAATGTATCACAAATGTAAATCAATGTACTACAGGATGAACTACAGTATCACTGTGTAGTTACTTAAGCCCCGTTTCCACAGTGCCCCTTGGTACCGGTACCGGTCAGGTACCGGTTACTATCCGTAACCAGACCCGTGTCAGTGCCGCGTTTCCATTACACGGGTAACGGTTTGAAATGTAGGCGGGGTTATGAACGGCCGCGTAATCACACAGGATGTGACGCCATTACGCAGCGGTCAACGCGGGAGAACTCGAGGAACAAACATGGAGGACTATGAGATCGTCGTGTGTTTTCTTCTGGATTTTTGCTTCCTTGCAAAACCGGAGAGCCGTGAGGAGGAGAGGCGGGAGGAGGAGGAGAGATGGGAAGGGGAGAGACGACTGCGGGAGAGAAGAAAGAGGCGACGCAACCGGGTAACTGTACTTTACTTCAGTGAAAATATAGAGCATACTTTTACTTTCACCCCATGACGTTTGGCCCCAATTATCTGTAGTTTTTACTCCATTACATGTCTAAAATGCACCTCATGATTAATCAGCCATTAAAATGTCACCTTCATAAAAATGTTGTTTTTTCAATAGTTACTACTAGTAGTTGTTTTACCGCTGCAGAAGCCATTTGTACTTCCTTTAGTTTATTGTACAGTTATTGGGAAGAGATAAATTTCACCTGTAATTATGATTATGTCCTTTTCCCCTTTTTTATTATTTTAAAAGTGTTTCCAATTGTCTTATGTCACTGGCTTTTAATTAAGATTAGATAAGATATCCTTTATTTATCTCACATGTGGAGAAATTTGCAGTGGTACAACAGGATAGTAAAAACGAAAGAAGCACACACAGCAGAAACTAGAAAAAGTTAAAAATACAATATAAGATAGAAATAGATTGATGTTTAAATGTGTATAAATGTGCTGTTATGTCTCCCAGGTCATCCTGGCAGCGCTGCAACAACACCGCCACAGGCCTACAAGTTGGGCTGTCACTTGAAGCAACGACTGGTGGGAGAGGATAGTGCCTTGCTTCACAAGCACACAGTGGCTGCAGAACTTCCGGATGTCTGAAGAGACCTTTCGCTACCTGTGTGGGAGAGTGTGTCCGGCGATGTCCTAAATGCATGAAGTATTTGTAAATAGAGCTGTATATATTTGAAGAACCTGTTTGGTGTTGTGTTATTTTAAAAACCTGTTACTGTTACCTGAGTTAGTTTTGTTTTTCTTGTTCTACTTGTTTCAGGCTGCATTAAATCTGCAACACTGATCTTTGCGCCCTTGTTGTCCATCTACAAGCCAAACAAATCAGAAAGCTCACTGCTAACAACCCCATACAAGTTTTTCTGAAAGCATCTGACAAATTTTTTCCTTACAAAATACGGCTCAGTTCACACCACAGTCAGAGTGGAGACCTCCAGCACATCATAAGTGTTGACCAAAAAGTAGATGCGCATATTGGGGTGTGAAAAAACTATTTATTTGAACATATTATTTACATATTTGAACATATTATTTACATATTTGAACCGGCTATTCATTTGGCCCTGTGCCACGCTGGGCTCTCAGGGCCTGGGCAAGCAAAGCCACCCCCTGGCGCCGTTCCTCCTGCCTCTCCTCCTGGCGGGCCCGGACCTCCTCCAGACGTGTACGCTCCCGCTGCTCCATTTGCTGGCGCTGAAACTCCCTATTGAGGTGTGCCTCCCGCGCATCTGAGGCCTGCATCTCCCTCAGGAGCTCCGTCAGGTGGTGGTGTTGCTGCTCCCGCCTTCTCCTGCCTAAACAGCAAACGGCGAAAGAACTTAAGTTAAGCGTTGGACAGTAACAATATAATAATACATTTAATTTGGCAGCGCCTTTCACAGTACTCAAGGACACTTCACAGAAGTATAAATATACAAAACAGTGAATATGCAGCTTGAAACGTCACAAGGATGTGTGGGAAGACACTGCCAGGGTGGAGCCTATCACCTCACTGCTCTGCACTTTAATTGTTTGATCATAATCTGTTGTTGAGTGACGTTAAGCATGAATATAATAATATAAACATCCAGCTGCAAAAACAGCAGAAAATATATCAGTACTCTGCATCATTTGTGCTGTGCATTGTTAGGTATTTATCACAGTATTCAATGTAATGGTGCATGTATATACTTCTACTTAACAGAATACCAGTACTGCAATAACAACATGTAAAAGCTACTCCTTACCCGGGCGCTGCTGGAGCGACACAACCCCTGGACGAGGTGGTGACGCTGGTGGCGATGCAGGTGATGGGGTTGGGAGTGACGGTGTGCTGCACCGCCCCTCCACACTACTGGGTCCAGGGGAGGTGAAATCCTCACCCATCGACTCACTTCCTCCTGCAGAAATGTAAACAAACCACACGTTCAGACTGCGCCGATAACTGGGGCTGAAGCTCACTAGCTAAAAGCCGCGTGCTAAAGCTAACTAGCATAGCCGCATGCTAAAGCTAACTGGCTCGCGCCTCGCGTGAATACAAAAAGCATGGATTTCAGAGTTTAAAAACTTACCATCTCCCTCCACCAGAGACTCCAGCAGGGCCGTGGCGCTGTCCAAACCGGCTTCTCTTCCCTGACTGGCCGGTCTGTGGCCATAAATTTGGTCCATGGCGTCCAACCACCGCCAGTGCAGGACTTCTACTAAAGCCGTTACACCTCATCCTCTCCGACACCGCCCTGAAGGTTTTCTCATTCCTTACTGCCCCGTCTAGCTCTTTTTGAATTTGCTCTTCTCCGATTATGGAGAGGAGCAATTGCACTTCTTCAGTCGTCCAAGGATCCATTCTTCACTTTCTTTACTGATTTGAAACGGCTGGCTTGCCGGTAGAGTAGCGGTCGGGTTGTCACAGACCAATCAGCAGACGACAGTGTTGAAGCTCCTCCCCCTCATATCCGGGAGGTTGCGCCTGGTATCCCAAACGGAGGGGTAGCGAGGGATAGCGAGAAATGGTTACCAATGGGACCTGTTGGTATCGGTAACTGTGGCAGTGGAAACGCACACCAAACGGTTACCACAGGTCCTGTACCGGTACCAAGGGGCGCTGTGGAAACGGGGCTTATGTTATGTATTCTTCTCCTTGGATGCATTTTTTAAGCCCTTTGTCATCCATTAAACATCTTTATATTTCACTTTCTCTCGTATTTATAAATGAGTTCCCAGTCATCTGATTGTACCTCAATAACTAGTTTTTCCAGGGACTGCGCTGTTTTGACTCATTTGTGTTGACATCTATCTGTTGTCTGTTTTAATGTTTCTGTGGTTTTTATTGTAAATAGTAAAAAAACTAAAACAAACAGACATGAAATCACTGATATCATTGACTAAAACACCACTTACTTTGATATTATCTATAACATGTGTAATTAAATTATGACCCTCCAAACGACCCCCAGGAGGCCCGGCTGTTGTGTGTGTGTGTGTGTGTGTTTGGGCCTGGTTATAGGAGAAGTGAGGATGGAGCAGCCATTTACTGGTAAAACTAACTCACTAACATCTTGGTGAAAATAGAATATATGTTTTTTTCAAATTAAAGTGACAATGAAAGGGAGAACAGGAGTTCCCCCCTCACCTCCAGAGGAACATAGAGAGTGAGCTACCAGCAGCTTCTCCCTGTGGAAGGGAACATCAGCCCTCACCTCCAGAGTGAACATAAGTCATGTCTGTATATTACATCCATCATCCATCCATCCATCCATCCATCATCCATGATGTGATCCAGCAAACATGTCCAAGCAGTAGTGTTGAGTTGTTGGTTCTCATTGTCAATAGAACCATGAGAAAGTATGAGAGTGACTGATACGCTTGTATGATCACTGGACCTTTTGAAAGCAGTCAGACTCTCATACTGTACCAGTAGCATCTGTGTCATTCACAACCCGTCTCCATCTTAACTGGACTTTCTGTGTACACATATGATTTTGTGTTTTCATCTGTGGACTGGTGGCTAGTGAGTGTGTTGCCTTCAGTGGCAAAGGGAAATAAAACCTCTGCATGAACAGGAATCATGGAGCCTCCCCCTTCTCAGCTCCAAGTGTCCAAATCTGAACAGCTGGTCTGGGCTCTGAGTGGAAGCTGAGGTGGTCATGTGCCTGGGCTTCCAGTCTAATCCACTCCACTCCAAGTCCAAGTCCGAGTGTAAAACTCAGTCTCAGTCTCTATCTTGGTCCACTCTCTCTCTCGCTCTCTCTCGCTCTCTCTCACGGTGCAACCTCAGCTCCGCCCACTGCTCCCAGAGTCCAGATCCATATTTCACTTTCTCTTGTATTGTTTGATTGTACACTCATAGTGACAGGGCGTCTTTTCCTTTATAAATGAGTTCCCAGTCATCCGATTGTACCTCAATAACTAGTTTATCCAGGGATTCCTCTCTTCTGACTCATTTGTAATGATATCCATCTGTTGTCTCTTTTAATCTTTCTGAGGTTTTTATTGGAAATAGTAAAAAAACAAACAGACATGAAATCACTGATATCATTGACTAATAAGCCCTTGTACGTTTTCTTCATTTGACTTTTATTTGCTGATTGTTTCATCTGAATGTTTAATCTGTTCCACCTCTTTAAGCTACATCAATAACCAATGTAATACGCCCCCTGGATTTGGTCACCACAGTCACACGGTCAAAGAGCAAGTCAGCCTCGCTGCTGCCCCCTGCTGGCCGCGCCCCGTCACTATCTGTCAAATCCTGTTACAGAGTGCTCTGGTGTCTGTGGGAAAAAACTTGAAACTGAGCAAGATGACTATTGCAGCAACACGTCATCAGTAGGATAAAACTAAGCTGTCTCTTGATGGTCTACGACAGGGTGTCCAAACTGGGTCAGAGAGTGCTGGTGTCCTGCATGTTTTAGTTCTCTGCCTGCTTCAGCATACCTGAATCTAATGATGACGTCATCACCAAGGTTGTGAAAAAGAACAATAATGAGCCTTTCATCACAAAGTGGATGGGAGAGGCACCGGATGGAGATCAACGGAGATCAAAGCCGGAGGAAATCTTGGGTCTGAGCATCTCCATGGCAAAAGGCCCTGATCTCCTTTGATCTGATAGGAGATCAGCACTGGAGCCATGGAGACGCTCAGATCAAAGGAAATCAGCTTTGTAGAGTTGTAATGTGCTCGTACTCATCCTTACATTTTTCTAGAAATTTGTCTTCAATCACCTTTTCTCTATTTACACTGTCTACTTGTACCTTTACCTGTTTATTTATTTCATATTTTCCAAATATCATGATTTTGGTTTGACCTAGATTTAATGAATTAGATTTCATTTCTCTGAATGTATCTAGTATGTCGTTGAAGAGTTTTTCTAGGATTTGGGAGAATTGTGGGTCTGTAGTTTGTGAAGTGTGTCTGTTTTCAATAACGGTATCCTTACTGGAAGCTTGTTGAATGATACTATGTAGAACCTTCTATGTACTGCTGACATGGTCTTTATTGTTTTCTGGTACTTTCTTAAAAGAATTCTTCTAACATTTTCTCATCATATGAGTGAACTTTGTTTTACATTTCTTGGATTTATTTTCCATCTCCTTCGTTCATCATTTATTGGATTCTCTATGTCATGTATTCTTCTCCTTGGATGCATTTTTTAAGCCCTTTGTCATCCATTAAACATCTTTATATTTCACTTTTTCTCGTATTTATAAATGAGTTTCCAGTCATCTGATTGTACCTCAATAACTAGTTTTTCCAGGGACTGCTCTGTTTTGACTCATTTGTGTTGACATCTATCTGTTGTCTGTTTTAATGTTTCTGTGGTTTTTATTGTAAATAGTAAAAAAACTAAAACAAACAGACATAAAATCACTGATATCATTGACTAATACATCACTTACTTTGATATTATCTATAACATGTGTAAAAAAATTATGACCCTCCAAACGACCCCCAGGAGGCCCGGCTGTTGTGTGTGTGTGTGTGTGTGTGTGTGTGTGTGTGTGTGGGGTGGGGGGGGTGTGTGTGTGTGTGTGTGTGTGTGTTTGGGCCTGGTTATAGGAGAAGTGAGGATGGAGCAGCCATTTACTGGTAAAACTAACTCACTAACATCTTGGTGAAAATAGAATATATGTTTTTTTCAAATTAAAGTGACAATGAAAGTGAGAACAGGAGTTCCCCCCTCACCTCCAGAGTGAACATAAGTCATGTCTGTATATTACATCCATCATCCATCCATCCATCCATCCATCATCCATCATCCATGATGTGATCCAGCAAACATGTCCAAGCAGTAGTGTTGTGTTGTTGCTTCTCATTGTCAATAGAACCATGAGAAAGTATGAGAGTGACTGATACGCTTGTATGATCACTGGACCTTTTGAAAGCAGTCAGACTCTCATACTGTACCAGTAGCATCTGTGTCATTCACAACCCGTCTCCATCTTAACTGGACTTTCTGTGTACACATATGATTTTGTGTTTTCATCTGTGGACTGGTGGCTAGTGAGTGTGTTGCCTTCAGTGGCAAAGGGAAATAAAACCTCTGCATGAACAGGAATCATGGAGCCTCCCCCTTCTCAGCTCCAAGTGTCCAAATCTGAACAGCTGGTCTGGGCTCTGAGTGGAAGCTGAGGTGGTCATGTGCCTGGGCCTCCAGACTAATCCACTCCAAGTCCAAGTCTGAGTGTAAAACTCTCTCTCTCTCTCTCTCTCTCTCTCGCTCTCTCTCACGGTGCAACCTCAGCTCCGCCCACTGCTCCCAGAGTCCAGATCCATATTTCACTTTCTCTTGTATTGTTTGATTGTACACTCATAGTGACAGGCCGTCTTTTCCTTTATAAATGAGTTCCCAGTCATCCGATTGTACCTCAATAACTAGTTTATCCAGGGATTCCTCTCTTCTGACTCATTTGTAATGATATCCATCTGTTGTCTCTTTTAATCTTTCTGTGGTTTTTATTGGAAATAGTAAAAAAACAAACAGACATGAAATCACTGATATCATTGACTAATAAGCCCTTGTACGTTTTCTTTATTTGACTTTTATTTGCTGATTGTTTCATCTGAATGTTTAATCTCTTCCACCTCTTTAAGCTACATCAATAACCAATGTAATACGCCCCCTGGATTTGGTCACCACAGTCACACGGTCAAAGAGCAAGTCAGCCTCGCTGCTGCCCCCTGCTGGTCGCGCCCTGTCACTATCTGTCAAATCCTTTTACAGAGTGCTCTGGTGTCTGTGGGAAAAAACTTGAAACTGAGCAAGATGACTATTGCAGCAACACGTCATCAGTAGGATAAAACTAAGCTGTCTCTTGATGGTCTACGACAGGGTGTCCAAACTGGGTCAGAGAGTGCTGGTGTCCTGCATGTTTTAGTTCTCTGCCTGCTTCAGCATACCTGAATCTAATGATGACGTCATCACCAAGGTTGTGAAAAAGAACAATCATCACAAAGTGGATGGGAGAGGCACCGGATGGAGATCAACGGAGACCAAAGCCGGAGGAAATCTTGGATCTGAGCATCTCCATTGCAAAAGGCACTGATCTCCTTTGATCTGATAGGAGATCCGCACTGGAGCCATGGAGACGCTCAGATCAAAGGAAATCAGCTTTGTAGAGTTGTAATGTGCTCGTACTCATCCTTACATTTTTCTAGAAATTTGTCTTCAATCACCTTTTCTCTATTTACACTCTCTACTTGAACCTTTACCTGTTTATTTATTTCATATTTTCCAAATATCATGATTTTGGTTTGACCTAGATTTAATGAATTAGATTTCATTTCTCTGAATGTATCTAGTATGTCGTTGAAGAGTTTTTCTAGGATTTGGGAGAATTGTGGGTCTGTAGTTTGTGAAGTGTGTCTGTTTTCAATAACGGTATCCTTACTGGAAGCCTGTTGAATGATACTATGTAGAACCTTCTATGTACTGCTGACATGGTCTTTATTGTTTTCTGGTACTTTCTTAAAAGCATTCTTCTTACATTTTCTCATCATACGAGTGAACTTTGTTTTACATTTCTTGGATTTATTTTCCATCTCCTTCGTTCATCATTTATTGGATTCTCTATGTCATGTATTCTTCTCCTTGGATGCATTTTTTAATCCCTTTGTCATCCATTAAACATCTTTATATTTCACTTTTCCTCGTATTTATAAATGAGTTCCCAGTCATCTGATTGTACCTCAATAACTAGTTTTTCCAGGGACTGCTCTGTTTTGACTCATTTGTGTTGACATCTATCTGTTGTCTGTTTTAATGTTTCTGTGGTTTTTATTGTAAATAGTAAAAAAACTAAAACAAACAGACATGAAATCACTGATATCAATGACTAATACACCACTTACTTTGATATTATCTATAACATGTGTAAATAAATTATGACCCTCCAAACGACCCCCAGGAGGCCCGGCTGTTGTTTGGGCCTGGTTATAGGAGAAGTGAGGATGGAGCAGCCATTTACTGGTAAAACTAACTCACCAACATCTTGGTGAAAATAGAATATATGTTTTTTTCAAATTAAAGTGACAATGAAAGTGAGAACAGGAGTTCCCCCCTCACCTCCAGAGTGAACATAAGTCATGTCTGTATATTACATCCATCATCCATCCATCCATCCATCCATCATCCATCATCCATGATGTGATCCAGCAAACATGTCCAAGCAGTAGTATTGTGTTGTTGCTTCTCATTGTCAATAGAACCATGAGAAAGTATGAGAGTGACTGATACGCTTGTATGATCACTGGACCTTTTGAAAGCAGTCAGACTCTCATACTGTACCAGTAGCATCTGTGTCATTCACAACCCGTCTCCATCTTAACTGGACTTTCTGTGTACACATATGATTTTGTGTTTTCATCTGTGGACTGGTGGCTAGTGAGTGTGTTGCCTTCAGTGGCAAAGGGAAATAAAACCTCTGCATGAACAGGAATCATGGAGCCTCCCTGTTCTCAGCTCCAAGTGTCCAAATCTGAACAGCTGGTCTGGGCTCTGAGTGGAAGCTGAGGTGGTCATGTGCCTGGGCCTCCAGACTAATCCACTCCACTCCAAGTCCAAGTCCGAGTGTAAAACTCAGTCTCAGTGGAGCCGAATAATGCTGTCAAGGAGGTAGCACATTTCCTGATGTTGGGGTACTTCACCTCTGTGAGTAAGTTCCAGAACTGTCCATGAGCTCTGGACTTCAGCTCAATGTCGGCTTGCAGTGTCAAAATCTCCTCTTCCACTCCAGAAGAGTTCAGGTGAAACAGTGTTGCAATTTTTGATGCGAGTGAATCAACCTCAGCATCTTCCCGAAAAGGATAGCACATGAATGTAGCGAATGGCTCGAGCAAAGAAAAGTCTTGAAAGCGTTTGTCAAACTCTGACAGACAATTGTCAATCTGCTCTGTGTAGCGTGCACTGTCAAGTTGCACACAGGCCTTCCCTTGCATCTCCAGCTCTGACGCCAGGTTCTGGAAGTTTGCCAAATCATGGCGCTGCAGCTTCGAGGAGCGATGTTGCATCTTTCGTTTGAAAGCATTAACTGAGCTGATCATATTGATCACTGTTTTGTCTTTTCCTTGCAGCTCTAGATTAAGCTCATTCAACATGTTGGTCAGATCGGTTAAAAATGCCAAGTCTACCAGCCACTGACCGTCATTTAGTTGCGTGTATTCTGCATGTCCAGCTACACGGAAAAACTCCTTAATCTCTGGACAGAGCTCTCGAAATCTTTGCAGGAATTTCCCTCGACTAAGCCATCTCACGTCAGTGTGCAGCAACAACTCCGAGTGGTCGCAGTCAGCCTTCTCCAGATGTGCACGAAATAACCGTCTTTGAAGAGATCTGGCGCGAATAGAACAGGCGATCTTCGTTGCAACATCCATGATCTCCTTCATGTTGAGCATTTTAGCGCATAACGCTTGTTGGTGGATTATGCAATGGTAATTTAGGAAGTCCGGGAAATCATCGTCCTGCCTGCACTTGGCAATAAATCCATTCAAGCGGCCAACCATTGCGGGAGCTCCATCCGTGGTGATAGACATCAGTTTGTACACTGGGAGCTGAGTTTTCTCCATAAAGTTTTTAAACGACTGAAATATGTCCTCTCCTCGCGTCTGTTCTTTCATGGGCAGTACTGTTAATAGCTCTTCTTTTGTAGTGATATCACTCAACACCATACGAATGAAAATGCACATCTGGGCTGTGTCACTCACGTCCGTAGATTCGTCCAACTGCAGTGAGAAACACTCGCAACCTCCGATGTCCTTCCAAAGTTGCTGGGTTAAATCCTCAGCCATGGCTTCACAGCGCCGTGTAACTGTACTTCTTGACAGCTGGAGAGCTTTGATCGAAGATAATATTTCTGCCTTATTTTTAAAGTCTCGGAACAATGAGTCAGCTGCTTCAACGAATGCCTCTTTTACCATCTCTCCGTCTTGGAAGGACTTCTTGTTATTAACGATGATGTGACTCACCCGGAACGATGCTTCGGTGGCGGCTTTTGCTTTTGAAGTTTGTTGTGTGAAAAATGACTGCTGTCCGGACAACTGGGATTTCAGTTCCTTCACCTTTCTCTTTCTCAGCTCGCTTTTCAGCGGGAAGTCGGTGTCGTATGTTTACCATGAATAGTCCGAAAATGCCGCTCCA
Organism: Lipophrys pholis; assembly: GCF_963383615.2. Classification (NCBI taxonomy): domain Eukaryota; kingdom Metazoa; phylum Chordata; class Actinopteri; order Blenniiformes; family Blenniidae; genus Lipophrys; species Lipophrys pholis. The sequence continues at coordinate 390,110 of NW_028292149.1, forward strand.
CATTTCCCTTCTTTGGTATTGCGATGGTAGACTGGCAGATGAGGCAAACGCACTTTGAAAATGTCATCATGAAAAAAAAGTCCTCCTCCCATTCCGTATGAAAGTGATAAGTTTTGTCTTCTTACTTGGTCCTGCTCCCCCACTCATTTTTATACCCTTTCTTAGGTTTAAGAGAAAAAACCGAGGGCTGAAAATTGGCGGTAACTCGCTGACAAGCTTGTTAGTTTTGCCCTATGGTGCAGTGCGCCCTATGTGTGTGTTGTTGTTGTAAAGCGGACGTAGTAGGGAACACCATGAGAACGTTAAAGGGGGAAGTGTGGGCGTGGATTGTATATAAATGAACGGGTATGTGCGTTATGCAGAACATCGTTGTTTTAACAACCCTGAAAATGGCGAAGAGACACGCTTATGAAGCACAGTTTAAACTGAAGGCCATCAGCTACGCGGAGGAACATGGAAATCGAGCAGCCGCGAGAGAATTTAAGATTAATGAATCGATGGTTCGCAAGTGGAGGAAGCTGGAAAACGAGCTCCGACAGGTGAAGAAGACGCAGCTGAGTTTCCGCGGACATAAGGCGAGGTGGCCCGAGTTGGAGGAAAGACTCGAGCAGTGGCTCATCGCACAAAGAACGAGTGGGAGAAGCGTTTCGACGGTCACCATTCGACTAAAAGCAGTAACGCCAGCAGAAGAAATGAAAATTCTCGGAACTCCAACCGCTGGACATCGGTGTGAACCGGCCGTTCAAAGTAAGGCTGCGAGCGGCGTGGGAGCGATGGATGACCGATGGAGACCACAGTTTCACTAAGAGTGGAAGGCAGCGCCGGGCGAGTTACGCCACAATTTGCAAATGGATTGTAGATGCTTGGGCTAGCGTGTCTGCTGGCACTGTTGTTCGAGCTTTCGCAAAAGCCGGCATCATTTCCAAGGAGCCGCACGGCACGGAAAGTGACTCTGACAGTGAAGAAAATGAACCTGGTATGTTTGATGGAGATTTAGCGCAGCTGTTCAATTCAGAAACAGAGGATGAGGAGTTCGATGGGTTTGATTGATGACGATTACAGGTAAAAAAAATGTTAGTACTTTGTAATCAATACTTAAATAAAGCACAACCAAACTCAGTTTTGCTGCCGCTCTATTTTTAAATCGCACACTTGTATGCTTTTTTGTGTGTGTTGTAATGCGGACACCATGAGAACGTTAAAGGGGGAAGTGTGGGCATGGAACCCGCGCCCTATGAGCCTTATGTGTGTGTTAAATGCAGTAATGGCACACATAACTGAGACTGCGCCTTTTAGTACGGTGCGCCTTTTGGTCGTGAAAATACGGTAGTGAAATATCTCCTAAACTGTTCTGACTCCAACCATGAAATCCTCACTAACAGACAACACTTCCATAAATCCTCACCTCCAGCAAGCAGCCACACACCACAATCCAAACTGTCCTGAGGTCTGTACTACGAACCCTGATCAACACATCCAGGATCTCTCTGTTTCCTGGTTCACTGATCCAGACAAACGTGATCCTGATAATCGTTACTACCAAGCAGGTTATCAACTCGACAACTGACCAATCACACGCGGAGAAATCCTGCAGCGCAGTTTACATATTACTGAAGGATCAATTATTCTCTGAGAAAATAAAGAATTAATTTAATTATTCATTTTCTCAGAGAATAACTGTCATGTGTTTCTCTAACACAACAAAGCAACTCGAGAGCAGCTGGGATGTTCATATATGTTATATATGTTGGTATATCTACTTCTAGTTCACTACACATGGCACAGAAATAAAGGAATCCATCCCAGACCTGCTCAGCTGTATTATGGCTCTTATATTGGTAGAATCATTACACATTACAGTCTAGCTGGAATCATTACACTCCTATGATAATAATCTTTGTGTCTCCATTTTGTCTCTTGCTGCCGACTTGTATCATCTCCATAATAGAGGACAGATAATGCAATGTTTTATTTTTAAGTTCAGAGGCTTTTTTTGTGATTTTCATCAAACCCCCATCCACCTTGAATGAGAAGTTTTTTTTTGTTTTTTTTTCACAGCACACTATTCCTGAATGTTAATATGTATGTTAGCTAATGTGTACTGTGTGAAGATGTTTCAATAAAGAATTGGTAGAAGTGAAAAAGTATCAGAAAATAATAGTAACAGTGACAAAGTATCAATAACCTACCAACCTACACTCGGTAGAGCACAGATCTTCACCAAAGCCACATTTGTTTACGGAACCGAGTTAGCATGATATCCATTAGCTCATCGCAATGCTAACTAGGTAGACCAGGTCGCTACAACACTGAGCAGGCAGCATTTCCATGGCTACAGACACTGATCTCCTTTGATCTCCTTTGATCTCCATGAGGTGTCTCTCTCATCTGCTGAATTGAAGAAAGCCTAACTAAAGTCACTCAGTTCTCACCTTAAGTTTCCATATGTTCTGCCCTTAATTTTGTAGCAATGTTCTGCCCTTAATTTTGTAGTCGTATAGGTGCTTTGTGTAGGCTTAGTCTTGGTCTATTTAGGGAAGTCTTTTATTTTGAAGGTCATTTTTGGGCATGTGACAGGAAGTCTGCCATCTTGTTTAGTTCTCTGGAAGCCACATGTGGGAAAGTTCCTCCACTGCGATCAGCATTTTCGTTTAAGCCATTGACACCACCGTCTGTAAGTTTTGATTAATATTTAGGAGCTTGATTTAGATGAAATCTTATTTGTGGGGAATGTTTATTGTAAATGTGGATTTGATTAGCGTAAGATGCTAATGGGATGCTGCCATGGGATATACTAAATTTTTCATGCTAATTATGTGTGTGTTAGCCCTTGCTGTTATTGCCATGTTGATAGTACCTATTTTATTTCTGTTTTACAGTTTTACTCCATGTTGAAACATTTACATGGTTCATCAAAATAAAGTGGAGCTAAGGAAGCTACATCCTGACTTACGTATCTATTCAAGTGGAGTTAGGCATACTGTTGAATTGTGTTGTACACACACAAGTAGAACAGGATACCATATATTTTCTTTTTTACCAGGAAACAGTCCATTTCTCATCTTCAAGCTATACTTTTCATCTGGAATTACCATCCTGGCTTCTGTCCTGGTTTCAATTATAGCACGTCGATCTCGGCCAACATTAGACACTGTGACAGTGACAGCCTGTAATGACACAGCTGATCAATTAGTAGGATTAATAATGGAAACAGAGACAGAAGGCAGAACAGAGAGAGTGTTGATTCTATTTTAATGTAAATGGACTTCAAATGGTAAATTGTAATAGATTGTGGACTATTAAATACTACATTGTGAGATGTGATAAACTGTAGGGCCAGTTGATATTGAACGAACCAAAAAACAAATATGTTATGGAAGAAACATACTTATTTAAAAGCACATAACTGAACCAATATAAAGTCGTATACAACATATATATACATATTTACACGTATATAATAGGGCCTCTGTTATTGATCATATCATTTACACACGTCGAAAAACCTGTTAAATACAGAATCTACCGACTTGGCTCCTTGTAGCACAGAGTCACTATGTGCCAAATACTGTATAGTACTAACCCCCTTTTAGCACCACTGTTTATGAGTTCATCATGAAATGTGTCGGCGTTGCTGTTTGAAAGCTCCTCAAAGTGAATAAAGCCCCGATACTGTTGGTTGAGTCCTTCTGCTTCTTGAAGATGTTGCTGGTTGGTCTGGGAGGAGGATTCTCACACACAAAGTCAAAACCTCTTTTGAAATTTAACACAATGGATCATGGTTGATGACCAAAGGGCTCATCCAGGAATTGAACCCGGGACCGCTCACACCCTAAGCGAGAATCATACCACTAGACCACAAGCAGACATGTTGAAGAAGCTAAAAGACTCCAGTGATTGTCATTAAGCTGCAGGTTTGGAGCATTTCCACACTTCAAGTCAGGGCCGGCTTGGAGTTTGTATCTTCTCCTTGTCCCTCCTGGGTTTTCTCCAGCTGCTCCAGTTTTTCTGAAAACCTCCAAACATATATTTCAGGCTCATTGGTGACATAATTCCTGAATCTCAAAATATCAAAGAAACACATTTTAAACCAAAGTTCAAGTGTTGAAGTTGATTGAGGACAACTTGTGTCTGAAATGGAGGAACCAAGTGTTCTTGTGGGTAATATGGGACTAAGAGCTCTTTAAGATAGGATGGAGCCTGGTTGTTAAGAGCTTTAGAGGTTAAAGAAGGATTTTAAATTCTATTGTAGATTGAACAGGAAGCCAATGAAGAGAAGCTCATATTGTAGTGATGTGATCTCTCCTGCTGGTTCCTGTCAGGACTCTCACTGCAGCTTTTCTATCACTTCAACACTTCAACATTTCAACACTTCTCATTTGGTTCTGCTCGTCATGGAGGAGATACTGAGACTGATGACATCACAGTGATGTCAGAAAGGTGCTCTTGCCATGTTGCCATGGTAACTGTTGCATCATAGAATGAATTCACTCAGCTAAGCACAGCTTTACCTCCTGTCCTTCTGTCTGCCACAGACTGTAAACACATTGTTGGAGATGTTTTTTAAGAGGCTCAGACCAGCTGGTTATTACAGAAGAGTATTAGAGCCTCTCATGAGAACATAAGAGAAGAGTTAGTATTGTTTATTGCATCATCGCCCCTTTTATGTGAACGAGCTCTGATCAGGATGGAACAGCCTGGTTGAATTACTGAGTTGATCACCTGTTTCGTAGTAACGCTTATCAAGGAATGAAAATGTTTGTCAATCCAGATAACGGAGAGAGATCTGGATTGGAGGAGTTGGTGAGGAACCAGAGAGCTGATGGGGGTCAAAGGTCATGCTCAGGGACCCACAGTGCTGAGTGGTCAGCTGTAGGATTCATCACTGTGAACCACTGCCTGAAAAGAGAGCACCGCCCAACGTGGGACTCAAACCCACAACCCTGAGATGAAGATTCTCATGCTCTAGCGACTGAGCTCGTCAGGCAACTTGTTGTGTAGTGATGAAGGACGACTGTAATGTCCTACACAGGAGACCTTCAGGGACCACGGTTGACTGTGGCTATTTGAAGCTCCATCCACTGTTGCTATGGATACAGGAGCAGGAGCAGAACTCTTTCAGAACCATGACATCATCACAAGAGCAGCTGATAGAAGACAGGATGATAAGAATGATAAGAAGATGATAAGAAGTGGAGGAGTTTGTTTTGTCAGACAGAGAAGTGACTCAGGTTTCTGAGTGAGTTCTGTCAGAGCCTCTTCAGCTTGTGTGTCTCATCAGGTCTTTCTGGGCCGTTCACACCTGGTTAACATCTGTTTCAGGTTGTTGGGATTTATGGTTGGTTAATAGCATTGAATTACTGTAAGTAATAGATTACTGAAAGTAATAAATCACTGGAAGTAATTGTATGAAAAATTGAAATTATTAATGTAAGTAAACGGTCATTTACTCATTAATAACTCCCAAAGTAATTGACTAATTACTTAAAAGTTAATAAATTATCAAAAATATTTTATTATTGAAAAATTGTCAATTTGAATAAATTTGTTATTTATCTATTAATAATGAAATAATAAATAATAAATCGGGGCACCACCAGATAAACTGGAAATAGCTAATACCAAATGATCAGTCTCGTTTGTAAAAAGTTTATTTAAGTTAGTTAATATTTCTGTGTAAAAATATAACAATCTTAAATAGATTGGAAGGTGTGAGATCCGAGCACAGACTGTTACAAACCAGTGAATTGTCAACAATAAATACACAATAATCACCAAGAAGCGTTCAATTCAGCAAACAGGCGTTTATTAACAAAATGTAATACATTTTGTTAATAAACGCCTGTTTGCTTAATTGAAATAATTCATAAATAATTCTGAAATCATCTCATAAATCAACACATTCAAGTAGCAAACTACATCTAACACGGAGATCTAATCTATTAAACAGCAATACTATGAACAAAGAGTGCGTGCGTGCGTCTGGCCTGGAGTGATGACTGGAATGGGTGTAATGACCTCAAGTGTCCGCCAGATGGAGGCAGACGTTGGCGGGTCAGTGTGGTGACCATGACAACCACTAGGTGCATGCGGCGGTGGGCAGAGGGAGAGCGCAATGTCCTGATGTGTCCACCAGGTGGACGTCAAGAGGCATTGCAATGACCCACGTGACCACTAGAGGCGTTTGACTCGCTCTTTCTGGGGACACAGTGGACTCTTAGCGACCAGATAAACAAGACGTCTCGGAACGACGCGGTCTCACCTACTCCCGTAAAGACTGGTGGACTTTGTCGGCCCGGTTCTGAGCGCCGGAGTTCTAACGGGACATGCAGTTAGAACTCTGGTGATGGATGTGGATGTGGTTTAGCAGCACCAGATAGCAGTTTGGCTGCTAAATGTGACTGTGTGTGTGTGAGCTTATCTGATCAGATAAGATGAGCGGCGGCGGATTAGTGAAGGAGGGAGAGAGAGAAGGGAGTTAAAAAGTTCTGGGCCGGTCCACGTCAGTTAACACGCGGCTCCTTGTGTCTCCGTACGAAGTCCTGCGTCTGGATGGACGTGAATCCGTCTTGGAGACGGTGTGTCTTCGCAGGTTGGACTTTTATACCGGCGCATCATGGTCCGGCTCCCTGCTGTGCTCACCATGGCCTTGGCCAATCAGAGCGGGGTTGGCTTCAGAGTTTCCGGGGTGTTTTCTACGTCTGTGGATGGAGTTGGTGGATCCCCCTGGTGGTGAGGTGCAGGGATGCAGCTTCTAGGGAGGGGCTGCCGTGGACCCCCTGATCGGGGTCACGTGACAAATAGTGAATTTTTCCAGTGGCGAGGAGGAGGAAGAGGAGAAGGAGGAGGAGGAGGAGGAGCAGGAAGAAGAGGAGGAGGAGGAGCAGGAGGAGGAGGAGGAAGAGGAATAGGAGGAGGAGGAGCAGGCCCGAGGAGGAGGAAGAGGAAGAGGAGGAGAAGGAGGAAGAGGAAGAGGAAGAGGAGGAGGTGGTGAAGGAGGTGGAGGAGGAAGAGGAAGAGGAAAAGGAAGAGAAAGAGGAAGAGGAGGAGGAGGTTCAGTCCACACAGTGACGGTTCTGCATCACATCCAGAGGAACCCTGGTTCGATGCTGGACTCTCACAGCTCTTCACACTGCACCACTGACACTCAGCTGATCTTCTAGTGGTTCCTCTGCCACTCACTGCTGGATGAAGCTCTGCTCTCCTCATGGATCTTCAGGACACACAGCGTCCTCTCTGCTCTCACCACCTGCAGAGAGATGAGAGAGATGAGAGGTGATGAGGAGAGTCTCTGTGGAGCAGCCAGGACTTCAGTCCTGTCCACAGCAGCAGCTCAGAGCTCATGAAGGACCACCACTGTCAGACCAACACAACAAGCCTGAGGCTCCTCTGATTGGCTGACTGTGTCCTCTGCTGTCCAATCCTGAAGCTGCTCAGCGTTCTCCTCTCACAGCCTCACTGAGCAGTCAAACTCTGGATCTTTGTTCTCACACTAACTGTGTTTAGTAGAAACCTGCTGGAAGCAGCATGGACTCACTCCAACATCTACTGACCTGAGAGTCTGCAGGCTGCAGTCTGGACTCTGCTGAAGATCAACCAGCTGCTGCACATCTGGACCCTGAAGGTTGTTCAAACGCAGGTCGAGCTCCTTCAGGTGGGAGGGGTTGGACTTCAGAGCTGAGGCCACAGAAGAACAGCTGATCTCTGACAACCTGCAGCCCCTCAACCTGAATAAAGAGAGAAAGCAGCAGAATGAATGAGGAGAACCAATCAGATGTGTTGGTGGAGAAATGAGCAGCTCCACATTACTGTGTCCTGATCAATGAGCTGTTCTGTTGTTGTGGATCTTCATCACACTCATCCTCCACATGTCAGCACAACATTGCCACTCCTCCTCATGTCCACACACATCAGTAACAAGCTGCTGAGCTCAGTCCATCTCTCACTGCAGGATCAGAGTCTCACATCACAGCTGCTCACAAACATTTCTCCTTCTACAACAGTAACAGACAGTCAACTGACCCCAGAGTCTCCAGACTACAGAGTGGACTCTCCAGAAAACCACACAGCTGCTCAACTCCTGAATCCTGCAGCTCGTTCTCACTCAGGTTCAGATGTTTCAGATGTTTCAGGAGGGAGGGGTTGGATTTCAGAGCTGAGGCCACAGAAGAACAGCTGATCTCTGACAAACTGCAGAACTCCAACCTGAATAAAGAGAGAAAGAAGTGAGATTAGAGGACAAAGTTTGATGTTGAAGTCATTGAGACTGAAGAAGGTTCAGACTGGAAGAGTTTAGAAATGTAAAGTCCAAACAGCTGAAGCCACCAGGAGGAGAAGAGTCTCATCAACATGCTGATCACTAACATGCTGCAGAGCTCAGTCCATCTCTGTCCTCCAACATCTGGATCACACACACACACACACACACACACACACACACACACACACACACACACACACACACACACACACACACACACACACACACACACACACACACACACACACACACACACACACACACACACACACACACACACACACACACACACACACACACACACGCACACACACACACACACACACACACACAGTTCTTCAGATACAGTAGAACCTCTGAGGACCAGGTCAGAGCTCCACCCTGTACTGGACACGTCACTGTGGACGGACACATATTTACCTGTTAACACACCTTAATGAGGACAACCTGCCTGACGAGGACAACAGACAGGTTCTCCTGCTAAATCTCAAGCTGAGCGACACTGAAAGGACCAGAATACTTGGTCTGGAGCTGATTATTGTAATATTCAGACATTGTGGTGTCAGGAGGTTAGTTTGAGAGGTGAATTCTGGCCGCCTCCCTGCAGCCCAGTGCTGCTCTGTGGAGCTGCTCTCCTTTAGTTTCACTTTCCCTTTCCAGCAGAGAACATGAGGCCCAAACTGACCAGAGGCTCTAATCTGGTCCCACCAAGCAAGGAGCTTATAGAGGATTTACACAACTTTCTTTTTCACATTTCTTTGTATTTTGCACCACAATGTTTCATTAAAATTGACTTTATGTTGAGATTGTTGTCATTTTCAGTACAAACTGTTTGATCTTGTAAAAATATAGATAATTTCATTACATCCACTGTGACAACAACAAAGAAAAACTTTGAAGTGTAAATTTAAAGGTTATTATAGTAATATTGTACCAGTCTGGTCCACTCAGGATGAAACTGGACTGTATGTGGTCCCTGAAGTACATTAAATCTGATTTAATAATTATCTTGTATACATCTTATATACATGAATATATGGATATATATTGTATACATCTTTTTACTGGTTCAATTGTGTGTTTTTAAATAACCAGAACATATTAAGTGTTTGGTTTGTTCAATATCAACTGGTCCTACTATTTGAAATGTTTTTGTTTTTTATCCCATTAATCTATTAATCTAAAAATAATCACTGATTAATCGATTATTATAATAATAGTTAGTTGCAGCCCCAGTTGATGGAGAATTCTCCACTGCAGCACCTTGCTTCTTCTACCAAGCTTTGAAATGTGGAGCTCCACACGGCTCTGCCACAGTCACAGGACTAAAGCCCAGAGAAGAAGTCTCAGTTTCTCATGGAGATCCTCAGTGTGGATCATCTCATATCAGCCTGATGTCTGACCTTTAGTGTCAACACAACTTTCACTGCACACAAACTCAAACATGGAGTCTGACCTCAGAGTCTCCAGACTACAGAGTGGACTCTCCAGAAAACCACACAGCTGCTCAACTCCTGAATCCTGCAGCTGGTTCCCACTCAGGTCCAGATGTTTCAGATGTTTCAGGAGGGAGGGGTTGGACTTCAGAGCTGAGGCCACAGAAGAACAGTTGATCTCTGACAACCTGCAGCCCCTCAACCTGAATAAAGAGAGAAAGAAGTGAGATTAGAGGACAAAGTTTGATGTTGAAGTCATTGAGACTGAAGAAGGTTCAGACTGGAAGAGTTTAGAAATGTAAAGTCCAAACAGCTGAAGCCACCAGGAGGAGAAGAGTCTCATCAACATGCTGATCACTAACATGCTGCAGAGCTCAGTCCATCTCTGTCCTCCAACATCTGGATCACAACACACACACACACACACACACACACACACACACAAAGTCTTTTATTCTGAACTCCAAACCCTTCAACATTTGTTTCCTGAATATTTTATAACTTTGGTGTAAATCTGTGTGGAGCTGTTGGTAAAATAAAGGGTTAAACATAGAAATATACAACATAGAACCTAGATCAATGTGTGAATCTGGTGACATTTTCATATTTCATTTTCATTGGTTCCTGTTGCTGTCTGTTGTTGTGATTGGTTTTTAACTGAAGAAAAGGGGGCAGGGCTAATGCTGTGCACCTGCAGACCACAGAGACATAGTCTGAGTATTAACAGTGAAACAATAGATCAGTTCTATTGTAGATGGACTTTATCACCCTGGAAGTCAGAGCAAGAGGCAGAAGAGTTGATTTGGACTTTTGATAAGTTTCACTGGAAGATTGTTGAATTAGGAGACGAAAGGACGTCTGAAGTCTCTGGTAGCACGAGGAGGACGCATGCTGAGGGACGACTGCACCTGAACGTCTCACCTGGACCTCATTTATTCTTCTTTTCTCCTTTTGACCTCCTGAGGATTTATGTTTTCTCTTCAGGACCTCCATACTAACCTGTGTGTGTGTGTGTGTGTGTGTGTGTGTGTGTGTGTGTGTGTGTGTGTGGACCATTGACTGTAAGTAATGTAAATTGAAGTGATTGTTGTTGCCTTGTGGAGAAAAGGTGGAGGTTAGTAGAAAGGTCAAATGTTTAAGTTATTGAGTTTTTTCATTATTTGAGGTGTTTGTTTGGTTGTTTAGTTTGGTATAAAGTTCTTTCTAAAAATAGTTGTTGAACTCCATAGTTCATTTAAAAAAGCCTTTAATTTGTAGTGTGTGTTTTACTGTAAATAAATATGTGTTTGCTCTATAAACAAAAACCTATTTGTCTGGGTCTGGTCCTTTAAGTAACTGTGTGAATATTTCTCATGGGTTTATAATAAGAAGGCTCATTTGAGTGTCGCCCCCTACTGGTAAACCTTGGTGGTCTCTACCTGCTAAGGAAGCCGACCACCCCAGCCTTTAAGTCAAAGCTCCTCTAATTCAATTCAGAGCAATAATACTTTAGAGAGCTGGGCTGCTCCAGGAGCTGAAATGAGCAGCTGATCATATTTAGAAGAGACTGATCAGACTGATCCTTGTTGTCCAGCTCTTCTTCTTAAGAAGGTTGGAGCCCCGAGGAAGTGAAAGAAGAAGGAGCTTCTTATTGTCACTGATGTGATCTTTGGTCTTTTGGAGCTGAATTGATGTGACAGCAAACAGAAGCAGTGTCCAGTGGGAGGACAAGTCAACAGCCAAGGTTACTGGACATCAAGCCAACAAGTCCAGAGTTTGAGAGTGAGGGAGAGTTTGGAGCTCCAGCTGGGAGATCAGTGACACTTCATCCAGGAGAGATCAGCCTGCTTTGAAAGCTGAAGCTCAACATGGAGCGTGTCAGAGGTTGACGGAGAATTCTCCACTGCAGCACCTTGCTTCTTCTACCAAGCTTTGAAATGTGGAGCTCCACACGGCTCTGCCACAGTCACAGGACTAAAGCCCAGAGAAGAAGTCTCAGTTTCTCATGGAGATCCTCAGTGTGGATCATCTCATATCAGCCTGATGTCTGACCTTTAGTGTCAACACAACTTTCACTGCACACAAACTCAAACATGGAGTCTGACCTCAGAGTCTCCAGACTACAGAGTGGACTCTCCAGAAAACCACACAGCTGCTCAGCTCCTGAATCCTGCAGCTGGTTCCAACCCAGGTCCAGATGTTTCAGATGTTTCAGGAGGGAGGGGTTGGACTTCAGAGCTGAGGCCACAGAAGAACAGCTGATCTCTGACAAACTGCAGCTCCTCAACCTGAATAAAGAGAGAAAGAAGTGAGATTAGAGGACAAAGTTTGATGTTGAAGTCATTGAGACTGAAGAAGGTTCAGACTGGAAGAGTTTAGAAATGTAAAGTCCAAACAGCTGAAGCCACCAGGAGGAGAAGAGTCTCATCAACATGCTGATCACTAACATGCTGCAGAGCTCAGTCCATCTCTGTCCTCCAACATCTGGATCCTCCTAAACTCCTCTCAGTGGTTGGACTTCAACACATTCTAACTTCAGACAGTGAACTGACCTCAGAGTCTCCAGGTTACAGTTTGGACTCTCCAGTCCAGCACACAGAACCTTCACTGATGAATCCTTCAGCTGGTTCCTACTCAGGTCCAGATGTTTGAGATGGGAGGAGTCAGACTTCAGAGCCGAGGAGATCACTTCACAGTCGGAGAGTTGACATGAAGAAAGGCTGTAATGAGACACAGAGAGGACAGGACGTTGTTATGAGGACTTTGTTGGAGCTCAGAGCTTCAGATCGTCTTCTCTGGGTTTGACTTTGGCTTCATGTGGACGTGAAGGAGAGGACATGGAGGTCCACATGTTTTGTTCATGTCTTCAGTTCCAGATGTTGAAGTGAAGCTGTGGAGTGGAGCTGGACGTCCTGCTACTTCTTTCTATTCATTACAGAGTGTTTGGTTGGAGAGACGGGGACAGTGGAGACAATCATTCTTCTGAGAGACACAATTCATTCATTCATTCATGGTTTAGTTTGTGAGAACTGTGGGAGCAGAGACATTGTCCTGGAGTTTGTTCAATCTTCTTTGGTTCTAGTTTTGTACTTCACTTTGATTTGAGTCTTTTTGTCAGGAAATTGTCCAGTTTGGAAAGACAAAGGTTCCAGATGTGAGTCAGTAGTTTGGAGATAAACTCAATCACCCTCTTTACTGGTTTCATCTCCATTTAGTCTCAATCTGAAGATTTGGTTTTACATTTGATAATAATTTCTATGATTTCTTCCTTACTAATGAAATGTCTCTGGGTCTTTCTCTTTACACTCTTTAATAGATTCCATGTGTCTTTAATAGGATTCTTCTTGTTTTCATATATTTCACTGTATTTATTTTTATTATGTTTATTTTCTAAATGATCCCAGTAGCAGTTAACCTAATGTCATATTTCACATATGTATTAGCCACTTATTTACTTTGTGAATAACATGAATTTAGGTGTTTGCTATTCCACGTTAAAAAAAAAAGTATAGTTTTTTTTTAGAAAGGTAAAAGGTTTAGGTTAGGGGTTCTCAATAGGCGGCCCGCGGGCTGCCTGCGGCCCACAGGAGCCACTGGTCTGGCCGGCGCCGGCCGATGAGCAGCACATCAAGGTGGAATAAAGAGGGATTTGTGGGGTAAATGTGCTGCTCTAACTAGTTTAGACCTCATCCCACACCGTAGTCGGAGCCGGCGTCTGTGTGTGTCTGACGTCATTACGTCAACGCTGCTCTGCTCGGACGTCCACGGATTTCAATTTCATGACCCGCGGAGTAAAGTCAAGTTTAAACAAAGAAACAACCTGAGCTGCAGCGTGAAAAAGCTTCAGTTGATCTGTTACTCAACTGGTTAGTTTATATTACCGACCCATACTAGCTTCAGTTGATCTGTGACTGAACAGGTCAGTTTATATTACCGACCCATACTTGACCTGCAGCAGACCGGAGCTGTGTGACGTTGAGAATCGTAGTTTTCTTTCATTAATCTGTCAGGAATGTGGAGAACCAGGAGGATTTGTTCTATTCAGGTGTGTATTTTGCTGTGAGAGACGTGTCCAGCTGCCAGGACACACTGAGCACCAGAGGACATGAGAATCACCGTCTCAGGTGAGTCTGGTGGAGACGCCAGGTAAGTCAGGTCAGCAACTGAGTTTATAAACATCTGACTCCACCCCCCCATGACTCCACCCCCCCAGTTCTTCTCCCAGCAGCTACTGAACAGTGGACACACTCCAGAGCGCTCAGCATTCAGAGAAACTCCATGGAGTTGATCAGAGAGGAGGATGCTGCAGGGAGCGAATGCTGTCACTCTGTAGAACACATCAACACACATGACTACTAATCCACACGCTCAGTTACTAACTTCACCAGTACAGGTGGTTCTTGACAAAAGATGTTCCAGGACTATGAGGAACGTCAGGCCCATTCCAGAACCACCTTCAGATGCAGTAGGTCACATTAAGAATGTCAGGAATGTGGCAGGAATGATGGGAATGATCTTAGTAACTGTCTGATAATACTGCGACTAGAAGAGTGGAGGATTGGGTGGAGGATTGAGTGGAGGATTGGGTGGAGGATTGAGTGGAGGAGTGTTCTTCACCTCTGATCTCTGACTTAAAGAAACAGAATGAGAAACAGACTTTCTGATGCAACAAACATCAGAGGAATTTCCTCATCCCATCACTTTTCTCACTGATTGGTCAGTCAATTCATTCATTTGGTTTATTTGGCTTCTAACTGGTGTATTAGAACACAAAATACAACAATAGTACTAATAAGTTCATTTATATAGCAGTTTTTATACTTCGAATGCAACAGAGAACATTTAAAAACAATAAATTAATGAAATGAGAAGAGAAAGAAAAGCAGCAGTGAAACAACAATTATGGAATTTAAAAAGTAAGAAAGTGTAAATCTCTCCTGTGTTTCTGTCTCAGTGTGTAAATAATTACATTGTTGGTTTTACTCTTCTTTTTTTCAAGAGTACTTTTTATATGTGACCCTCAACATAAGTTTAGAAAAGCCCAGTTTAAATTATTACTCCAACCACCTTGAGTACTATTACTCACAATGATAATGATAATACCAACAACAATAATAGAAATGAAAGCTGCAGGCAGCGTTGGTCAGGACCTCGCCCCCCGGCCCGTCGGGGTCGGCCCAATCACAGCCTCCGGCCCTTTAAGTGTTCTTCACCTGGAAACCACACAGGTTCCTCCCCAGGTGTCCCTGACCTGGAACCTGGTCTTATCTCACAAAGAGCATGCCATCTGCTGCTCCTGCTCCTGCCCCTCCTGCTGCTCCTGCTCATGCTCCTGCTCCTGGTCCTGGTATTGCTCCTGCTCTTCCTCCTCCTCCTCCTCCTCCTCCTCCAGTGCTATAAGAACCTTTAAATTCAGTGTCTGTAATGAAATTCTCTATATTTTTCCATCAGTTCCTGAAAATGAAGTCAGTTTAACTGAAACTTCTGGTGAAAATCCACTGAAACGTCAAAACAAAGTGTATAAATCCTTTAAAGCTCCTGGCTTGGTGGGACCAGATTGGACCTCTTGGTGGGTTCTGGTCCACGGGCCTTATGTTCTCTGCTGTTATGTGAAAGTCAAACTTAAGGACTCGTGACGTCAAACTCGTCCTCCACCCTGTGCTGGAGGCTCCGCCCCTCTGCAGGGATCTTTGGGATCATTATGTTACATTACTACATGGAAGTGAAGCCAGAGTGTTTTATGAAGTAATCATGGAACCTGATTGGAACTAACTTCACTTCCAGGTCTTGTATGGCGTTCTGACCGCAGGCTGAGGTCTGCATGAGGCAGCAGGGGGCGCTCCGCTATGAGACGCATCATTAATAGAACTTCTTTCTAATGAAGCCAGACTTTAGCTTCATCAGTAACGACTAAACAAACCACATACTACTGGAAAGGAAAGCTTGGATTTGGAGCCATAAAATGATCCTTTTAACGGCTTCATGTGAAAGAAAAGTAGAATCAGAGTGTTTCTGTAGGTTGTCATTGTCCCTCATCACGGTGTGTTAACAGTTAAATATGTGTCCGTGCACAGTGACGTGTCTGCTCAGTACAGGGTGGAGCTCTTACCGCTCCACACCTCACAGGTTCTACTGGAGTCACAAGAAGTTGGAGGAGCATGGAGCGGTGACGTCAGCGTGAACAGAGCCGCTCGGAGGGGCCTGGAGGCTACAATGATGTCATTCAGCCGCACGGAGCCAAACAGAGCTCGCTGACGCGTCAAGAATAAAACAGGCTTCAAGAATCAGTGGCGCCACCTGCTGGAATCCTGTACTCACTGTGAGTACAATTCTTTTGAAGGTGTGGAAAAAAAAAAAAGTTAAAGCCTTGGGCTGCTGTTTCTAGAGCTACAGACACAGAACTAATTCATAGAGCTACACAGAAAAGAATCTCACATGAACACACCTCTCTCCCTCGTCACAGTTGCATGTTTACCAACTCGTCACAAGAGGGCAGTATTGCACCACAAGTGTGTGTGTGTGTGTGTGTGTGTGTGTGTGTGTGTGTGTGTGTGTGTGTGTGTGTGTGTGTGTGTGTGTGTGTGTGTGTGTGTGTGTGTGTGTGTGTGTTCCGTCTGCAGCCAGCAGCCGTGAGAGAGAATCAGCACTGCCGATGCGGACATCAAGAAGAAATGATTGTTAATGGAGAACCGTTTCAAATTACGGAAGAGTTTTAGGACCACTGAAGAAAAAAAAAAATTTGGAGGTTTAAAAAAAAAAAAAACCTTCGTGGCCTCATAAAAAGTCGAAAATCAAAGTCGAGATTTTTTTTTTTTCACAGAGAGACGTCTGTCCATCCCTCATCATTTGTCTGTCGATGTGAATTCACATTAAATCACTTAATTCTGACTATATAGTGTTGCTTACTGCTTATGGACATGTGATACACAGGATTTCCTTGATTAATAAGAACACATTTAAATAAACAGCCGAGGATCCGTGTCTTTGTCCTTCGTATTCGACGAACTTCCGCGAGGGAACAATGCAGCAGCTGCTCTGTCTCTTCTAGTCCTGATACTGATGATTACTGCACCGTGTTTATGAGCGAGATTCTGTCCTGAAGCATCTTTTCATCACTTCATTAAACCGCCTGATATGCATTTTTAGGAAGCAGTCACACGCGCTGGCATCTGGATGGACGGACTTTTTTTTCCACCGTGAAAAAAAAAATATCGACTTTGATTTTCGACTTTTTCTGGGGCCACGAAGGTTTTTTGTTTTTTTTAGCCTCCGAATTTTTTTTTTCTTCAGTGGCCCTAAAACTCTTCCGTATCAAATAAAGACAAAATGTCCCGTCATTCAAAGCACAAAACCTTTAAACTGGACGAGGAGGCGGATTCTGTGTTCAAAACTTTGACGACTAATAAAAACAGAACCGCTCCACCACTGAAAATGATATTGGGGATTATTGAGGAGGAGAGGCTCATCAGTCATTTAGTAGGTTTCTGAAGTCGATAGATATTCGTGCTCAGAGTAGCTAGCGTTTGAATATCTTATTTTGAAAGGCAAATTGCGGACTTCCTGTTGGATTTAGGTCAGGGGTTCCAGCATGTGATTTGTCGGGCTCGATGAGACGAACAATTGAGTTTTGGTTTGATCAGTCTACAACATTCCTATGGGCCGTTTAAGTGTTTTTGGTGGCCGTTGTAGTGTTTGTAGGTGGCGCTAGAGAGCACATTCTGGCTCTCTGGGGGTTTATTTTTACATTTTCTTATAATGTCATCCAGTGTTAATGAGCGTGCCAAATGTGGTGAGTCCCTGAGCATGTTTAGGGGGTCAAATGTATTCTCCTTCAGAGGTTGAGGGCCGTTTTTGATAGAAAATCTTACTTTGAAAGGCAAACTGCGGAATTCCTGTCAGATTTAAGTCAGGGGTAGCAGTACGTGATTTTTAGGTCTTGATGAGACGAACAATTGAGTTTTGGTTTGATCTCTCTACGACATTCCTATGGGCTTTGGTCACCGTTTTGGTTTTTCTAGGTGGCGCTAGAGAGACATTTTGGCTCTCTGGGGGTTAATGAGCGTGCCAAGTTTGGTGAGTTTTTGAGCATGTTTAGGGTTTTTTTTTTACAGGGTTTTATTTCCAAAAACTAATAATAAGAAACATTCCAAATACAACAGGGTCCTGGCCTCCAGGTCCAGGCCTCCTTTGGAGGTCCTGGCCTCCTTTGGAGGTCCTGGTCTTTCTGCTCGGTCCCTCATAATGGTCACATCAGCTCAAACATCGGCAATTAAAAAATCTTTTACTGCCAGAGTGCAGAATACCTGCGGATGTTCCAGCCCTTGGTTTGACATGCTGCTCTGGTTTTGGCCCTCGAGGAAAAGTAATTGAGGAGCCCCGGTGTTAAGGATTAAAAAAAGGTGCTGCAATTTAAAGCGTATTTAAAAGATGTTAAAAAGTTAATAGGACTAAATTACAGCTCAGGGTTAAAACAATAAATGAAATAAGTTCAAAGTGATTAAAACTACCCTATAGATGTATTTTATTTTACTGTGTCTCAAATAGAGTTTAAAAGGCTCAAACAGAGTAGTACTTTTCAGGTGAAAGCAGTAGTGTGTTACTCTAAAAGGCCAGCAGAGGGCGCATGGCGATGGAAGGAGCCTAAAAGCTGCACAGAGGCAGCAGCATATTAAATCCTGCAGCCGAGCCAAACCCCAGCTCAAGTGGTCTGCCTCTTTGTTTCCTATTACAGGATGGAATCACACCCCTACATGACACACACTGGGTCAGGGGGGCAACAATGGCAGAGTGAGGGAGAGTTTGGAGCTCCAGCTGGGAGATCAGTGACTCTTCATCCAGGAGAGATCAGCCTGCTTTGAAAGCTGAAGCTCAACATGGAGCGTGTCAGAGGTTGACGGAGAATTCTCCACTGCAGCACCTTGCTTCTTCTACCAAGCTTTGAAATGTGGAGCTCCACACGGCTCTGCCACAGTCACAGGACTAAAGCCCAGAGAAGAAGTCTCAGTTTCTCATGGAGATCCTCAGTGTGGATCATCTCATATCAGCCTGATGTCTGACCTTTAGTGTCAACACAACTTTCACTGCACACAAACTCAAACATGGAGTCTGACCTCAGAGTCTCCAGACTACAGAGTGGACTCTCCAGAAAACCACACAGCTGCTCAACTCCTGAATCCTGCAGCTGGTTCTCACTCAGGTCCAGATGTTTCAGATGTTTCAGGAGGGAGGGGTTGGACTTCAGAGCTGAGGCCACAGAAGAACAGCTGATCTCTGACAACCTGCAGCACTCCAACCTGAATAAAGAGAGAAAGAAGTGAGATTAGAGGACAAAGTTTGATGTTGAAGTCATTGAGACTGAAGAAGGTTCAGACTGGAAGAGTTTAGAAATGTAAAGTCCAAACAGCTGAAGCCACCAGGAGGAGAAGAGTCTCATCAACATGCTGATCACTAACATGCTGCAGAGCTCAGTCCATCTCTGTCCTCCAACATCTGGATCACAACACACACACACACACACACACACACACACACACACACACACACACACACACACACACACACACACACACACACACACACACACACACACACACACACACACACACACAAATGAACCAGAAAGACACACACACAACCATAAACACACAAACAAAGACGCACACACACACACAAACACAACCACAAAGACACACACACAACCATAAACACACAAACACACACACATACAGACACACACAACACACACACGCACACACACACACACACACACACACACACACACACACACACACACACACACACACACACACACACACAAATGAACCAGAAAGACACAACACAACCATAAACACACAAACAAAGACGCACACACACACACAAACACAACCACAAAGACACCCACACAACCATAAACACACACACATACAGACACACACGCACACGCACACGCACACACACACACACACACACACACACACACACACACACACACACACACACACACACACACACACACACACACACACACACACACACACACACACACACACACACACACACACACACACACATACAGTTCTTCAGATACAGTAGAACCTCTGAGGACCAGGTCAGAGCTCCACCCTGTACTGGACACGTCACTGTGGACGGACACATATTGACCTGTTAACACACCTTAATGAGGACAACCTGCCTGACGAGGACAACAGACAGGTTCTCCTGCTAAATCTCAAGCTGAGCGACACTGAAAGGACCAGAATACTTGGTCTGGAGCAGATTATTGTAATATTCAGACATTGTGGTGTCAGGAGGTTAGTTTGAGAGGTGAATTCTGGCCGCCTCCCTGCAGCCCAGTGCTGCTCTGTGGAGCTGCTCTCCTTTAGTTTCACTTTCCCTTTCCAGCAGAGAACATGAGGCCCAAACTGACCAGAGGCTCTAATCTGGTCCCACCAAGCAAGGAGCTTATAGAGGATTTACACAACTTTCTTTTTCACATTTCTTTGTATTTTGCACCACAATGTTTCATTAAAATTGACTTAATGTTGAGATTGTTGTCATTTTCAGTACTAACTGTTAGATCTTGTAAATATATAGATAATTTCATTACACCCACTGTGACAACAACAAAGAAAAACTTTGAAGTGTAAATTTAAAGGTTATTATAGTAATATTGTACCAGTCTGGTCCACTCAGGATGAAACTGGACTGTATGTGCTCCCTGAAGTACATTAAATCTGATTTAATAATTACCTTGTATACATCTTATATACATGTACTTATGTATATATATTGTATACATCTTTGTACTGGTTAAGTTATGTGCTTTTAAATAACCAGAACATATTTAGTGTTTGGTTTGTCCAATATCAACTGGTCCTACTATTTGAAATGTTTTTGTTTTTTATCCCATTAATCTATTAATCTAAAAATAATCACTGATTAATCGATTATTATAATAATAGTTAGTTGCAGCCCCAGTTGACGGAGAATTCTCCACTGCAGCACCTTGCTTCTTCTACCAAGCTTTGAAATGTGGAGCTCCACACGGCTCTGCCACAGTCACAGGACTAAAGCCCAGAGAAGAAGTCTCAGTTTCTCATGGAGATCCTCAGTGTGGATCATCTCATATCAGCCTGATGTCTGACCTTTAGTGTCAACACAACTTTCACTGCACACAAACTCAAACATGGAGTCTGACCTCAGAGTCTCCAGACTACAGAGTGGACTCTCCAGAAAACCACACAGCTGCTCAACTCCTGAATCCTGCAGCGGGTTCCCACTCAGGTCCAGATGTTTCAGATGTTTCAGGAGGGAGGGGTTGGACTTCAGAGCTGAGGCCACAGAAGAACAGCTGATCTCTGACAAACTGCAGCGCTCCAACCTGAATAAAGAGAGAAAGAAGTGAGATTAGAGGACAAAGTTTGATGTTGAAGTCATTGAGACTGAAGAAGGTTCAGACTGGAAGAGTTTAGAAATGTAAAGTCCAAACAGCTGAAGCCACCAGGAGGAGAAGAGTCTCATCAACATGCTGATCACTAACATGCTGCAGAGCTCAGTCCATCTCTGTCCTCCAACATCTGGATCCTCCTAAACTCCTCTCAGTGGTTGGACTTCAACACATTCTAACTTCAGACAGTGAACTGACCTCAGAGTCTCCAGGTTACAGTTTGGACTCTCCAGTCCAGCACACAGAACCTTCACTGATGAATCCTTCAGCTGGTTCCTACTCAGGTCCAGATGTTTGAGATGGGAGGAGTCAGACTTCAGAGCCGAGGAGATCACTTCACAGTCGGAGAGTTGACATGAAGAAAGGCTGTAATGAGACACAGAGAGGACAGGACGTTGTTATGAGGTCTTTGTTGGACCGCAGAGCTTCAGATCGTCTTCTCTGGGTTTGACTTTGTCTTCATGTGGACGTGAAGGAGAGGACATGGAGGTCCACATGTTTTGTTCATGTCTTCAGTTCCAGATGTTGAAGTGAAGCTGTGGAGTGGAGCTGGACGTCCTGCTACTTCTTTCTATTCATTACAGAGTGTTTGGTTGGAGAGACGGGGACAGTGGAGACAATCATTCTTCTGAGAGACACAATTCATTCATTCATTCATGGTTTAGTCTGTGAGAACTGTGGGAGCAGAGACATTGTCCTGGACTTTGTTCAGTCTTCTTTGGTTCTAGTTTTGTACTTCACTTTGATTTGAGTCTTTTTGTCAGGAAATTGTCCAGTTTGGAAAGACAAAGGTTCCAGATGTGAGTCAGTAGTTTGGAGATAAACTCAATCTCCCTCTTTACTGTTTTCATCTCCATTTAGTCTCAATCTGAAGATTTGGTTTTACTTTTGATAATAATTTCTATGATTTCTTCCTTACTAATGAAATGTCTCTGGGTCTTTCTCTTTACACTCTTTAATAGATTCCATGTGTCTTTAATAGGATTCTTCTTTTCTTACATTTCACCACTTTTATTTTTGTAGATTCATGAACATTCTCACAGTAGTAGTTAAAGTATTTTTATATTTCACTCAATTTTTTGCCACTTCTTTAGTTTTGTGTTTTATAGATTCTCTGTATCATGTATTTTTTCCTTTTGACAGAATCTTTTAATCCTTCTTTGATCAATAGATGATCTTTGTTATTGTTTTCTTTGTTTAACATTTCTTCCTAATTCTGCATTTCTTACAGCTTTATTCACATTGTTGTCTAGATATTCTGATTCCCAGTCACTTGTAATAAATAGCTCTTTTCCACCAGCTCCTACTCAGCCTTACTCCACTTGACCCTACTGGCCTTGCCTCTACTCCACTCAGCCTCAGTTGTGTTCCATTACAATAGAACGACCACGGCGTGGGCGGAGTCATCGGAGCTTTCCTCGTCATGCACAAGTAATCACCCCGATGTGATGCTTCACTGTCCGGTGTTTCGGTTTCACTGGTGCTCCTGTTAACTGGTGACTTCTGCCACAAGCTGTTAGTAGCTACTGATGTTAAAATAAGAAAAACAAACCATACGATACTTTAAATTCTAATGGAAATGTGGTTAAACAGCGTTCACCAGGACAGCTGCAGACTTTGGTTGTTTTTTGTTTTTTATTGTGTTCTGGTTTAAAAAATGGCGGGTGAATGAGCAGCCTGCCGTCTTCTCGACTTCGCTCGCTTGGAACCTCAGTGTACTACGGTCTACCATGAAAGTACCTGGTAGCAGGGACCATCATGTGTTGTGGAAAAGTGTCAAAAGTGAGTAGAGTCAAGTGGAGGAAGGCTGAGGAGGTGGAGCAGCACCTTAACCTATTTAAGGTGCTGCTCTGGTGAGGACAGGTAACTTGTTTAGAACGTATTCAGGAGCAACACTGATCAGGTCCAATCAGCAGTTTTTCCTTTGGACATGTCAAAGTATTTATTTGATATCCACAGTCCAATTGTTGATTCCTGTCCTCAATGACTCGCCGAATACTGAGTTCCTCTACCACAATAAATGTTTCCTCCTACTGCCACTCTGCCTGGCCCGGTTCACAAACTGTGTCTGCACACCTGGCATCCATTAGGTGGAGGCTTTAGAACCTCCACCTTGCCCTAGCTCCACCTAGTGGGCAAACATACATTCTAAACCCAAATGGCCAGTCAATAGGAGGGCACACACAAACAGAAACAAACAAACCCATATGAAACCTTAAATGGCTCCTACAGTAGGAACTAGAGGAAAAGTGCATTAAGTTTATTTTGGTAACTCCATTAAGTCCTCAGTCCAAACCCGTCTGTATTACCGTCTGGTGTCCTGATTGGTTTGTAAACAGTTGATGTTGTTGGGAACACTGGTTGTGCATCAGGCAATTTGACTGTTGATGATGATGAGTAACAGTGATATGACCACTTTTTTCAGTAATGAGTAATCTAACGTGTTACTATTTCCAAACCAGTAATCAGATTAAAGTTACTTCTTATATTAAGTCCATGCGCGTTACTATTGCAGTGTTACTATTGTAGTGTTACTATTGTAGTGTTACTATTTTAGCATTACTATTGTAGTTTTACTATTGTAGTGTTACTATTGCAGCGTTACTATTGTAGCATTACTATTGTAGTTTTACTAATGTAGTGTTACTATTGCAGCGTTACTATTGTAGCATTACTATTGTAGCATTACTTTTGTTGCATTATTATTGTAGTGTTACTATTGTGGTGTTACTATTGTAGCATTACTATTGTAGCATTACTATTGTAGCATTACTATTTTAGCGTTACTATTGTAGCTTTACTATTGTAGCGTTACTATTGTGGCGTAACTATTGTAGCATTACTATTGTAGCATTACTATTGTAGCATTACTATTGTAGCGTTACTATTGTAGTGTTACTATTGCAGCATTACTATTGTAGCATTACTATTGTAGCATTACTTTTGTTGCATTATTATTGTAGTGTTACTATTGTGGCGTTACTATTGTAGCATTACTATTGTAGTGTTACTATTGCAGCGTTACTATTGTAGCATTACTATTGTAGCATTACTTTTGTTGCATTATTATTGTAGTGTTACTATTGTGGCGTTACTATTGTAGCAATACTATTGTAGCGTTACTATTGTGGCATTACTATTGTGGCGTTACTATTGTAGCATTACTTTTGTTGCATTATTATTGTAGTGTTACTATTGTAGCCTAATTATTTTAGCGTTACTATTGTGGCGTTACTATTGTAGCATTATTATTGTAGCATGATTATTGTAGCGTTACTATTGTAGCATTACTATTGTAGTGATACAATTGTAGCATTATTATTGTAGCATTACTATTGTAGCATTACTATTTTAGCATTACTATTTTAGCATTACTATTGTAGCGATACTATTGTATCATTTTTTATTGTAGCATTACTATTTTAGCATTACTATTGTAGCGATACTATTGTAGCATTACTATTTTAGCGTTACCATTGTAGCTTTACTATTGTAGCGTTACTATTGTAGCGTTACTATTGTAGCCTTACTATTGTAGCATTACTATTGTAGCGTTACTATCGTAGCATTACTATTTTAGTGTTACTATTGTAGCCTTACTATTGTAGCGTTACTATTGTAGCGTCACTATTTTAGCATTACTATTGTAGCATTACTATTGTGGCATTACTATTGTGGCATTACTATTGTAGCGTCACTATTGTAGCATTACTATTGTAGCGTTACTATTGTAGCATTACTTTTATTGCATTATTATTGTAGTGTTACTATTGTAGCCTAATTATTGTAGCAATACTATTGTAGCATTACTATTGTAGCATTACTATTGTGGCATTACTATTGTGGCGTTACTATTGTAGCCTTACTATTGTAGCATTACTATTGTAGCATTACTATTGTAGCGATACAATTGTAGCATTATTATTGTAACATTACTATTGTAGTGGTACTATTTTAGCATTACTATTGTAGTTTTACTATTGTAGTGTTACTATTGCAGCGTTACTATTGTAGCATTACTATTGTAGCATTACTTTTGTTGCATTATTATTGTAGAGTTACTATTGTAGCCTAATTATTGTAGCATTATTATTGTGGCATTACTATTGCAGCATTACTATTTTAGCGTTACTATTGTAGCGTTACTATTGTAGCGTTACTATAGTAGCGTTACTATAGTAGCGTTACTATTGTAGCGTTACTATAGTAGCATTACTATTGTAGCTTTACTATTGTAGCGTTACTATTGTAGCATTACTATTGTAGCATTACTATAGTAGCATTACTATTGTAGCATTACTATTGTAGCATTACTATTGTAGCATTACTATCGTGGCGTCCAGCAGTCTCAGTTTCTCATGGAGATCCTCAGTGTGGATCATCTCATATCAGCCTGATGTCTGACCTTTAGTGTCAACACAACTTTCACTGCACACAAACTCAAACATGGAGTCTGACCTCAGAGTCTCCAGACTACAGAGTGGACTCTCCAGAAAACCACACAGCTGCTCAACTCCTGAATCCTGCAGCTGGTTCTCACTCAGGTCCAGATGTTTCAGATGTTTCAGGAGGGAGGGGTTGGACTTCAGAGCTGAGGCCACAGAAGAACAGCTGATCTCTGACAAACTGCAGTTAATCAACCTGAATAAAGAGAGAAAGAAGTGAGATTAGAGGACAAAGTTTGATGTTGAAGTCATTGAGACTGAAGAAGGTTCAGACTGGAAGAGTTTAGAAATGTAAAGTCCAAACAGCTGAAGCCACCAGGAGGAGAAGAGTCTCATCAACATGCTGATCACTAACATGCTGCAGAGCTCAGTCCATCTCTGTCCTCCAACATCTGGATCCTCCTAAACTCCTCTCAGTGGTTGGACTTCAACACATTCTAACTTCAGACAGTGAACTGACCTCAGAGTCTCCAGGTTACAGTTTGGACTCTCCAGTCCAGCACACAGAACCTTCACTGATGAATCCTTCAGCTGGTTCCTACTCAGGTCCAGATGTTTGAGATGGGAGGAGTCAGACTTCAGAGCCGAGGAGATCACTCCACAGTCGGAGAGTCGACATGAAGAAAGGCTGTAATGAGACACAGAGAGGACAGGACGTTGTTATGAGGACTTTGTTGGACCTCAGAGCTTCAGATCGTCTTCTCTGGGTTTGACTTTGGCTTCATGTGGACGTGAAGGAGAGGACATGGAGGTCCACATGTTTTGTTCATGTCTTCAGTTCCAGATGTTGAAGTGAAGCTGTGGAGTGGAGCTGGACGTCCTGCTACTTCTTTCTATTCATTACAGAGTGTTTGGTTGGAGAGACGGGGACAGTGGAGACAATCATTCTTCTGAGAGACACAATTCATTCATTCATTCATGGTTTAGTTTGTGAGAACTGTGGGAGCAGAGACATTGTCCTGGAGTTTGTTCAGTCTTCTTTGGTTCTAGTTTTGTACTTCACTTTGATTTGAGTCTTTTTGTCAGGAAATTGTCCAGTTTGGAAAGACAAAGGTTCCAGATGTGTGTCAGTAGTTTGGAGATAAACTCAATCACCCTCTTTACTGGTTTCATCTCCATTTAGTCTCAATCTGAAGATTTGGTTTTACTTTTGATAATAATTTCTATGATTTCTTCCTTACTAATGAAATGTCTCTGGGTCTTTCTCTTTACACTCTTTAATAGAGTCCATGTGTCTTTAATAGGATTCTTCTTTTCTTACATTTCACCACTTTTATTTTTGTAGATATATGAACATTCTCACATTTGTAGTTAACTTATTTTTATATTTCACATATTTATTTGCCACTTCTTTAGTTTTGTGTTTTACAGATTCTCTGTATCATGTATTTTTCCTTTTGACAGAATCTTTTAATCCTTCTTTGATCAATAGATGATCTTTGTTATTGTTTTCTTTGTTTAACATTTCTTCCTAATTCTGCATTTCTTACAGCTTTATTCACATTGTTGTCTAGATATTCTGATTCCCAGTCACTTGTAATAAATAGCTCTTTTCCACCAGCTCCTACTCAGCCTTACTCCACTTGACCCTACTGGCCTTGCCTCTACTCCACTCAGCCTCACTTGTTTTCCATTACAATAGAACGACCACGGCGTGGGCGGAGTCATCGGAGCTTTCCCCGTCATGCACAAGTAATCACCCCGATGTGATGCTTCACTGTCCGGTGTTTCGGTTTCACTGGTGCTCCTGTTAACTGGTGACTTCTGCCACAAGCTGTTAGTAGCTACTGATGTTAAAATAAGAAAAACAAACCATACGATACTTTAAATTCTAATGGAAATGTGGTTAAACAGGGTTCAGCAGGACAGCCAGGAGCAACACTGATCAGGTCCAATCAGCAGTTTTTCCTTTGGACATGTCAAAGTATTTATTTGATATCCACAGTCCAATTGTTGATTCCTGTCCTCAATGACTCGCCCAATACTGAGTTCCTCTAACACAATAAATGTTTCCTCCTACTGCCACTCTCCCTGGCCCGGTTCACAAACTGTGTCTGCACACCTGGCATCGATTAGGTGGAGGCTTTAGAACCTCCACCTTGCCCTAGCTCCACCTAGTGGGCAAACATACATTCTAAACCCAAATGGCCAGTCAATAGGAGGGCACACACAAACAGAAACAAACAAACCCATATGAAACCTTAAATGGCTCCTACAGTAGGAACTAGAGGAAAAGTGCATTAAGTTTATTTTGGTAACTCCATTAAGTCCTCAGTCCAAACCCGTCTGTATTACCGTCTGGTGTCCTGATTGGTTTGTAAACAGTTGATGTTGTTGGGAACACTGGTTGTGCATCAGGCAATTTGACTGTTGATGATGATGAGTAACAGTGATATGACCACTTTTTTCAGTAATGAGTAATCTAACGTGTTACTATTTCCAAACCAGTAATCAGATTAAAGTTACTTCTTATATTAAGTCCATGCACGTTACTATTTTAGCATTATTATTGTAGCATTACTATTGTAGCGATACTATTGTAGAATTATTTTTGGAGCATTGCTATTGTAGCATTACTATTGCAGCGATACTATTGTAGCATTACTATTGTAGCATTACTTTTATTGCATTATTATTGTAGTGTTACTATTGTAGCCTAATTATTGTAGCGATACTATTGTAGCAATACTATTGTGGCATTACTATTGTGGCATTACTATTGTGGCGTTACTATTGTAGCCTTACTATTGTAGCATTACTATTGTATCAATACTATTGTAGCGATACTATTGTAGCGATACTATTTTAGCATTACTATTTTAGCGATACAATTGTAGCATTATTATTGTAACATTACTATTGTAGTTTTACTATTGTAGCATTACTTTTGTTGCATTATTATTGTAGTGTTACTATTGTAGCCTAATTATTGTAGCATTACTATTGCAGCATTACTATTTTAGCATTACTATTGCAGCATTACTATTTTAACGTTACTATTGTAGCGTTACTATTGTAGCGTTACTATAGTAGCATTACTATTGTAGCATTACTATTGTAGCATTACTATTGTGGCGTTACTATTGTAGCATTACTATTGTAGCATTACTATTGCAGCATCACTATTTTAGCGTTACTATTGTAGCGTTACTATTGTAGCATTACTATTGTAGCATTACTTTTGTTGCATTATTATTGTAGTGTTACTATTGTAGCCTAATTATTGTAGCATTACTATTGCAGCATTACTATTTTAGCATTACTATTGCAGCATTACTATTTTAGCGTTACTATTGTAGCGTTACTATTGTAGCGTTACTATAGTAGCATTACTATTGTAGCATTACTATTGTATCATTACTATTGTGGCGTTACTATTGTAGCATTACTATTGTAGCATTACTATTGTAGCTTTACTATTGTAGCGTTACTATTGTAGCATTACTATTGTAGCATTACTATTGTAGCATTACTATTGTTGCATTACTATCATGGCGTCCAGCAGTCTCAGTTTCTCATGGAGATCCTCAGTGTGGATCATCTCATATCAGCCTGATGTCTGACCTTTAGTGTCAACACAACTTTCACTGCACACAAACTCAAACATGGAGTCTGACCTCAGAGTCTCCAGACTACAGAGTGGACTCTCCAGAAAACCACACAGCTGCTCAACTCCTGAATCCTGCAGTTCGTTCCCACTCAGGTCCAGATGTTTCAGATGTTTCAGGAGGGAGGGGTTGGACTTCAGAGCTGAGGCCACAGAAGAACAGCTGATCTCTGACAACCTGCAGCCCCTCAACCTGAATAAAGAGAGAAAGAAGTGAGATTAGAGGACAAAGTTTGATGTTGAAGTCATTGAGACTGAAGAAGGTTCAGACTGGAAGAGTTTAGAAATGTAAAGTCCAAACAGCTGAAGCCACCAGGAGGAGAAGAGTCTCATCAACATGCTGATCACTAACATGCTGCAGAGCTCAGTCCATCTCTGTCCTCCAACATCTGGATCCTCCTAAACTCCTCTCAGTGGTTTGACTTCAACACATTCTAACTTCAGACAGTGAACTGACCTCAGAGTCTCCAGGTTACAGTTTGGACTCTCCAGTCCAGCACACAGAACCTTCACTGATGAATCCTTCAGCTGGTTCCTACTCAGGTCCAGATGTTTGAGATGGGAGGAGTCAGACTTCAGAGCCGAGGAGATCACTTCACAGTCGGAGAGTTGACATGAAGAAAGGCTGTAATGAGACACAGAGAGGACAGGACGTTGTTATGAGGACTTTGTTGGACCTCAGAGCTTCAGATCGTCTTCTCTGGGTTTGACTTTGTCTTCATGTGGACGTGAAGGAGAGGACATGGAGGTCCACATGTTTTGTTCATGTCTTCAGTTCCAGATGTTGAAGTGAAGCTGTGGAGTGGAGCTGGACGTCCTGCTACTTCTTTCTATTCATTACAGAGTGTTTGGTTGGAGAGACGGGGACAGTGGAGACAATCATTCTTCTGAGAGACACAATTCATTCATTCATTCATGGTTTAGTTTGTGAGAACTGTGGGAGCAGAGACATTGTCCTGGAGTTTGTTCAATCTTCTTTGGTTCTAGTTTTGTACTTCACTTTGATTTGAGTCTTTTTGTCAGGAAATTGTCCAGTTTGGAAAGACAAAGGTTCCAGATGTGTGTCAGTAGTTTGGAGATGAACTCAATCACCCTCTTAACTGGTTTCATCTCCATTTAGTCTCAATCTGAAGATTTGGTTTTACTTTTGATAATAATTTCTATGATTTCTTCCTTACTAATGAAATGTCTCTGGGTCTTTCTCTTTACACTCTTTAATAGATTCCATGTGTCTTTAATAGGATTCTTCTTTTCTTTGATTTCACCACATTTATTTTTGTAGCTATATGAACATTCTCACAGTAGTAGTTAACTTATTTTTATATTTCACATATTTATTTGCCACTTCTTTAGTTTTTTGTTTTACAGATTCTCTGTATCATGTATTTTTCCTTTTGACAGAATCTTTTAATCCTTCTTTGATCAATAGATGATCTTTGTTATTGTTTTCTTTGTTTAACATTTCTTCCTAATTCTGCATTTCTTACAGCTTTATTCACATTGTTGTCTAGATATTCTGATTCCCAGTCACTTGTAATAAATAGCTCTTTTCCACCAGCTCCTACTCAGCCTTGCTCCACTTGACCCTACTGGCCTTGCCTCTACTCCACTCAGCCTCACTTGTTTTCCATTACAATAGAACGACCACGGCGTGGGCGGAGTCATCGGAGCTTTCTCCGTCATGCACAAGTAATCACCCCGATGTGATGCTTCACTGTCCGGTGTTTCGGTTTCGCTGGTGCTCCTGTTAACTGGTGACTTCTGCCACAAGCTGTTAGTAGCTACTGATGTTAAAATAAGAACAACAAACCATACGATACTTTAAATTCTAATGGAAATGTGGTTAAACAGCGTTCACCAGGACAGCTGCAGACTTTGGTCGTTTTTTGTTTTTTATTGTGTTCTGGTTTAAAAAATGGCGGGTGAATGAGCAGCCTGCCGTCTCCTCGTCTTCGCTCGCTTGGAACCTCAGTGTACTACGGTCTACCAAGAAAGTACCTCGTAGCAGGGACCATCATGTAGTGGAAAAGTGTCAAAAGTGAGTAGAGTCAAGTGGAGTAAGGCTGAGAAGGTGGAGCAGCACCTTAACCTATTTAAGGTGCTGCTCTGGTGAGGACAGGTAACTTGTTTAGAACGTATTCAGGAGCAACACTGATCAGGTCCAATCAGCAGTTTTTACTTTGGACATGTCAAAGTATTTATTTGATATCCACAGTCCAATTGTTGATTCCTGTCCTCAATGACTCGCCCAATACTGAGTTCCTCTAACACAATAAATGTTTCCTCCTACTGCCACTCTCCCTGGCCCGGTTCACAAACTGTGTCTGCACACCTGGCATCCATTAGGTGGAGGCTTTAGAACCTCCACCTTGCCCTAGCTCCACCTAGTGGGCAAACATACATTCTAAACCCAAATGGCCAGTCAATAGGAGGGCAAACACAAACAGAAACAAACAAACCCATATGAAACCTTAAATGGCTCCTACAGTAGGAACTAGAGGAAAAGTGCATTAAGTTTATTTTGGTAACTCCATTAAGTCCTCAGTCCAAACCCGTCTGTATTACCGTCTGGTGTCCTGATTGGTTTGTAAACAGTTGATGTTGTTGGGAACACTGGTTGTACATCAGGCAATTTGACTGTTGATGATGATGAGTAACAGTGATATGACCACTTTTTTCAGTAATGAGTAATCTAACGTGTTACTATTTCCAAACCAGTAATCAGATTAAAGTTACTTCTTATATTAAGTCCATGCGCGTTACTATTGCAGTGTTACTATTGCAGTGTTACTATTGTAGTGTTACTATTTTAGCATTACTATTGTAGTTTTACTATTGTAGTGTTACTATTGTAGCGTTACTATTGTAGCATTACTATTGTAGCAATACTTTTGTTGCATTATTATTGTAGTGTTACTATTGTGGTGTTACTATTGTAGCATTACTATTGTAGCATTACTATTGTAGCATTACTATTTTAGCGTTACTATTGTAGCTTTACTATTGTAGCGTTACTATTGTAGCGTTACTATTGTGGCGTAACTATTGTAGCTTTACTATTGTGGCGTAACTATTGTAGCTTTACTATTGTAGCATTACTATTGTAGTGTTACTATTGCAGCGTTACTATTGTAGCATTACTATTGTAGCATTACTTTTGTTGCATTATTATTGTAGTGTTACTATTGTAGCCTAATTATTGTAGCGTTACTATTGTGGCGTTACTATTGTAGCATTACTTTTGTTGCATTATTATTGTAGTGTTACTATTGTAGCCTAATTATTGTAGCATTA
This sequence comes from Lipophrys pholis, assembly GCF_963383615.2. Classification (NCBI taxonomy): domain Eukaryota; kingdom Metazoa; phylum Chordata; class Actinopteri; order Blenniiformes; family Blenniidae; genus Lipophrys; species Lipophrys pholis. The sequence goes on from NW_028292149.1 coordinate 422,577, forward strand.
CTATTGTACCCTTACTATTGCAGCATTACTATTGCAGCATTACTATTTTAGCGTTACTATTGTAGCTTTACTATTGTGGCGTTACTATTGTAGCATTACTATTGTAGTGTTACTATTGCAGCGTTACTATAGTAGCATTACTATTGTAGTGTTACTATTGCAGCGTTACTATTGTAGCATTACTTTTGTTGCATTATTATTGTAGTGTTACTATTGTAACCTAATTATTGTAGCGTTACTATTGTGGCGTTACTATTGTAGCCTAACTATTGTAGCATTACTATTGTAGCCTTACTATTGCAGCATTACTATTGCAGCGTTACTATTGTAGCTTTACTATTGTAGCGTTACTATTGTAGCGTTACTATTGTAGCGTTACTTTTGTAGCGTTACTATTGTAGCCTTACTATTGGAGCAATACTATTGCAGCATTACTATTGTAGCTTTACTATTGTAGCGTTACTATTGTAGCCTTACTATTGTAGCCTTACTATTGGAGCAATACTATTGCAGCATTACTATTGCAGCGTTACTATTGTAGCTTTACTATTGTAGCGTTACTATTGTGGCGTTACTATTGTAGCCTAACTATTGTAGCATTACTATTGTAGCCTTACTATTGCAGCATTACTATTGTAGCTTTACTATTGTAGCGTTACTATTGTAGCGTTACTATTGTAGCCTTACTATTGCAGCGTTACTATTGCAGCGTTACTATTGTAGCTTTACTATTGTAGCGTTACTATTGTAGCGTTACTATTGTAGCCTTACTATTGCAGCATTACTATTGTAGCTTTACTATTGTAGCTTTACTATTGCAGCGTTACTATTGTAGCTTTACTATTGTAGCGTTACTATTGTAGCGTTACTATTGTAGCCTTACTATTGCAGCATTACTATTGTAGCTTTACTATTGCAGCGTTACTATTGCAGCGTTACTATTGTAGCTTTACTATTGTAGCGTTACTATTGTAGCGTTACTATTGTAGCCTTACTATTGCAGCATTACTATTGCAGCGTTACTATTGTAGCTTTACTATTGTAGCGTTACTATTGTAGCGTTACTATTGTAGCCTTACTATTGCAGCATTACTATTGTAGCTTTACTATTGTAGCGTTACTATTGTAGCGTTACTATTGTAGCCTTACTATTGCAGCGTTACTATTGTAGCTTTACTATTGTAGCGTTACTATTGTAGCGTTACTATTGTAGCGTTACTATTGTAGCGTTACTATTGTAGCGTTACTATTGTAGCCTTACTATTGGAGCAATACTATTGTAGCCTTACTATTGTAACATTACTATTGTGGTGTTACTATTGTAGCATTATTATTGTAGCATGATTAATGTAGTGTTACTATTGTAGCATTACTATTGTAGTGATACAATTGTAGCATTATTATTGTAGCATTACTATTGTGGTGTTACTATTGTAGCATTTCTATTGTAGCAATACTATTTTAGCCTTACTATTGTAGGATTTTTTATTGTAGCATTACTATTTTAGCATTACTATTGTAGCGATACTATTGTAGCATTACTATTTTAGCATTACTATTGTAGCGATACTATTGTAGCATTACTATTTTAGCGTTACTATTGTAGCTTTACTATTGTAGCGTTACTATTGTAGCGTTACTATTGTAGCCTTACTATTGTAGCATTACTATTGTAGCATTACTATTGTGGCATTACTATTGTAGCATTACTATTGTAGCATTACTATTGTAGCATTACTATTGTAGCGTCACTATTGTAGCGTTACTATTGTAGCATTACTATTGTAGCGTTACTATTGTAGCATTAGTATTGTAGCATTACTATTGTAGCATTACTACTGCGTCCAGCAGGAAGAGATTCTTCTCTACAAAGACACTTTATTATTAAACAGAAGCGGCTGCTCGTTCTCTCCTCCAAACTAACAGACACACACAGAGCATGCAGTCTGACCTGACCCGCCCCCTTCTCCACTCTCAGCCAATCACAGACAAACTCACTCTCACTAATTCAGGTGACACAAAAGAATTAGAACCAAGAAATGTCAACACTAAACCATATCATTGCTACAAGAACTGCAGAGATGTTGAACTCTTTTTGTATTTTTTTTCTTTTTCAATCAATCAATCAATCAATCAATCAATCAATCAATCAATCAATCAATCAATCAATCGATCAATCAATCAATCAATCACTCAGATACTTTATTTGCCCCAGAGGGGGGTAATTAAAAGGTCGGATAGAGCAGATAGAGCAGATAGTGCAAATATATAAATAGATCACTAGTTTAATGAAGGTTAAAGGTTAAATATCTAACAGCAGGAGGCCAGGCAGTGATCAGAACTGAGTTTGTGGCAAAAAGGAGTAACTAGTAATCAGTACTTGGATTACTTTTTCAAACTAACTGTGGCAACACTGATTAGTATTGATCAAAGAGTCATGACTCATGAACAAAACATGGAATCTGATGAGCATCAGAAAACCTCGGGGCACCACCTGTTTAACAGGAAATGATGCCAATTTATATCAGTCTCATCAAGATGTACTGTACAAAACTATTCATTTAGAATTTGAATTCATAGTTTAATAATAACAATTAACACAATTAATCATAAAGGATGAAGAATTTCAGAGTTCCTGACATAGAAGAGGTCGACATTTCATTCACCTTTCTACACATTAATAAGACAGCAAGTAGTGACAGTAGGATTCCTAAGATTATATTCATTGTGAAGAAAACTACACAGGTTCTGTGTGAGGGTCAGAAAGTAAAGACAGTGGTTCATGAAGCTTCATCTGGCCATCACTAGAATAAACTATTCTATTCTATTTTGTCCCGTCGCTGTGCATCACTCCACTGATTTGACTGGTTGCTCCATAAGAAGTACTGGTCACTGTGAGGCTCTTGCCTCTGCTCTCTCATCCTCCTCTCTTTCCTTGGTGGATCCTCAGCCTCCTAAGTGATGATATTTTCATCCAGCCACAGGAGCACACCTGAAGTGAGTGTCCTGCTGCTGCTGGGCTTGTCTCATGTGTGGTGTTCTTGCTCGTAGTCGTGTCGGTGTCAGAGTCTGAGGCAGAACTCTGTGACATGGAGCATCACAAACACAGTGAGTGGAGGAAGTAAAGCTGCTGCTCTCCACCTGAACTTACACTGGAAACTTTACTTTGTAGTTTTACTTCCTGATTAATAGAGGAGAAAATATCAAGAGGCTGCAGTGTTCTACTGAGATGTTTTACTGATGTTCTAGAGATGTGAGGAGGAGAACAGAGAGTGGTGGATATTAATGATCAATAAAGTCAGAACCTGAGAGCTTCCAGTTTACAGTGAGGACTCTCCAGTCCAGCCGACAGCAGCTTCACTCCTGAATCCTGCAGGTTGTTGTCACTCAGGTCCAGATGTGTCAGACTGGAGGACTGAGAGCTGAGGACTGAGGACAGAGCTCCACAGCTTCTCTCTGTCAGACCACATCTGCTCAACCTGAAGAAGAAGCAACAATGAAAACCAGTTCAATGTTTGTCATGGACTCAGTTCTACATATTTGTTCATGAACCACGTACACAGCTTTGTTGGAGGCTTTGACCACTGGCAGCAGCTTCAGAAGAGCCTCCTCTGAAGCAGAGTATTTCTTCAGGTCAAACTCCTTCAGATCTTCTTCTGATGACAGTAAGATGAAGACCAGAGCTGACCACTGAGCAGGAGACAGTCTATCAGTGGAGAGACGTCCTGATCTCAGGGACTGTTGGATCTCCTCCACCAGAGAACCATCGTTCAGTTCATTCAGACAGTGGAACAGATTGATGCTTCTCTCTGCAGACAGATTCTCACTCAGCTTCTTCTTGATGTACTGGACTGTTTCCTGATTGGTCTGTGAGCTACTTCCTGTCTGTGTCAGCAGACCTCGGAGGAGACTCTGGTTGGTCTCCAGTGAAAGACCCAGGAGGAAGCGGAGGAACAAGTCCAGGTGTCCATTTGGACTCTTCAAGGCCTCGTCCACTGCTCTCTGGTGGAGATGGTGTAGATTGTTCTTCATCAGGACTGTTTGTTGTTGTTTATCCAGGAGGTTGATCCCAGAGCTGATGAAGGTCTGAATGAGATGGTAGAGATTGTTCTTCATCAGGACTGTTGACCACCAGGAGGTTTGTTGTTGTTCATCCAGGAGGTTGATTCCAGAGCTGATGAAGGTCTGATGGACATGAAGAGCAGCCAGAAACTCCTGAAGGCTCAGATGGATGAAGCAGAAGACCTTGTCCTGGTACAGGCCTTGCTCCTCTTTAAAGACCTGTGTGAACATTCCTGAGTACAGTGAGGCTGCTCTGAGATCCAGGCCACACTCTGTCAGGTCGGAGTCATAGAAGATCAGATTTCCTTTCTGCAGCTCATCAAAAGCCAGTTTTCCCAGAGACTCCACCATCTCCCTGCTCTCTGGACTCCAGTGTGGATCTGTGGCAGCTCCTCCATCATACTTGACCTTCTTGACTTTGGCCTGGACCACCAGGTGGTGGATGTACATCTGAGTCATGGTCTTGGGCAGCTCTCCTCCCTCTCTGCTCTTCAACACCTCCTCCAGAACTGTAGCAGTGATCCAGCAGAAGACTGGGATGTGGCACATGATGTGGAGGCTTCGTGAGGTCTTGATGTGGGAGATGATCCTGCTGGCCTGCTGCTCCTCTCTGAACCTCCTCCTGAAGTACTCCTCCTTCTGAGGGTCAGTGAACCCTCGGACCTCCGTCACCATGCCCACACAGTCAGGAGGGATGAGATTGGCTGCTGCAGGTCGTGTGGTGATCCAGAGGCGAGCAGAGGGAAGCAGGTTCCCCCTGATGAGGTTTGTCAGCAGCACATCCACTGAGGTGGACTCTGTCACATCAGTCAGGATCTCAGGGTGCTGGAAGTCCAGAGGGAGTCGACACTCATCCAGACCGTCAAAGATGAAGACCACCTGGAGGTCTTCAAAGCTGCAGAGTCCTGCTTCTTTGGTTGGAGTGAAGAAGTGATGAACAAGTCCCACCAAGCTGAACTTCTTCTCCTTCAGCACATTCAGCTCTCTGAAGGTGAATGGAAATGTGAAGTGGACGTCCTGGTTGCTTTGGTCTTCAGCCCAGTCCAGAGTGAACTTCTGTGTCAGGACTGTTTTCCCAATGCCAGCCACTCCCTTTGTCAGCACTGTTCTGATTGGTGGAGATCTTCCAGGTGAGGCTTTAAAGAGGTCTCCTGGTCTGATGCTGCTTTCTGCTCTGGCTGCTCTCCTGGATGCTGTTTCAATCTGTCTGACCTCATGTTCCTCATTGACCTCTGCAGTCCCTCCCTCTGTGATGTGGAGCTCTGTGTAGATCTGCTTCAGGATGGTGGACTCTCCTGCTTTAGAGAGCCCCTCAAACACAACCTGGAACCTCTCCTTCAGGGCACATTTCACCTTCTGTTGGCAGACTCCAGCAGAAGTTCCTGAAAAGAAGAAACCAGGAATGAGTTGAGTGTGTTTGACATTGAATGTGAAGATGACAGTGTGTTAGTGGAGATGTTTCTCCTCCATCAGCTCCATCCAGCTCCTCAGTGGAGACCAAACAGCCTCTGGTCTGATGCAGATGTTTGCATCACATGAGCAGCAGAGTTCAGGAACTCTCTTTGTGTCTCCTCTTCTCTGCTGCTTGTTTTGGACTTTCTGCCTGTTTCACACTTTCTGTGTCGGACCTGGAAATGACCTGTGTTCTCTGGATGGACTCTGTTTCTGACTGCTTTCTGCTCCAGCTGAGAACATTTCAGCTTCATCTCCATCCTGTGAAATGAGATCAAATCCTCTTACTGCTCCTCAGACGCTCAGCCAGCTCCTCCTGCTTCATCCTCCTCAGGAAGTCCAAGGTGATCCTCAGAAATGACTCTCTGCTGCTCCTCTGCTCTTCATCCTCATCCTCCCTCTCACTCTCTGAGCATGCTGGGTAATCTGGACTCAGGAGCTTCTTCATCTGCTTCAGCTCCTTCTTCATGAAAGTCACCATGTTGTCCTCCAGCAGCTGGAACAGAGAAACATCTGGAGTTGACTTTGAGCTGAAACTGAAGCCAGATTGAGATGTGAGTGTAAATCCAGTGCAGAGAGCAGGATGGACAACATGTGAAGCCAAATCACACTTCATGTGGGATCTCCAGCAGAAGCAGCTTCAAGCATCAGTGAAGCCTGGAAGCTGGATGAAGGTTGGACTGTTTCACTTTGGACCTGAATGGATCTAATAAGCTGAGTGTCTGTTTCATGTTTCAGCTGGAAGTCACAGCAGCTTCTTCTGTCTCATGATGTGACAGTAAAGTGTTGAATGGAGACGTGTTCTCACCATAAATGTGGAGTCCAGATGTCTTTGATGCTGAGGGGCGGAGCCACCAGGGAGAAGCTGGGAGCTCTGCTCGCTCACGCTGCAGAAACATGTTGACTTTGTTAAAGCTGCTGTGTGGTGTGATGAGGAATCCTGAGACAAACACTGGTTCTCACCCCTCATCAGCACTTCCTGCTCCACATTTAAAGGTTAAGAGTTCCTCCTTAGAGCAGTCACTCTTCATGGACACACAGCTGGATGGAAACCCAGAGTCCGAGCTAAAAACAAACACAACATCAGGAACAGACTGACTGGAACAATGGAAGATACATGGAAGAACTGAGACTTTGATTCACTAAGTCAGACTTTGTGAAAATACTGTGAGAATATTTAATAGTTATAAACTGTAGTTCCACATTTAAAGTTACTCTACCAGAAAAACAATCTTCAAAATGTACTTCCTATAAAACATCTCCCTTCTGCAGAGAGAATAAACCAAAACACCAAAACAAGACCATCAACACTCATTTGGACTCATTTCCAACCTGCAGTTTCCCAAATCGATCCACCAAAGTTGATGTTTACAAACAAAACATCAAACTGTGTTGATGTTTCCTAACTGACATCATCTTGGGAAATCTGTCACAAGGGTTTCTGGGATATCAAAGATGGCGTCGCAGAAACTGAAGCAAAATGATCAACATTGGACCGATTCAGCCCAAAATAAAAGACTGGACTTTCTCAGAGAAAGAGGATTAGAACCTCCAGAATATTCTTAAATGTTGTGAAACTGATCATTAATCAGCAAGAGGTCAACACACTGGTGTGTTCCTTTAAATTTAAATGCAGGAATTATGTGTTTGTGTGAGTGTCATGACGAATTCCATTCAGAATAGTGTAAATGTATCAGAGATCAACATCAACAACTGAAACTGGATCCTACATTTTTCATGTTTCCCAAATGGATTCTGGTCGAATAACTTTAAAGTTAAAAATCATTCAGTTCAAATCTTTTACATCCCCCCATCCCCCTCTCCTCTGGTGTTCCCCAGGGCTCTGTACTTGGTCCCACCTTCTTCATTGTCCATCTCCTCCACTTGTCCATATTTCTCATAAATACCTCATGAAGTTTCTTTGCTATGCAGACGACACTCAGCTCTATGTCTCCACCAAACCACCTCCACCCTCCCACCCACCTCCATCAGTGACTATCTACAGGACATCAAGTCCTGGTTCTTCTTCAAATTGATCAAACTCAGCAGTGATAAAGAAGTTTTCCTCATAAGATTCAGGTCCATTAAAGCTCCTAGTTTGTTTACCATCATGGACAGCTCCTCTGGTTCCCCTCCAATCAGGGTGAGGAGTCTGGGTGTCTTCCTCGACAGCACTCTGTTATTTCCAACCCACATCAATAGAATGACTGAGTCAGCATATTTCCACCCTGGTAACATCAAGCACTGTTGCTCCTCCCTCTCACCCAGCAGCATCTCCACACTGCTCCACACCCTGGTCACCTCCACCTTTTATCTTCTCTCTGGTCTCCCTCTCAAATCCTCCAGAAACTCCACCTGCTGTCACGTTCTTCTGTATGAATCATCATCAGAACACCTTCCATCCTTCACATGACACTGCTTCTCCAGAAACTCCACTGACTTCAGTTCAACAGCTTCACTTCACAATTCTTTTCCAGACATTCAAGTTCCTGATGAAGCTCCTCCCTCTGTACCTCATTGATCTCCTCTGTCCCTCACCCTCCTCCTTCACGTCTCACCAACGTCCACAGTACTTCTCTGACCTCCTCTCTCAGCCTCACTGACCTCCAGCCTGGATGAACATCAGGAGGTCCAGAGCCTTCAGCCAGCAACTCTGGAACTTCTTCTCAACCAACATCCAAATCATCCAATCACGGACAACTTTCAAATCTTGTCTTCAAACTTTGAAACCAGCAGATTCATCATCAAAATAGGACTTTTGAAAGAGTGTAGGATCAGACTTTACTGGTCAGTTTGTAGTTTGGACTCTTGTACTAAAATACTGGAAATGAATCTTAGAGTGAGCACAACTTCTCTCACTCTGGTTTTGAGGAAAGAAAAGGAAATAAATAGTTTCTTACTTTGTGTCTGAAGGTCCAGGTTCAGTACTGAAGTTTGGTGGAGGATCATTGGACCGGTCACTCTTCATAGACAAGCTGCTGGATACTGAAGACCCTGCTGTGTGTGTGAGCTTCTGACGTCTACGTCTACGTACACACACACACACACACACACACACACACACACACACACACACACACACACACACACACACACACACACACACACACACACACACACACACACACACACACACACACACACACACACACACACACACAGTCAAAATGCTGTATTAGATCAACAGATCACACTTGGTTCTTCTCATTTCATTTCCTGTTTTCAACAAAAGAACTTTAATGTTATTTTCTTCTGGAAAAGTTTTCAGGAATTGATCAGTAAAAATATGTTTGATGAAAGAACTTCAATAAGCTTCATGTCATTTCCAATCTGCCATTTGTTTCAAAGTTCCTGGAAAAGTAGTAGCATCTGACCTGGACTCTGACTTTTCCCACAATAATCAGTATGAACAGTTCCAGTCTGGTTTCCCTCAATGAAGCTCAGAAACAGAACCTCTCATCAGAATCACCATCAACCACCTGACTCTGGACTTTTACCCTCCTCCTCCTCCTCCAACTCCTCTTCCTCCTCCTCCTCCTCCTCCTCCTCCTCCTCCTCCTCGAATCAACAACTCCATTTAACCCTCCTCTACAGACTGACATCCATCAGACTGTCCATCACATCACTGGATTGGTTCCATTCAATTCCATTTGATTCAATTCAATTCATAGAGAACCACAATACTCTCAAGGTACTTCTACAGAGAAAAAACTCAACTGTTCCACCACAGCAAGTAAACGCAACAGTAGAAAGAAAAAACATTTTAACAGGAAGAAAAGTCTAGAACCAGACTCAGTGGAGGAGACTTTCTGTAGAACCAGACTCAGAGGAGAAGACTTTCTGTAGAACCAGACTCAGAGGAGAAGACTTCTGTAGAACCAGACCCAGAGGAGAAGACTTTCTGTAGAACCAGACCCAGAGGAGGAGACTTTCTGTAGAACCAGACTCAGAGGAAGATACTTTCGGTAGAACCAGACTTAGAGGAGGAAACCTTCAGTAGAACCAGACTCAGAGGAGAAACCTTCCGTAGAACCAGACTCAGATGAGGAGACTTTCTGTAGAACCAGACTTTGTCAGGATTCGGTGGGTCCGGTCCTGGCAGTTTTATGTTTTGTGTTCTGTTTGTTTTGGTGAGTGTCTTTCTGTTCGTGTGTGTGTGTGTGGTGTTCCTTCCTCCCCCTCGCATTGTGACAGCAGACGAGGCGCAGCCGTGGGGGAGGATAACTCGCTTCACCTGTGGCTCATCAGCGGCTCCACCCTTAAAAGCCTGGAGCTGCCAGTGGTCGTCGCCAGTCCGTACCTCCTATGAGAATAGTCGTCTGTGCCAGCTCTCTCTTCAGAGTTTTGTCCCCTGGTGATGATCCCTGAGCCCCCCACAGTTCCGGTTTTCCTGTGCACTCCCGGACCTCGCCATCCTCTCCCATCCGGCACCGTGGAGAAGCTTCTCTGCAGTCTTTTCTGGGAGCTGAAGATCCCCCTTGTTTAATAAACTTTTGACTTTTTTCACCTCTCTAACAAACGTGGTCTCGTGTGTTCTGCATCTTGGGTCTGCCCTCCCGGAACCATGACAGAACGGACTGGCCAGAACGCAGACACCGTTGGAACACCCACAGAGGTCGCCCAGCTCCGTCATGCCATTTCGCAGCAGGGAGCCCATCTGGGTCAAGTGGACCAGACACTTCAAGCCATGATGACTCGGATACAAGCCCAGTTCAATCGGTTGGAGCAGCAACTGGATCAGCTGCCGGCTGCTGCCTCAGACGCTCCAGCCTCATCCGTCCAGAACCCCTCTGCACCGGTAAGCCCACCCGAACGCCTTCAATCCCGGATTCCTACGCCAGATTGTTTACCGGGGATCTGAACCGTTGCCGGGGATTTTTGCTGCAGTGCGAGCAGGTGTTTTCACTCCAGCCAGCTGTGTTTGGAGCCGACGCAGCAAAGATTCAGTTCATTTTAGGTCTACTGCGGGACCGTGCCCTTACATGGGCGGAGGCTAATAGTTTTCCCACTCCACTCACCCACTTAAGTTATAATGAGTTTCTAGAGGATTTTAAGTTGGTTTTTGATCATCCGGCTCGAGGCGGGGACGCAGCGCGCCGGCTACACGAGCTCCGGCAACGGTCCCGGTCTGTGGCAGAGTATGCGGTGGAGTTTTGGACATTAGTCCCGGACGTCACTTGGAATGACTCCGCCCGCCGGGATGCCTTCTTACGAGGCTTAAATGACATTATAACAGACCGTTTAACCCTTGTTGAGTCACCAACAGAATTAAAAGCCTTGGTCCGCCTGGCTATCAGGGTGGACAACCGGATCAAGGAGCAACGGGCAGGACGGAGCCGCCCCCCCACACCAGCTTCCAACCAGCGGCCGCTGAGCTCGGAGTCCCAGCGGGCCTTTCCCAGCCCCGCCTCTCGCAGTGAGGCCGCCGGAGATTCAGAGGAGCCCATGCAACTTGGTCGCTCCCGCCTCACCCCAGCAGAGTGGAACAGACGCTTAAAGAATGGTGACTGCCTCTACTGTGGTAAGCCAGGCCACTTCATCTCCAACTGTCCAGCCACGTTAAGACTAGACTTGTCCGGCCGTGTAGGGGTCCGGATGAGTCATAACTTAGACCCTGCCCAGGTAAAATGATTGTTGCTCCCTGCAAGAGTACAAATTAGCCCGGCAGCCCTAAATTTGACAGTGTTCATAGATAGCGGAGCAGAGGACAACTTCCTCGACTATGAGTTTGCCCGTCAAGCTAACATCACTTTATTCCCACTGGAAAAGGCCTTGGTAGCTACTAACCTTAGCGGCCAGCCATTCGCCCAAGTGACCCATACTTCTGCTCCATTGGTGTTATCTGTCTCCGGAAATCATAATGAGACCCTCAAATTCAAAGTCATCAGCTCCCCAATTAATCCTATTGTTCTTGGTTACCCCTGGCTCCTCCTCCACAACCCTCAATTAGACTGGCAGGCCGGCAGGGTGCTCAATTGGAGCCCTCATTGTCACGCACACTGTTTGAGCGCGGCATCCCATTCACCTCCGCAAAAACTTCCAGAGTTCGCCCGTCCCGACTTAACATTAGTCCCGGCCGAATACCACGACCTGGGGGAGGTATTTCGCAAGGATCTGGCTCTCTCCTTACCTCCCCACAGGCCTTACGACAGCGCCATTGATCTGCTTCCTGGCGCGCCACTTCCCAGCAGTAAACTTTACAGCCTGTCACGTTCCGAGGTGGCGGCCATGGAAACTTACATCTCGGAGTCCCTCGCAGCTGGCATCATCCGACCCTCAACTTCTCCCGTGGGAGCAGGGTTTTTCTTCGTGGAGAAGAAGGACGGATCCCTCCGACCCTGCATTGACTATCGAGGTTTGAACAACATTACTGTCAAGAACAAGTATCCCCTGCCGCTGCTCTCTTCCTCTTTTGAAGCCCTCCAAGGTTCGGTGATCTTCACCAAGCTGGATCTTCGCAACGCGTACCATCTGGTGCGAATATGGGAGGGCGACGAGTGGAAGACCGGATTCAACACCCCTCTTGGCCACTTCGAATACCAGGTCATGCCTTTTGGACTCACTAATGCTCCTGCGGTATTCCAGGCTTTGGTGAATGATGTTCTTCGTGACGTCCTCAACCGGTTCGTGTTTGTGTATCTGGACGATATTCTAATATTCTCCAAGTCCGTCCAGGAACACCCCTCCCATGTCCGCAGGGTCCTGCAGAGGTTATTGGAGATCAAACTGTATGTAAAGGCGGAGAAGTGCTCCTTCCACACCACCTCGGTTCCTTTTCTGGGGTTCATTTTCGAACAAGGAAGAGCCCGTACAGATCCTGAGAAGGTGAGAGCAGTGTTAGAGTGGCCTACCCCATCCAACCGTAAAGAGTTGCAACGATTCTTGGGCTTCGCAAATTTTTATCGCCGGTTCATCCGGAACTACAGCCAAGTCACTCTGCCTCTGACCCGGCTGACCTCCACCATCCGCCCCTTCTCCTGGACCCCAGAAGCTGAATCAGCATTCCTCCAACTAAAGAAGCTGTTCACTTCTGCTCCGGTGTTGGTACAGCCGGACCCGGAGGGACAGTTTGTGGTGGAGGTGGACGCCTCGGACTGCGGAGTGGGGGCAGTCCTGTCACAACGTCACGGCCCCAAGAACCTTCTCCATCCCTGTGCCTTTTTCTCCAGGAAGCTATCTCCGGCTGAGTGTAATTATGACGTGGGAAATCGGGAACTCCTCGCCATCAAACTAGCCCTGGAGGAATGGAGGCACTGGCTGGAGGGAACCTCAACCCCCTTCATCGTTTGGACGGACCACAAGAACCTGGCCTATGTGCAGGACGCAAAACGGCTCAACGCCCGCCCCAGGTGGTCCCTGTTCTTCAGCATGTTCAGGTTCACCCTGACTTACCGCCCTGGTTCGAAGAACTTAAAGCCAGACGCCCTCTCTCGCCTGTTCACTCCCGCCGAGGTGGACAAGCATCCTGAACTGATACTACCGGCTTCTCTGGTGGTGGGAATCCTCCATTGGGACATTGAGGATCAAATACGCCGTGCCCACAAGAAGGAGGCCGATCCAGGTACTCGTCCCGCAAATCGTCTTTTTGTCCCCAGCTCTGTTCGGTCCCAGGTACTGCAGTGGGGGCACGACTCTCGGCTGTCGGGTCACCCGGGAGTCCACCGCACGGCAACATTGGTTCGGCGCAGGTTCTGGTGGCCCTCCCTCCTGCCGGACGTTCGGGCCTACGTCCGAGCCTGTCCCATTTGCGCCCTTACCAAATCCTCAAACCAACCTCCCGCTGGCCTCCTGCATCCCTTGCCAATTCTATCCCGGCCCTGGTCCCACATCGGAGTGGACTTCGTTACGGGTTTGCCCCCCTCTTGGGGAAAATACGGTGATTCTCACTGTCATTGACCGTTTTTCCAAAGCCGCCCACTTCGTCGCCCTACCAAAATTACCATCGGCCTTGGAGACCGCTCGCATCCTGGTGGACCACGTTTTCCGTCTCCACGGAATCCCCTCGGATATCGTCTCCGACCGGGGTCCTCAGTACGTGTCCCGTGTCTGGAGCGGTTTCACCAAAGCGTTGGGTGCCACGGTCAGCCTATCTTCCGGGTTCCACCAACGGACAGTCGGAGCGGGCCAACCAAGTCCTGGAAACAATGCTCAGGTGTGTCGTTGAAAATAACCCTGCTTCTTGGTTCTCCCATCTGTCCTGGGTGGAATATGCCCACAATACCCATGTTTGCTCTGCCACTGGACTGTCTCCATTTGAAGCCTCCCTAGGATACCAGCCCCCGTTGTTCCCCGCTCAGGAGGATGAGATCGCCGTCCCTTCAGTTCAGGACCATCTGCGTCGGTGTCGGAGGCTGTGGCGCGAGACGCGCGCCGCCCTCCTCCGCTCCTCCGAAGAGAATAAGCGCTTGGCGGATCGCCGACGTTCTGAGGCCCCGTCTTACGCACCAGGTCAGACCGTCTGGCTCTCCGCTAAACATGTTCCCTTGCGTACAGACTGCCGTAAGCTCTCTCCAAGGTTCCTGGGTCCGTTTCGGGTGGAAAGAGTAATCAATCCCACCGTGGTGAAGTTGAAACTCCCTCGGTCCATGCGGGTCCATCCGGCCTTTCACGTCTCCCAGCTCAAGCCAGTGGAAACCTCAGAGCTTTGCCCCCCAGCCAAACCCCCACCACCCCCCCTGCTCATGGAAGGAGGGCCAGTCTACAAGGTGCGACGGCTCCTGGATGTTCGACGGCGGGGCCGGGGGCTCCAGTATCTGGTTGACTAGGAAGGGTATGGGCCCGAAGAGCGTACGTGGATACCTCGCTCCTTCATAGTGGACCCCTCGCTCATTGGCGACTTCCATCGGGCCCAGCCGGGGAAGCCTGGGTCGCCAGGAGTCTCCCATTGAGAGGGGGGTACTGTCAGGATTCGGTGGGTCCGGTCCTGGCAGTTTTATGTTTTATGTTCTGTTTGTTTTGGTGAGTGTCTTTCTGTTCGTGTGTGTGTGTGTGGTGTTCCTTCCTCCCCCTCGCATTGTGACAGCAGATGAAGCGCAGCCGTGGGGGAGGATAACTCGCTTCACCTGTGGCTCATCAGCGGCTCCACCCTTAAAAGCCTGGAGCTGCCAGTGGTCGTCGCCAGTCCGTACCTCCTATGAGAATAGTCGTCTGTGCCAGCTCTCTCTTCAGAGTTTTGTCCCCTGGTGATTATCCCTGAGCCCCCAACAGTTCCGGTTTTCCTGTGCACTCCCGGACCTCGCCATCCTCTCCCATCCGGCACCGTGGAGAAGCTTCCCTGCAGTCTTTTCTGGGAGCTAAAGGATCCCCCTTGTTTAATAAACTATTGAGTTTTTTCACCTCTCTAACAAACGTGGTCTCGTGTGTTCTGCATCTTGGGTCTGCCCTCCCGGAACCATGACAGACTTAGAGGAGGAAACCTTCTGTAGAACCAGACTCAGAAGAGGACACTTTCTGTAGAACCAGACTCAGAGGAGGAGACTTTCTGTAGAACCAGACTCAGAGTAAGAGACTTTCTGTAGAACCAGACTCAGAGGAGGAGACTTTCTGTAGAACCAGACTCAGAGTAAGACACTTTCTGTAGAACCAGACTCAGAAGAGGAGACTTTCCGTAGAACCAGAATAAGAGTAGGATCTTTTCTGTAGAACAACACTCAGAGGAAGAAACCTGCAGAACCAGTCTCAGAGGAGGAGACGTTCTGTTCTTCTAATTGAAGGTTCAAAGATAGAAAGTGATGAAGTGAAAGGACAGGGACAGAGAGCAACAAGCAACATACAGATTTGTCAATAGTTGCATTGAGCTCATTCAGTTCAAATCTTTTACATCCCCCCCATCCCCCTCTCCTCTGGTGTTCCCCAGGGCTCTGTACTTGGTCCCACCTTCTTCATTGTCCATCTCCTCCACTTGTCCATATTTCTCATAAATACATCATGAAGTTTCTTTGCTATGCAGACGACACTCAGCTCTACGCCTCCACCAAACCAACTTCACCCTCCCACCCACCTCCATCAGTGACTATCTACAGGACATCAAGTCCTGGTTCTTCTTCTAATTGATCAAACTCAGCAGTGATAAAGAAGTTCTCCTCATATGATTCAGGTCCATTAAAGTTCCTAGTTTGTCCACCATCATGGACAGCTCCTCTGGTTCCCCTCCAATCAGGGGGAGGAGTCTGGGTGTCTTCCTCGACAGCGCTCTGTTATTTCCAACCCACATCAATAGAATGACTGAGTCAGCATATTTCCACCCTGGTAACATCCACCACTGTTGCTCCTCCCTCTCACCCAGCAGCTCCACACCCTGGTCACCTCCATCTGTTTCCTTCTCTCTGGTCTCCCTCTCAAATCCTCCAGAAACTCCACCTGCTGTCACGTTCTTTTGTATGAATCATCATCAGAACACCTTCCATCCTTCACATGACACTGCTTCTCCAGAAACTCCACTGACTTCAGTTCAACACCTTCACTTCACAATTCTTTTCCAGACATTCAAGTTCCTGATGAAGCTCCTCCCTCTGTACCTCATTGATCTCCTCTGTCCCTCACCCTCCTCCTTCACGTCTCACCAACGTCCACAGTACTTCTCTGACCTCCTCTCTCAGCCTCACTGACCTCCAGCCTGGATGAACATCAGGAGGTCCAGAGCCTTCAGCCAGCAACTCTGGAACTTCTTCTCAACCAACATCCAAATCATCCAATCACTGACAACTTTCAAATCTTGTCTTCAAACTTTGAAACCAGCAGATTCATCATCAAAATAGGACTTTTGAAAGAGTGTAGGATCAGACTTTACTGGTCAGTTTGCAGTTTGGACTCTTATACTAAAATACTGGAAGTGAATCTTAGAGTGAGCACAACTTCTCTCACTCTGGTTTAGAGGAAAGAAAAGAAAAGAAAGAGTTTCTTACTTTGTGTCTGAAGGTCCAGGTTCAGCACTGAAGTCTGGTTGAAAATCTTTGGACCAGTCACTCTTCATAGACAAGCTGCTGGATACTGAAGACCCTGCTGTGTGTGTGAGCTTCCGACGTCTACACACACACACACACACACACACACACACACACACACACACACACACACACACACACACACACACACACACACACACACACACACACACACACACACACACACACACACACACACACACACACACACACACACACACACAGTCAAAATGTTGTAGTAGATCAACAGATCACACTTGGTTCTTATCATTTCATTTCCTGTTTTCAACAAAAGAACTTTAATGTTATTTTCTTCTGGAAAAGTTTTCAGGAATTGATGAGTAAAAATATGTTTGATGAAAGAACTCCAATAACCTTCATGTCATTTCCAATCTGCCATTTGTTTCAAAGTTCCTGGAAAAGTAGTAGCATCTGATCTGGACTCTGACTTTTCCCACAATAATCAGTATGAACAGTTCCAGTCTGGTTTCCCTCAATGAAGCTCAGAAACAGAAACTCTCATCAGAATCACCATCAACCACCTGACTGCAGCTGACTCTGGACTTTTACCCTCCTCCTCCTCCTTCTCCTCCCCCTTCTCCTCCTCCTCCTTGAATCTGAGTGCAGCCTGTGTCTCCAACTCCATATAACCCTCCTCTACAGACTGACGTCCATCAGACTGTCCATCACATCACTGGATTGGTTCCATTCAATTCCATTTGATTCAATTTGATTCAATTCAATTCATAGAGAACCACAATACTCTCAAGGTACTTCTACTGAGAAAAAACTCAACTGTTCCACCAAAGCAAGTCAAAGCAACAGTAGAAAGAAAAAACATTTTAACAGGAAGAAAAGTGCAGAACCAGACTCAGAGGAGGAGACTTTCTGTTCTTCTGGTTGAAGGTTCAAAGATAGAAAGTGAAGAAGTGAGAGGACAGGGACAGAGAGCAACAAGCAACAGACAGATTTGTCTTTAGTGGCATTCAGTTCAAATCTTTTACATCCCCCCCATCCCCCTCTCCTCTGGTGTTCCCCAGGGCTCTGTACTTGATCCCACCTTCTTCATTGTCCATCTCCTCCACTTGTCCATATTTCTCATAAATACATCATGAAGTTTCTTTCTTTCCTTAGGATGACACTTTGCTGGTCAGTTTGCAGTTTGGACTCTTGTACTAAAATACTGGAAGTGAATCTTAGAGTGAGCACAACCTCTCTCACTCTGGTTTTGAGGAAATAAAAGGAAATAAATAGTTTCTTACTTTGTGTCTGAAGGTCCAGGTTCAGTACTGAAGTTTGGTGGATTATCATTGGACTGGTCACTCTTCATAGACAAGCTGCTGAATACTGAAGACCCTGCTGTGTGTGTGAGCTTCTGACCTCTACGTACACACACGCACACGCACACACACACACACACACACACACACACACACACACACACACACACACACACACACACACACACACACACACACACACACACACACACACACAGAGTCAAAATGTTGTATTAGATCAACAGATCACACTTGGTTCTTATCATTTCATTTCCTGTTTTCAACAAAAGAACTTTAATGTTATTTTCTTCTAGAAAAGTTTTCAGGAATTGATCAATAAAAATATGTTTGATGAAAGAACTTCAATAACCTTCATGTCATTTCCAATCTTCCATTTGTTTCAAAGTTCCTGGAAAAGTAGTAGCATCTGATCTGGACTCTGACTTTTCCCACAATAATCTGTATTCTGAATTTCTCCTCTTACAGATTAAACTTGGATTAGAAAGGCCCACAAAGCAACATCAAGTGAGCGGCTCTGCGGTGAAGCCTGGAAGAGCATTAAAATAGAGGAAACCCAGCGAGCGCCTGCTGACGTCATGAGTTCACAACTTCAGCCAGTCATTGCCTGCAAAGGCTTTTCAACAAGTGTGAGAGATGAAGGATTGATTCTCTCTTATTTCATTGGTTCAGTGACTTTTGAGCCTCTGACATGAAGGGATTGTGTTCAAATCCTTTAGTTCCTCACATTGTTATGGGATGTTTTAGTTGAAGCCACTGAATTAAAGCTGAAGTCTGGAGGGTTTCATTTCTATTTCCTGTGGTAATATACAGAACAAAATGAGACAAACTTTGTCTCTGGACAAATCTTTGTGGACCAAACTGTAAGTTAGTGATGTGGGACGTTTGGACTTCAGTGTCATGTGGAGACGTCCACTTCCTTTAAACTCCCTGTTGGAAAGGTGACACTGCTCTGACCTTGGATCAGGTTAAGAGGAGTTAGAAACTCTGACCTGAAAGACAACACATGATCTTCTAGTCTTTGTCCTTTCCACTGCTTGTCCTTGTGTCTTTCATGATCACATTGGGACTGATCATGGGGACGGTGGAATGTCTCTGCACCTCATGTCCTTTACTGCAGCTCTTTTTCTGCTGCCTGTTGAAATCACTTCCGCTCACTTTGGATGACTTGAAATCACTGAGCCTTGAGACGTGTCAATACAGCAGAGCCACTTTTACTACATTTCATCTTTCTATGGAGTTTACATTTAGTGTCCATTCTTCTGTTTGCTGTTTGACTGAATGCAGGAGGGGGGGACGTCTCTTACCTGTCCACACACTCTGGTGGGTCTTCTTCATCCACGTCCCACATGTTGAGTCAGACAGAGAGAAACACACCAACCTGCTCCACACACACACACACACACACACACACACACACACACACACACACACACACACACACACACACACACACACACACACACACACACACACACACACAAAACAGAGAGAAGAAAAACAAGAAGCATAAATAATGAACAAACAGAGGAAATAAGATGAGAGAAGAAAATATAGAAACATGAAAAATACAACAATCAATAGGATTAATGTCAGTTGGAGGTTTCAGGGGAAAAATGAAGCGTCTGGATGATAAATAATGAGATGATTGAGTCGTGTGTGTGTGTGTGTGTGTGTGTGTGTTTTAGACTAACACAAACATGAGCCAATCAGAGTGAAGGAGGGCTGAAGCCCCGCCCACTGCTGAATGTTTTCAGAGTTTCTCCATGGAGAAGAAAAGAAGTGAAGAAAGGAGTTAAATGGAGGATGAAATGTTTGTCCAACAGGTGAAGAAGAAGAAAGCAGCTGTCAGAGGTTTGTGATGGTGTGAATGAAAGAGAAAAAGAGAAGTTAGAAAGTCTTTTGCTCCGTTGTGGAAGCTTCTAAAGAGCTGACAGATTCTCACCTGAACTCTCTTCACTTCTTACAGACACTTTTCCATGTGTGAGGAATCTTGTGGAGAGAAGAAGCTGCTCTTCGTCCGTCTCAGTCCGTCAGTCCATCTCTGATGTCTGACAGCGTCGACGTTCTCTTTCCTGCTCTGACACACCCAGAGGAGGACATTCCTGAGAAAACCTGTTTGAAACCTGCTTCATGACGTCAATCTGAACTTTAAAGTGAAGGTGGAGCTTTAATATAAAGTCTGACTCTTTATTTGGAGGAAGAAGTTTTCTCTTAGAACAGCTGTTCAACATGTGGCTCTTCAGCTCCTCTGTAGCGGCTCCCTGAAGCTTCACTGAATCACACTGAAATCAACATTGTGTTGTGGTTGCACTGGGAAGAAGGGCTCACATTAGAAGGGGGCGGGGCCAGGTGACATAAGTGGAGAGAGGAGGTGTGGTGCACTGACGTCGGGGGTGGAGTCAGAGGGGGCGGAGCTTCACCTGTTGGAATGTTTGGCCTGACAGCTTCAGTCTGTGTGGAGAAACAAAGACTCTCCACTCCACCCACCGTCTGTCTGCTTCCACCACTTCTACACTCTTTTATTTTCATTCTATTTACACACCAGAGTCTTTTTCAAAAGGAATCTGGTCTCTTGTGAAAACCACTTTGAAAAAAACAAGCACAAACTAGTAATGGGGAACAAACAGCTTACAACAGCAAAGATAAAAAACCTTAAATGACCAGAGTTTTAAAACAAAAGAGGTTAAAAATTTTTAAAAAAGACATGAAATTCTATCTAAAAAGAAAAAATATTGAAAGAGTTAAAATGTTGAATTGACTTAATACATTTTAAAGATAAAATATGAAACTGCTGCAAACAGCTGCTAATGAAACGTTGACCAGCCTGGATTGTAACTGAAACTTTATAAAGCAACATCAGACACACTTCAGAGCTTGTATCATAACCAGGGGTCTTCAAGGTTTTCCAGGCCAAGGACCCCAAACTGATGGAGAGACGGAGCAGGGACCCCGACTATATATATTATTATATATTGAAACTGTGTTTTATATGAAGCTGGCCTGGTGCCATGTATAAACAGAGCTACTGTGTTATTGTCCATTCAATACTAAGCTGTTGAAGTAATACACAGGTTGATATTTTCAGGTTTTTAAACATGAACAAGCTGCAGGGTGGCCGTGCCACTGCCTGTTACAAACAGACTTTTTGCCTACGACACTGAGCTGTTGGAATAATTCAGATTCATGTTTTTATCTGAAGCAGACATGTAGAAGTGACGTCAATCCTCAAGCCGTCTGTGGATGCTCACATACTCCCACATTAGTGTGACCTCTGACCCTGATGAGCAGCAACTGATGTGTCCTTGGACGGACGGAGGTCGTCAGGCAGAGGTCAAGCTCTGAAATCCTTCCTCCAGCGCCTCCCAGTGGTCAGGAACTGCTGGTGTCACAGGAGGAGAGAGCACAGCAGAACCTGCCAGTTCCTCCACTGATGGAGACATGGAGGATCTTCCCTTTCTGACGCGCTCCCTCCATCTTCTGCTGGTTTGGAGAAAGCCTTCCATTCTGTCATACATGTGTACGGCCACCTTGCAGAGAAGCGTTCAGTTTGTTCAGCTCAGAGAAAATCAGCAGCATATGAACCTTTGGTTCCCCAGACATTGTGGCTGAAACATGCAGCCAGCTCTGTGAGCTTCTGGAGGAGGAAACACTCCAGAATAGACCAGAGTTTTAGACCAGGAATATCTACCAAAAGGATTTTTGAAGCATTAATGGATGAACTTTTTATATTTATTCTTGTGCCTCCGTCTTTAAGAGGCGAGGTGCTCAGATTACTATTCCTAGGATCACGTTTATTTTTAATCTGCTTCTTCTTCCGCTGGTATTTCTGCACAATCACGATGTCTCCTCATCAGGAAACATGTTTAGTACACAGCTTACGGCCCCTGATGAGGACACCACTTAGCAAGCAGACACACAATCACTGCTTTCACTGTGGGACAGGAAGAGACGGACGTCTCCTAGACACCCTGCAAAGCAAGCAGGCAGACCCACCCTAAGATGGAATGACCTCATCAAGTAGCAGTCAGAGCGAGGCGGGCCTGGGACCGGAGATGAGATCTGGAGTATCAGAGGCAGCATCAGGAACAAAGCCCACATCAAGTGAAAAAACAGGAAGCAAAAATACACTTGAGAACTTTAAAGGATGAAGTTGTTACCACTGTAGGAAACGGATTATTTCACAGCCACTGGAAGTTGAGCTGGAGTGTTTCTAGTGAGCAGGCATGTGAGTGCTTGATTAACTTGATAGATAGCAGGTGAGCAGTGGAGGGAGGGGAGGCAGAGAAGGAGGAACAGCAGAAGGGGCGTGGCCAGCCTTGCCCTGCAGCAAGGTAGAAATAAATAGGAGAGAGAGACAGGCCACAGCCACAGACAGCAGAGAGAGACAGACAAGAAAGACTTCAGAGGGGAAAACACCAGGAAGAAGAGGGAAGAGGGAGGAGACTGCCGATACCCAACTATTCAACTGAGCTGGGGCGCCAAAAGCCAAGAAGATGACATCATCCATCAAGTCCTGGAGATTTTCCAGATTTCAGTATTGAGATAGCAGCAGCAAATTCCTCCAGTGAAATAGGTCATATAACCTGGCCCTGGTATTTTCTATAAGATTAGGGAAGTATGGATGGTTGAAGAGGACCACACAGTGGCATGGTGGTTTTCCCCCTCGCCTCAGAGAGAAATGGTTAAAATACCAGCTGGGGCCTTTCTATGTGGAGTTTGCATGTTTCCCCATGTGTCCATGGGTTTCACACTCCAAAAACATGCATGTAAGGTTAATCGGTGACATAAACTTCCCCTCGGTGTGAACATGTGCGTGTGTTTGTCCTGTGATAGACGGTGACCTGTCCAGGTGTATCCTGTCCTCGTCCATAGCAGGCTGGGATCAGCGTCACTACCCCACCACCATGAGGGGGACACAAGATGGATGGATTATTTAAGAAGTTCTCCTTAGAAGCAGTTTTCTGGAAATTCAGAGGTTTGGAGTCTTGAGTGAAACTTCTGAAAAATGTCATTTATTTGGAAAGGTCTCTATTGATTTCAACATTCTCTATTCTAATCTTTTCTGATTTGTTGTTTTGCACTGATTATTTCAGTTAGTTTGTTGTAGTTTCTCTGATTTATCTTAATGTAAGTAGTAGTGTTGTACCGATACCAGTATCGGGAGGGGAGGGGGCGATACCACAGTAAAAGCTGGTATCGGTAGGTAGGAACTATTATCTCGCTGATACGCATCGCCGTGTGTTTTTCTCTCTCCCGACTCTCCTGTATTCAGGACATGCCGAGGAAAGCCTCATATCTATATTATTTGTTATTTTAATTTTAATTTAACTGCGGTTGCACTACTGTTTTACATGTATTTACCGATACATGGATATTGCACAATTTTTTTTGTCATTTGTGAGCTAAAGCTCAGGTTTAAGAAAAGTTTATTATTATTTCAGTTCCACCCATACCAGGTAGGAAATAAAAAAGTTGTCCTACATTTACTGTGTTGGTGTTTTTTCCCCGTTTCACAAAGGGTTAAGTAGCCAGATGAAGCCATGATAGCAATGATTTATACAACCATGTGAGTATGCAGTTCTTAAGAACTGGAAGAAAAACAGGCCATATCTTTTTTTAAACACTGCGGTAAAGGCAAGTATCGGTATCGGCCAATACAATGCAACCGGGTATCGGTATCGGGACACAAAATTGGTATCGGAAGAACACTAGTAAGTAGTGTAGGCTCTTGTGTTTTAAAAGCTGCTGTTCAACCGGGTATGTTGTTAAATGGTCGTGTTTAGTTTGGAGTTCCAGTCATTTTATTTTGTTAAGGCCTTGGCTATTAATTAGAATAACTTGTTGATCTAATTATTTGATTATATTCGTTGGTTTCAATGTTTCCTTGTTGGCTCTTCTTTTCATGTTTTCGGTGTAAAAACATATCTGTCTTCTTAACTAAGCTTCCAAAGTTCCTCAAACGGCTTGACATGTCAGGACATGTTTGTTGAGGTCCTCTTTGAAGACGGAAAGGGTGGGACACCTGGGACTTGGTGAGAATTGAAGCAGAGAGACATGAACACAGGAGCCCCACCCAGTTTATGAAGTTTGAATCAAAGCCAATGTTTTCACTGACTTTGAAGAGATTCCTGAAATAGGAGTGGCAATTCTTTAAAAACCCAGTATGACTGTCTGAAATAACTGAGGCCAGAATGTCCTCTAGTCTACAAGACAGAACTTTAGCTGAAATATGTACGTCTCCCTTAAGCGAGGATATTGATCTGTAAGAGGAGCCTCTGATGGATCTTTACCTTTCTTTGCAAGGCTTCATGGGAGATTTAGGAAGCTGGCCCAGCTTACTTGTACCAGAAAACATTAAACTCAGCCGGAGCACCGAGAGCCAGGAAAAGTACTCAAACATTCAGCAGGTACTCTGTCAGGTCTTGGGGATTTTCCAGATTGCAAAGAAGAAATCCTCCTCTTGTGACTTGGGCTCGTCTCGCCTCAAGGCTCAAAGCCTATCGAGTCGGTCCACATATTTCCTTGATCCCGCCTCTTCAGATCAACAGTGGGTGGAGCCGGCATGTTGACACACAAAGTTCAGGTCAGACAACAAACTAGTTTCACCGCTACAAAAGTGCAACTCACAGGAAAGAGGCTGGACGTCTTTCCAGGATGTCCACTAATGCAAGACGAGTGTAAAGAGACGGACACAATCTGACTTTGTGTGGCAGAGAAGGTTTCCTACTCTGGAGTCAGACAATAATCCTGCTCTCAATCCACAGTCATTTCAGCTTCAGTTCCACCTCCATGAATACAAAGACCGAGTTTTTCTAAAGGCTGAGAATCAGCTGCAGATTCAATCCTCCTCTCCTCATCCTGCAGATTGCTTCTGTCTTTCTCCTGATCACTGCTAACATTGTCTACAAGTCTAGAGCAGCTATCTGACTCTTTCACTAAACACCTCTTTACCACAAGAGGGACAAACCAACCAAGCTGAACAACTGATCAATTACAAACTATAGAAGCAAAGATTATTTCCTTTATCATACTATCTTAATTCCCTGAGGCCAATTTCTTTAACAAATTGACCCTTAGGGAGCAGCTGGTTGGGCTGAAGGTCTCGCTCAGGGATCCACGGTGCAAACACACACACACACACACACACACACACACACACACAGAGGATATCATGTGTGTGGTGCAGCAGGAAACATAAACACACATTCTGGTAGTTCCAGTTAGAGACGGTATCATTCAGTAGGTTTCAGTGTTTCAGGGGGTTTCAGGGAAAAATTAAGCATCTGGATTATAAATAACAAGATGATTGAAACGTGTGTGTGTGTGTGTGTGTGTGTGTGTGTGTGTGTGTGTGTGTGTGTGTGTGTGTGTGTGTGTGTGTGTGTGTGTGTGTGTGTTAGGGCTGAACAATTTTGGAAAATAATGTAATTGTGATTTGTTTTCTTAATATTGTGATTTAATATGCGATTATTTTTTCAAGGTTCTCTTCTCATGTATTTCTCAAGCAAAAAAGCAATAAGTCAATGTGTATTATAATAAACAATATCAGGTTTATTCTACATAAATTGTTCTTTCCTATAGGTGACACTTTTGTTAAGATAAAGTCAAATGAAGCATGTATTAATATGAAAGACAGTTTATTTATCTTCTAATTACAGTAGTAAACTTACTAAGTACTGTGACTTGCAGTCTTGTAAGCGTTCACCACAACAAGCCAACCGCGTGTCCATTGTGCTGATCAAAGCCCTAAACCCAGGCTTGGTCACTATACTAATGCAGGGCTGGACATTAAGGATCAAAGCCCTAAACCCAGGCTTGGTCACTATACTAATGCAGGGATGGACATTAAGGATCAAAGCCCTAAAACCAGGCTGGGTCACTATACTAATGCAGGGCTGGACATTAAGGATCAAAGCCCTAAACCTAGGCTGGGTCACTATACTAATGCAGGGCTGGACATTAAGGATTTTGAGCGGTTTGCTCATCTACACTGCAGTAGGGAAGCACCGATCCACGTTTTTTCACTTCTAATCTGATCCCGATACTTAAATTTGTTCATCCGCTGATACTATTCTGATAGCAGAGCTCGGTTTGCTTTAATATTATTATCATCATTATTGTAGGGATGCGAACCGATTTGTGATCCGCATTTTGGACGGTGACACGCTGCGTCTTATCTGGAAAATATGCATTTCGATTGGATTACGTCGCATAATTCCTCAGGATTCCCTCGAAATACGTCGTTGGGGAAACTCCTCGTCGGCCGCCATTTTGAATTTTTTACTTCGGTCAACATTCAGACCGTCTCCGGAACGTATTAAAAACTAACTGGACTTCAACACATAAACATAAACTTCAACGGATTAAGTGACGCTTTTGAAAAGTAAACCAAAGTATTTGTGATTATTTTGACTTTCAAATCCCGAAGTTTCATAACTTTTTATGGTTCAGAATAAAAGTTGACTGAGCAGGAAGAGGAGGAGGAGGAAGAGAAAGAAGAGGAAGAGGAAGAGAAAGAGGAGAAATAAGAGACTGGATTTGATTTGTTATTGACCATTAATACAAATACATGACACACATTTCCCATGTTATTAAAAAAAACATGTATATGGATAAACATTTACTAATAAATATGGTGTGGTAGTAGTTAGTATGTAGTAGTATGGTATTAGGGTGTGACAGCACCAATCTTAATACTATCAAATGTATTTCAGACCAAGAAGAAACTTAAAATATATAATATTATTCCTTCAGATTGAAGAGTATAAAGAGACACACCTTCCCTGAAGGTTTCATTGAGATATCTTGATTATTAAAGAAACTACAAGTGGTTTTATATAAAAAGTTTTCGGTCTCAGATCTCTGCACCACTTCGCTTTCAGAAAATTCAACTAATTCATAAACTTCGTTTGCCTATAAATTCCTCATTTGTTAAGATATCTGAATGGTTTTGGTGTCATTTTCTTAGTTTTGTTCTACTCTTTCCAGTGTTACCAGTCACTTTCTATTTGGTTGACTTTTTAATTTGTCTTTACATACCTAATTATTGTTGATTCTATATGAGGCTGTAATAAACTCCTCTCTACAGTAAAGTATGAAATGTACTAATGTATACATGTATTCTCTCAAAAGACAACTTGAGGTTAGTATCAGGTCAGAAAAGGAAGCAGTACAAAGTATTTTTGTTCCATGTGGACAATGTGGGGGTCTGCATGACGTCATCATCTCATAATAAACTAGTTCTATCTTTAGAACCTCAGAGTGACTTTATTAATCCCTGGGGAAATTCTTTAGCAAGGCAGCACCAACAGCAGTGTTTTTAATACAGCACAAATGATTGGGACTATTTTCAGGGAGTTTAGCGTGGAGTAGGACGCAGCTTCACGGAGGTGTGAATCGCCTGCTGACAGCCTGGAGGAGCTGCTGTTCATTGTTTTGATGTCAGTGCTGAGTCAGCGCCGTTCTCCTCCGAGAGCTGGAGTTTGAAAACGCTGACGTCTGGCTGCAGAGCACCGCCTCGCTGTGCTAGGGCTTTGCTAACATACACGTTGCTGTGTTGCTTTACTAACATCCACGTTGCTGCGTTGCTTTGCTAACATCCACATTACTGCGTTGCTTTGCTAACATCCACGTTGCTATGTTGCTTTGCAAACATCTACGTTGCTGCGTTGCTTTGCTAACATCCACGTTGCTGTGTTGGTTTGCTAACATCCACGTTGATGTGTTGCTTTGCTAACATCCACTTTGCTGCGTTGCTTTGCTAACATCCACATTGCTGCGTTGCTTTGCTAACATCCACATTACTGCGTTGCTTTGCTAGCATCCACGTTGCTGTGTTGCTTTGCTAACATCCACGTTGCTTTGTTGCTTTGCAAACATCTATGTTGCTGCGTTGCTTTGCTAACATCCACATTGCTGCGTTGCTTTGCTAACATCCACATTACTGCGTTGCTTTGCTAGCATCCACGTTGCTGTGTTGCTTTGCTAACATCCACGTTGCTGTGTTGCTTTGCAAACATCTACGTTAATGCGTTGCTTTGCTAACATCCAAATTGCTGTGTTGCTTTGCTAACATCCACGTTGATGTGTTGCTTTGCTAACATCCACGTTGCTGCGTTGCTTTGCCAACATCCACATTGATGTGTTGCTTTGCTAACATCCACGTTGCTGTGTTGCTTTGCAAACATCTACGTTAATGCGTTGCTTTGCTAACATCCACGTTGATGTGTTGCTTTGCTAACATCCACGTTGCTGTGTTTCTTTGCTAACATCCACATTGCTGTGTTGCTTTGCTAATATCCACGTTGCTGTGTTGCTTTGCAAACATTGACATTGCTGCATTGCTTTGCTAACATCCACGTTGCTGTGTTGGTTTGCTAACATCCACGTTGCTGTGTTGCTTTGCTAACATCCACGTTGCTGCGTTGCTTTGCTGACATCCACATTGCTGCGTTGCTTTGCTAACATCCACATTACTGCGTTGCTTTGCTAGCATCCACGTTGCTGTGTTGCTTTGCTAACATCCACGTTGCTGTGTTGCTTTGCAAATATCTACCTTAATGCGTTGCTTTGCTAACATCCACATTGCTGTGTTGCTTTGCTAACATCCACATTGATGTGTTGCTGTGCTAACATTCATGTTGCTGTGTTGCTTTGCAAACATCTACGTTAATGCGTTGCTTTGCTAACATCCACGTTGATGTGTTGCTTTGCTAACATCCACGTTGCTGTGTTTCTTTGCTAACATCCACATTGATGTGTTGCTTTGCTAACATCCATGTTGCTGTGTTGCTTTGCAAATATCTACGTTAATGCGTTGCTTTGCTAACATCCACATTGCTGTGTTGCTTTGCTAACATCCACATTGATGTGTTGCTTTGCTAACATCCAAATTGCTGCGTTGCTTTGCCAACATCCACATTGCTGCGTTGCTTTGCTAACATCCACATTACTGCGTTGCTTTGCTAGCATCCACGTTGCTGTGTTACTTTGCTAACATCCACGTTGCTGTGTTGCTTTGCAAACATCGACATTGCTGCGTTGCTTTGCTAACATCCACGTTGCTACATTACTTTGCGAACATCCACGTTGCTGTGTTGCTTTGCAAACATCCACGTTTATGTGTTGCTTTGCTAACATCCATATTACTGCGTTGCTTTGCTAATATCCACATTGCTGTGTTGCTTTGCTAACATCCACGTTGATGTATTGCTTTGCTAACATCCACGTTGCTGCGTTGCTTTGCCAACATCCACATTGCTGCGTTGCTTTGCTAACATCCACATTACTGCGTTGCTTTGCTAGCATCCACGTTGCTGTGTTGCTTTGCTAACATCCACGTTGCTGTGTTGCTTTGCAAATATCTACGTTAATGCGTTGCTTTGCTAGCATCCACGTTGCTGTGTTGCTTTGCTAACATCCATGTTGCTGTGTTGCTTTGCAAACATCGACATTGCTGCGTTGCTTTGCTAACATCCACATTGCTACATTACTTTGCTAACATCCAAGTTGCTGTGTTGCTTTGCAAACATCTACTTTGCTGCGTTGCTTTGCTAACATCCATGTTGCTTTTTTTCTTTATTAACATCCAAGTTGCTGTGTTTCTTTGTTAACATCCACATTGATGTGTTGCTTTGCTAACATCAACGTTGCTGCGTTGCTTTGCCAACATCAACATTGCTGCGTTGCTTTGCTAACATCCACATTACTGCGTTGCTTTGCTAGCATCCACGTTGCTGTGTTGCTTTGCTAACATCCACATTGCTGCGTTGCTTTGCCAACATCCACATTGCTGCGTTGCTTTGCTAACATCCACATTACTGCGTTGCTTTGCTAGCATCCACGTTGCTGTGTTGCTTTGCTAACATCCACGTTGCTGTGTTTCTTTGCTAACATCCACATTGCTGTGTTGCTTTGCTAATATCCACGTTGCTGTGTTGCTTTGCAAACATTGACATTGCTGCATTGCTTTGCTAACATCCACGTTGCTGTGTTGGTTTGCTAACATCCACGTTGCTGTGTTGCTTTGCTAACATCCACGTTGCTGTGTTGCTTTGCAAATATCTACCTTAATGCGTTGCTTTGCTAACATCCACATTGCTGTGTTGCTTTGCTAACATCCACATTGATGTGTTGCTTTGCTAACATCCATGTTGCTGTGTTGCTTTGCAAATATCTACGTTAATGCGTTGCTTTGCTAACATCCACATTGCTGTGTTGCTTTGCTAACATCCACATTGATGTGTTGCTTTGCTAACATCCACATTATTGCGTTGCTTTGCTAGCATCCACGTTGCTGTGTTACTTTGCTAACATCCACGTTGCTGTGTTGCTTTGCAAACATCGACATTGCTGCGTTGCTTTGCTAACATCCACGTTGCTACATTACTTTGCGAACATCCACGTTGCTGTGTTGCTTTGCAAACATCCACGTTTATGTGTTGCTTTGCTAACATCCATATTACTGCGTTGCTTTGCTAATATCCACATTGCTGTGTTGCTTTGCTAACATCCACGTTGATGTATTGCTTTGCTAACATCCACGTTGCTGTGTTGCTTTGCAAATATCTACGTTAATGCGTTGCTTTGCTAGCATCCACGTTGCTGTGTTGCTTTGCTAACATCCATGTTGCTGTGTTGCTTTGCAAACATCGACATTGCTGCGTTGCTTTGCTAACATCCACATTGCTACATTACTTTGCTAACATCCAAGTTGCTGTGTTGCTTTGCAAACATCTACTTTGCTGCGTTGCTTTGCTAACATCCATGTTGCTTTTTTTCTTTATTAACATCCAAGTTGCTGTGTTTCTTTGTTAACATCCACATTGATGTGTTGCTTTGCTAACATCAACGTTGCTGCGTTGCTTTGCCAACATCAACATTGCTGCGTTGCTTTGCTAACATCCACATTACTGCGTTGCTTTGCTAGCATCCACGTTGCTGTGTTGCTTTGCTAACATCCACATTGCTGCATTGCTTTGCTAACATCCACATTACTGCGTTGCTTTGCAAACATCTATGTTGCTGCGTTGCTTTGCTAACATCCACATTACTGCGTTGCTTTGCTAACATCAACGTTGCTGTGTTGCTTTGCAAACATCTACGTTGCTGCGTTGCTTTGCTAACATCCACATTGCTGTGTTGCTTTGCTAACATCCACATTGCTGCGTTGCTTTGCCAACATCCACATTGCTGCGTTGCTTTGCTAACATCAACGTTGCTGTGTTGCTTTGCAAACATCTACGTTGCTGCGTTGCTTTGCTAACATCCACATTGCTGTGTTGCTTTGCTAACATCCACGTTGCTGCGTTGCTTTGCCAACATCCACATTGCTGTGTTGCTTTGCTAACATCCACATTACTGCGTTGCTTTGCTAACATCCACGTTGCTGCGTTGCTTTGCCAACATCGACATTGCTGTGTTGCTTTGCTAACATCCACGTTGCTGCATTGCTTTGCTAACATCCACATTGCTGTGTTGCTTTGTTAACATCCACGTTGCTGTGTTACTTTGCTAACATCCATGTTGCTGTTTTTCTTTGTTAACATCCACGTTGCTGTGTTGCTTTGTGGTGTTTTGAGTTTGAAATCCGTCCAAACAGCAACATGTTGCCATGAAAAGTTGGATAGCACAGTGCTACTTCCCTAGTCTGCTCGCTGGCTGCAAACTGTGGAATGGATTTCCTGACTCATTCCTCCTGGTCTCATTGAGACCCGCCTCCCTTCAGGAAATCCAGTGGATTATTTCAGCACCATGAAGCAGACCAGGATCATGGATCAGAAATCTCTGATCCGTGAATTACGTAAAAACCACTAGCCGGTTAAGACAAGGTGGGCAGATGATTCACTTGCAAAGCTTTTACTAGCCCCGGATGGTCGGACAGTCCTTAATGTCCAGCCCATAAAATGGGCATCATATCTTTCACTATGAACTCCGTTATGGTCTGAGTTAACCTGGTCTGAGTCCAGTATGACCAGTCCACCAGGATCCTGAACCTGGTCTGGGTCCAGTATGACCAGTCCACAAGGATCCTAAACCTGGTCTGAGTCCAGTATGACCAGTCCACCAGGATCCTGAACCTGGTCTGAGTCCAGTATGACCAGTCCACCAGGATCCTGAACCTGGTCTGAGTCCAGTATGACCAGTCCACCAGGAACCTAAACCTGGTCTGAGTCCAGTATGACCAGTCCACCAGGATCCTAAACCTGGTCTGAGTCAAGTATGACCAGTCCAACAGGATCCTGAACCTGGTCTGAGTCTAGTATGACCAGTCCACCAGGATCTTGAACCTGGTCTGAGTCCAGTATGACCAGTCCACCAGGATCCTAAACCTGGTCTGAGTCCAGTAGGACCAGTCCACCAGGATCCTAAACCTGGTCTGAGTCCAGTAGGACCAGTCCACCAGGATTCTTCACACATTCACATTCATTCAGATGTTCTTTTGTTAACTTTATTAATGAGCTGATTTTCAGGAACAGTTTTGACAACTGACCCCTAAATATATATATTTTTTAATGTTTTTGGGGTAATTTTCAACAACCAGGGACATGACATAGAGAATCCAATCAATGATGAACGAAGGAGATGGAAAATAAATCCAAGAAATGTAAAACAAAGTTCACTCATATGATGAGAAAATGTAAGAAGAATTCTTTTAAGAAAGTACCAGAAAACAATAAAGACCATGTCAGCAGTACATAGAAGGTTCTACATAGTATCATTCAACAGGCTTCCAGTAAGGATACCGTTATTGAAAACAGACACACTTCACAAACTACAGACCCACAATTCTCCCAAATCCTAGAAAAACTCTTCAACGACATACTAGATACATTCAGAGAAATGAAATCTAATTCATTAAATCTAGGTCAAACCAAAATCATGATATTTGGAAAATATGAAATAAATAAACAGGTAAAGGTTCAAGTAGAGAGTGTAAATAGAGAAAAGGTGATTGAAGACAAATTTCTAGAAAAATGTAAGGATGAGTACGAGCACATTACAACTCTACAAAGCTGATTTCCTTTGATCTCAGCGTCTCCATGGCTCCAGTGCTGATCTCCTATCAGATCAAAGGAGATCAGGGCCTTTTGCCATGGAGATGCTCAGATCCAAGATTTCCTCCGGCTTTGATCTCCGTTGATCTCCATCCGGTGCCTCTCCCATCCACTTTGTGATGAAAGGCTCAATATTGTTCTTTTTCACAACCTTGGTGATGACGTCATCATTAGATTCAGGTATGATGAAGCAGGCAGAGAACTAAAACATGCAGGACACCAGCACTCTCTGACCCAGTTTGGACACCCTGTCGTAGACCATCAAGAGACAGCTTAGTTTTATCCTACTGATGACGTGTTGCTGCAATAGTCATCTTGCTCAGTTTCAAGTTTTTTCCCACAGACATCAGAGCACTCTGTAACAGGATTTGACAGATAGTGACGGGGCGCGGCCAGCAGGGGCCAGCAGCGAGGCTGACTTGCTCTTTGACCGTGTGACTGTGGTGACCAAATCCAGGGGGCGTATTACATTGGTTATTGATGTAGCTTAAAGAGGTGGAACAGATTAAACATTCAGATGAAACAATCAGCAAATAAAAGTCAAATGAAGAAAACGTACAAGGGCTTATTAGTCAATGATATCAGTGATTTCATGTCTGTTTTTTTACTATTTCCAATAAAAACCACAGAAAGATTAAAAGAGACAACAGATGGATATCATTACAAATGAGTCAGAAGAGAGGAATCCCTGGATAAACTAGTTATTGAGGTACAATCGGATGACTGGGAACTCATTTATAAAGGAAAAGACGCCCTGTCACTATGAGTGTACAATCAAACAATACAAGAGAAAGTGAAATATGGATCTGGACTCTGGGAGCAGTGGGCGGAGCTGAGGTTGCACCGTGAGAGAGAGCGAGAGAGAGAGAGAGAGAGAGAGAGAGAGAGTGGACAAAGATAGAGACTGAGACTGAGACTGAGACTGAAACTGAGTTTTACACTCGGACTTGGACTTGGAGTGGAGTGGATTAGTCTGGAGGCCCAGGCACATGACCACCTCAGCTTCCACTCAGAGCCCAGACCAGCTGTTCAGATTTGGACACTTGGAGCTGAGAAGGGGGAGGCTCCATGATTCCTCTTCATGCAGAGGTTTTATTTCCCTTTGCCACTGAAGGCAACACACTCACTAGCCACCAGTCCACAGATGAAAACACAAAATCATTTGTGTACACAGAAAGTCCAGTTAAGATGGAGACGGGTTGTGAATGACACAGATGCTACTGGTACAGTATGAGAGTCTGACTGCTTTCAAAAGGTCCAGTGATCATACAAGCGTATCAGTCACTCTCATACTTTCTCATGGTTCTATTGACAATGAGAAGCAACAACACAACACTACTGCTTGGACATGTTTGCTGGATCACATCATGGATGATGGATGGATGGATGGATGATGGATGTAATATACAGACATGACTTATGTTCACTCTGGAGGTGAGGGGGGAACTCCTGTTCTCACTTTCATTGTCACTTTAATTTGAAAAAAACATATATTCTATTTTCACCAAGATGTTAGTGAGTTAGTTTTACCAGTAAATGGCTGCTCCATCCTCACTTCTCCTATAACCAGGCCCAAACACACACACACCCCCCCCCACACACACACACACACACACACACACACACACACACACACACACACACACACACACACACACACAACAGCCGGGCCTCCTGGGGGTCGTTTGGAGGGTCATAATTTATTTACACATGTTATAGATAATATCAAAGTAAGTGATGTATTAGTCAATGATATCAGTGATTTCATGTCTGTTTGTTTTAGTTTTTTTACTATTTACAATAAAAAACACAGAAACATTAAAACAGACAACAGATAGATGTCAACACAAATGAGTCAAAACAGAGCAGTCCCTGGAAAAACTAGTTATTGAGGTACAATCAGATGACTGGGAACTCATTTATAAATACGAGAAAAAGTGAAATATAAAGATGTTTAATGGATGACAAAGGGCTTAAAAAATGCATCCAAGGAGAAGAATACATGACATAGAGAATCCAATAAATGATGAACGAAGGAGATGGAAAATAAATCCAAGAAATGTAAAACAAAGTTCACTCATATGATGAGAAAATGTTAGAAGAATTCTTTTAAGAAAGTACCAGAAAACAATAAAGACCATGTCAGCAGTACATAGAAGGTTCTACATAGTATCATTCAACAGGCTTCCAGTAAGGATACCGTTATTGAAAACAGACACACTTCACAAACTACAGACCCACAATTCTCCCAAATCCTAGAAAAACTCTTCAACGACATACTAGATACATTCAGAGAAATGAAATCTAATTCATTAAATCTAGGTCAAACAAAAATCATGATATTTGGAAAATATGAAATAAATAAACAGGTAAAGGTTCAAGTAGAGAGTGTAAATAGAGAAAAGGTGATTGAAGACAAATTTCTAGAAAAATGTAAGGATGAGTACGAGCACATTACAACTCTACAAAGCTGATTTCCTTTGATCTGAGCGTCTCCATGGCTCCAGTGCTGATCTCCTATCAGATCAAAGGAGATCAGGGCCTTTTGCCATGGAGATGCTCAGATCCAAGATTTCCTCCGGCTTTGATCTCCGTTGATCTCCATCCGGTGCCTCTCCCATCCACTTTGTGATGAAAGGCTCATTATTGTTCTTTTTCACAACCTTGGTGATGACGTCATCATTAGATTCAGGTATGATGAAGCAGGCAGAGAACTAAAACATGCAGGACACCAGCACTCTCTGACCCAGTTTGGACACCCTGTCGTAGACCATCAAGAGACAGCTTAGTTTTATCCTACTGACGACGTGTTGCTGCAATAGTCATCTTGCTCAGTTTCAAGTTTTTTCCCACAGACATCAGAGCACTCTGTAACAGGATTTGACAGATAGTGACGGGGCGCGGCCAGCAGGGGCCAGCAGCGAGGCTGACTTGCTCTTTGACCGTGTGACTGTGGTGACCAAATCCAGGGGGCGTATTACATTGGTTATTGATGTAGCTTAAAGAGGTGGAACAGATTAAACATTCAGATGAAACAATCAGCAAATAAAAGTCAAATGAAGAAAACGTACAAGGGCTTATTAGTCAATGATATCAGTGATTTCATGTCTGTTTGTTTTTTTACTATTTCCAATAAAAACCACAGAAAGATTAAAAGAGACAACAGATGGATATCATTACAAATGAGTCAGAAGAGAGGAATCCCTGGATAAACTAGTTATTGAGGTAGAATCGGATGACTGGGAACTCATTTATAAAGGAAAAGACGCCCTGTCACTATGAGTGTACAATCAAACAATACAAGAGAAAGTGAAATATGGATCTGGACTCTGGGAGCAGTGGGCGGAGCTGAGGTTGCACCGTGAGAGAGAGCGAGAGAGAGAGAGAGAGAGAGAGAGAGTGGACAAAGATAGAGACTGAGACTGAGACTGAGACTGAGTTTTACTCTCGGACTTGGACTTGGAGCGGAGTGGATTAGTCTGGAGGCCCAGGCACATGACCACCTCAGCTTCCACTCAGAGCCCAGACCAGCTGTTCAGATTTGGACACTTGGAGCTGAGAAGGGGGAGGCTCCATGATTCCTCTTCATGCAGAGGTTTTATTTCCCTTTGCCACTGAAGGCAACACACTCACTAGCCACCAGTCCACAGATGAAAACACAAAATCATATGTGTACACAGAAAGTCCAGTTAAGATGGAGACGGGTTGTGAATGACACAGATGCTACTGGTACAGTATGAGAGTCTGACTGCTTTCAAAAGGTCCAGTGATCATACAAGCGTATCAGTCACTCTCATACTTTCTCATGGTTCTATTGACAATGAGAAGCAACAACACAACACTACTGCTTGGACATGTTTGCTGGATCACATCATGGATGATGGATGATGGATGGATGGATGATGGATGTAATATACAGACATGACTTATGTTCACTCTGGAGGTGAGGGGGGAACTCCTGTTCTCACTTTCATTGTCACTTTAATTTGAAAAAAACATATATTCTATTTTCACCAAGATGTTAGTGAGTTAGTTTTACCAGTAAATGGCTGCTCCATCCTCACTTCTCCTATAACCAGGCCCAACCCCCCCCCCCCCCCCCCCCAAACACACACACACACACAACAGCCGGGCCTCCTGGGGGTCGTTTGGAGGGTCATAATTTATTTAAACATGTTATAAATAATATCAAAGTAAGTGATGTATTAGTCAATGATATCAGTGATTTCATGTCTGTTTGTTTTAGTTTTTTTACTATTTACAATAAAAAACACAGAAACATTAAAACAGACAACAGATAGATGTCAACACAAATGAGTCAAAACAGAGCAGTCCCTGGAAAAACTAGTTATTGAGGTACAATCAGATGACTGGGAACTCATTTATAAATACGAGAAAAAGTGAAATATAAAGATGTTTAATGGATGACAAAGGGCTTAAAAAATGCATCCAAGGAGAAGAATACATGACATAGAGAATCCAATAAATGATGAACGAAGGAGATGGAAAATAAATACAAGAAATGTAAAACAAAGTTCACTCATATGATGAGAAAATGTTAGAAGAATTCTTTTAAGAAAGTACCAGAAAACAATAAAGACCATGTCAGCAGTACATAGAAGGTTCTACATAGTATCATTCAACAGGCTTCCAGTAAGGATACCGTTATTGAAAACAGACACACTTCACAAACTACAGACCCACAATTCTCCCAAATCCTAAAAAAACTCTTCAACGACATACTAGATACATTCAGAGAAATGAAATCTAATTCATTAAATCTAGGTCAAACAAAAATCATGATATTTGGAAAATATGAAATAAATAAACAGGTAAAGGTTCAAGTAGAGAGTGTAAATAGAGAAAAGGTGATTGAAGACAAATTTCTAGAAAAATGTAAGGATGAGTACGAGCACATTACAACTCTACAAAGCTGATTTCCTTTGATCTGAGCGTCTCCATGGCTCCAGTGCTGATCTCCTATCAGATCAAAGGAGATCAGGGCCTTTTGCCATGGAGATGCTCAGATCCAAGATTTCCTCCGGCTTTGATCTCCGTTGATCTCCATCCGGTGCCTCTCCCATCCACTTTGTGATGAAAGGCTCATTATTGTTCTTTTTCACAACCTTGGTGATGACGTCATCATTAGATTCAGGTATGATGAAGCAGGCAGAGAACTAAAACATGCAGGACACCAGCACTCTCTGACCCAGTTTGGACACCCTGTCGTAGACCATCAAGAGACAGCTTAGTTTTATCCTACTGATGACGTGTTGCTGCAATAGTCATCTTGCTCAGTTTCAAGTTTGTTCCCACAAAGAGCCTGAACAGGGATTTGAACCCTGGACCCTCAAATTAAAAGTCTGATGCTCTACCATCTGAGCTGCCCAGGCCTGCCAACACAGTGTTGTGTCTCCATATGATTCTCACTTCTGAGTGAGACGAAGCAGACACTGATCCTGACCACCAAGGTGCAGAAGTAGAGACTCTTCTTGCTCGCTGTTTTGAAACTCAACAAATGTTTCGTCCATTGTTCCTTCCTGAAGAAGCTGAAAAGCTCCGCTCTGGATTTGAAAACAATCAGGAAACATGTGAGCAGACTGCTGGCTGTACTGCATGATATTTTCTCACTGCCTGATTGGCTGCAGGTGAGAAGTTTTGCTTCAGGAAAACCAGTTTTCTCTCCATTTGAAGCTGGAATGAAGAACTGCTTGGTTTTACAGCAAACCTGAACAGGGATTTTTAAAAACCCCGACAACAAAATGAAAGAGAATCATCACAGCCAGATTCTGGTTTGAGTTTTCTATCTCATTGAACTCATTTCTCAGAGCAGCTGGATGGAATATTGCAGAAAGTATTTAACCTTCTGGAAATGGAGGTCATCTTCAAACAGTACTATCTGGGCCAAATCTAAAAACGTCCAAACTACTCAGCAGGAAACATCAGGGGACAGTCTTCTGTAGTAATAAGACTTTAGCTGAGTATTTGCTGTGAAGTATTCTGGAATGACAGGAGTAAAATCCAACCTGTCACTGGATGGTTTGTGTTCTGGTAATGGATGGTTTGTGTTCTGGTAATGGATGGTTTGTGTTCTGGTAATGGACCATCAAAGCAGCAGTTCCATTGTTCCGCTGAAGAAATGGAACTACTGACCATCAGGTACAAAAACAAACCCTGAGCTAAACAAAATACTAACACAATGTAGTTTTATACTTTAAGGGTGATTGTAGATCAGTGGTAGAGTCGGTCGTCCAATAACTGGAGGATTGGCAGTTTGAATCCCACTCTGTCAAAAAGTCATTGTGTCCTTGGGCAAGGCACTTTACCCACATTGCCTCATATGAATGTTGGTGGTGGTCTGAGGGGTTGTTGGTGCAAAATGTCAGCTACGCCTCTGTCAGCAGCCCCAGAGCAGCTAAGGCTACTACGTAACTTAGCATCACTGGAGGGACTGGAATGAATGAATAATGATCTCTGGATGTGCTTTGAGTCAGCGTGAAGAAAGTACTATATAAATCCAATTAATACAGTTTTCATGCATCCCACAGTCACTAATGGTTACTAATGGGTACTAATGGGTACTAACCAGGCACAGTTGGTGGTAGTAATGATTGTGTGAAATGACTGATTAGTTATGCTTTACATCCACAAGACAAGAGGATTGTTAGAATGTGTTTGAGAATTCACACTTAATATAGACATAGAGCATTTAGACATAGAGCATGTAGACATAGAGCATTGAGACATAGAGCTTAATACATAGAGCATATAGACATCGAGCCTATAGACATACAGCATGTAGACATAGAGTATATAGACATAGAGCAAGTAGAGATATAGCATGTAGACATAGTGCATATAGACATAGAGCAAGTAGACATAGAGCATGTAGACATAGAGCATATAGACATAGAGCATATAGACATAGAGCATATAGACATTGAGTATGTAGACATAGAGCATGTAGATATAGAGCATATAGACATATAGTATAGAGACATATAGCATGTAGACATAGAGCATATAGACATAGAGCATAATGACATAGAGTATATAGACATAGAGCATGTAGACATAGAGAGTGTTAGTCGTAGAGCATATTGACATAGAGTATGTAGACATAGAGCATGTAGAGATAGAGCATATAGACATATAGTATGTAGACATAGAGCATGTAGAGATAGAGCATATAGACATAGAGTATATCGACATATAACATGTAGACATAGAGCATGTAGACATAGTGTATATAGACATAGAGCATATAGACAAAGATTATGTTGACATAGAGCATATAGACATAGAGTATGTATACATAGAGCATGTAGACATAGAGCATATAGACATAGGTCTTGTAGACATAGATTATGTAGACATAGAGCATATAGACACCGAGCATTTAGACATATAGCATATAGACATAGAGCAAGTAGACATAGAGCATGTAGACATAGAGCATAAAGACTTAGAGCATATAGACATAGAGTATGTAGACATAGAGGCATGTAGACATAGAGCATGTAGACATAGAGAATATAGACATAGAGCATAAATACTTATAGTATATGGACATAGGGCATATAGACAAAGAGCATGTAGACATAGAGCATATAGACATAGAGCATATAGACATTGAGTATGTAGACATAGAGCATGTAGATATAGAGCATATAGACATATAGTATATAGACATATAGCATGTAGACATAGAGCATATAGACATAGAGCATAATGACATAGAGTATATAGACATAGAGCATGTAGACATAGAGAGTGTAGTCGTAGAGCATAAAGACTTAGAGAATATAGACATAGAGTATATAGACATAGAGCATATAGACATAGAGCATGTAGACATAGAGCAAGTAGACATAGTGCATGTAGCCATAGAGCATAAAGACTTAGAGAATATAGACATAGAGCATATAGACATAGAGCATGTAGACATAGAGCAAGTAGACATAGTGCATGTAGACATAGAGTATGTTGGAATAATTCTACGTAAAGTTATCACGAATGGATGGATGATGGAAGGATGGATGGAAGGATGGATTGGTAGATGGATGGATGAATGGATGAATGACAGATGGATGACAAATTGATGGATGGATGGATGATGGATGATGGATGGATGGATGGAAGGAAGGTTGATGAATGGATGGATGGAGGGTGGGATGGATGGATGAATGACGGATAGATGATGGATGGATGGATGGATGGATGGATGGATGGATGGATGGATGGATGGATGGATGGATGGATGGATGGATGGAAGGAAAGATGATGGATGGATTGATGGATCGAAGGATGGATTGGTAGATGATGGATGCATGATGGATGCATGATGGATGAATGGATGGATGATGGATGGAAGGAAGGAAGGAAGGAAGGAAGGAAGGAAGGAAGGAAGGAAGGAAGGAAGGAAGGAAGGAAGGAAGGAAGGAAGGAAGGAAGGAAGGAAGGAAGGAAGGATGGATTGGTAGATGGATGACGAATGGATGGATGATGGAAGGATGGATGGACGGAAGGATTGGTGGATGGATGGATGAATGGATGAATGACGGATGGATGACAGATTGATGGATGGATGGATGATGGATGGATGGAAGGAAGGTTGATGAATGGATGGATGGAGGGAGGGAGGGATGGATGGATGAATGGATGAATGACGGATATATGATGGATGGATGGATGACTGATGGATGGATGGTTGGATGAATGATGGATTGCTGGATGGATGGATAGAAGGAAGGATGATGGATGGATTGATCGATCGATTGATGGAAGGATCGAATGATGGATTGGTAGATGATGGATGCATGATGGATGAATGAATGGATGATGGATGGAAGGAAGGATGATGGATGGATTGATAGATGGAAGGATGGATTGGTAGATGAATGGATGGAGGACTGACGGATGGATGACAGATTGATAAATGGATGGATGGATGGAGGAAGGTATATGAATTGATGGATGGATCGAGGGATGGGTGGATGAATGAGGGATAGATGACAGATGGATGGATGAATGGAAGGATGATGGATGGATGGATGGATGGATGATGGATGGATGGAATATACAGACATGACTTATGTCCACTAGGAAAAAGTTTCCTTTACTCAGTATTGGTGTGAATCTTGGGAACAAATGATAGAAGAAAGTTTTTCTTTTCAACTTTTTAAAGAATCCATGACTTTTCAGGCTTTTGGGTTCTTTGTAGAACAATGTGACGGTTCCAACAACAACAAGGGAGCTTTACTGGTGACAATAAATTATAAAATAATAATTAAATACAAAAAAGTGAAAAAGGGGTCGGATTTTATTTTTCTTAATTTTGTATTGAGGTGTCGGTCAAAATCTGGGAGGGGCCGGATCCTGTTCCTGCAAGATCCGGCCCAGATTAAGGTCTCTGCTTATGTAAAGACGTCTTTGTCCATTAAGCTCCTCATATGTTGGAAACTGTGTTGATGAATTTCAAAAACCTCTCTTTTTGTTTCCGCCCGGTTTCGAACAGGGGACCTTTTGCGTGTGAAGCAAACGTGATAACCACTACACTACAGAAACTCTGCTGGAGGTTAACAGGGTCGTGTGAAAACATTTGACTCCAAGCAGCAACTCAATCCAGAAGAGACTGGAACAAGAACACAGCTCCTTGGACCGCTTGGTTTCCTCACTCAGCTCATCTCACTCTGAGGGAAAAGTTGTTCTGGATGATAAAAAAGTTCTTCTGAGAACATCAGTCCTCATCACTTTCTGCAGAGGAACATAGAGAGTGAGCTACCAGCAGCTGCTCTCTGTGGAGGAGAACATCAGTCCTCACCTCCACCCTTTCTGACAGGGTGAAGGTGTGTGTGTGTGTGTGTGTGTGTGTGTGTGTGTGTGTGTGTGTGTGTGTGTGTGTGTGTGTGTGTGTGTGTGTGTGTGTGTGTGTGTGTGTGTGTGTGTGTGTGTGTGTGTGTGTGTGTGTGTGTGTGTGTGTGTGTGTGTGTGTGTGTGTGTGTGTGTGTGTGTGGCTGTTTGTCTCTGACTGTCCTGTGATGGAGGAGACCCTCCAGAGGGGATCCTGTCCTCGTCCATAGTAATGTGGGAGCAGCTAGTTACAGTTATTTCCTTATTTAGTTGTCAGGTTAGTGAAATATCTCCTAAAATGTTCTGACTCCAACCATGAAATCCTCACTAACAGACAACACTTCCATAAATCCTCCCCTCCAGCAAGCAGCCACACACCACAATCCAGAGTGTCCTGGTGAGAGAGGGACAGTGTCCTGGTGAGAGATGGACAGTGTCCTGGTGAGAGAGGGACACATGCTGCTCAGGGCTTGTCCTCCGTGTCTTACATCAACTGATTCAGTTCAATCAAAACCACCAAAACAAGGATTTAGCTCAGTGGTAGAGCACATGCTTAGTATGCAGCATCTCCGAGCTTTATGTTTGACATCAACAGCAGCAAGTAGATTAATAGTGAGTTAGTGTCTCTTGATGTTGAGGAGACAAGAGACAAACAGGCTCTGACACGTCTCACTCACAAACATGAGACACTTTTCTGTCCCATTCTACAAACTTCTTCAAGTCTTCTTCACCATCGCTCTATATTCTTCATCATCTTTGACAGGTGAAGCCACTCAGAGTAGTGACGGTGGTATAGTGGTAAGCATAGCTGCCTTCCAAGCAGTTGACCCGGGTTCGATTCCCGGCCGTCACAGAGGAGAGACTTTCCTCTACTATTTGGGATGTTGGATCTTTTTCAGTTCTTTCAAACCTTTAATCAAACACTCAGTCTCCTGATTATTGAATGTCCACTTAGAGAAAACACAACTCTTGGCCAAATGAGCTACACCCTTCCAAAAAAACCAGCTCCAGCAACCAGACACACAACACGGTAGAATCCTCTCCTTCCATGCAGGAGTCCAGGGTTTGATTCCCGGCCAATGCAACATGTTTTTAACCCTCCTCCTGTGTGAGCTTTCACAACCCAGTCACATGTTAACGGCTCAGTTTTGATCTGAGTCTTAGGCTCCGTTTACACCACAACATTCCAAGTGACAACAACTTGTCCGTTAAGGAAAAGTGAATGTTCTGCCTTCAATAATGAATGTTCAGTTATTAGATTGTAAATTGCTAGGTTCGGACTTCCTGTTCTTCAGAATGTATTTTATGTTGTTTGTTGTTCATCTTCGCCTTAGTGCCTTTATTGTGACACAGGAAGTGAGTCACCGGAAGTATCAAGTAAAGCTCAGAGACAGTTGTACGATACCTTCCAAACATCCTCTTTCTTCAGTTTTTTATGCGTGCAATCCATCAGGAAGCAATAACTGTAAGTTGTGTGTTGGCCTAGTATGGCAATGACTTGAGTATTTGTTAGCATGAAGGCTAGTTAGCAGTCGTGCTAATTAGCATTCGCGTTAGCATATGTACTGAGGTAGGCAGTTTACGACAGTTGAATGTGCTAGTTTAGTCATGTTCATCTGCATGTTTACCTGTGTACCAGCTTTGTCTCTTTGTAACAGAGATTCTGTGTCTTTTCTTTTTTAGTTTCACTCTGTTTGAATGTCAGTGACTTACCAGGAACAAGTCATTAAAGGAGCAAGGCTGCTCACTTCCCTGGCTCTCAAAAGAGTTTGGCTGGCTGTTTCATCTATGTCAACACTGCAGCAGTATAACACATAGAGAGAACAGTACAGTTATTGATAATGTCATCAATAATGTCCCAGAGTTTGGACTTGTGAAAAATATCTATGTAGTAAATGGATCAATGGATTGTTTCAAATGCCAACCTCTTTCCACAGTTGAATGGAATGAGCATTATTTAGCTTATGAGGTAGAAGTTCCCCATCTTGCCCAAGCAAATGTTTGTGTAGA
Source organism: Lipophrys pholis (assembly GCF_963383615.2). Lineage (NCBI taxonomy): Eukaryota > Metazoa > Chordata > Actinopteri > Blenniiformes > Blenniidae > Lipophrys > Lipophrys pholis. The sequence goes on from NW_028292149.1 coordinate 467,253, forward strand.
TGAAGAACGTATTGATCCTACAGCCTACAGCAAGTACATCTCAATTAACTCACTGACATCATTGCACATACAAACCAGTTTGAAGAAAAAAAAATAGTGTCTTCATTTCAGTGTTTATGGGTTCATTTGGTATGAGGATGTATATTTCTATCTGATTTCAAAGAAATGTCTGTAAATTTTACCTCATCCTTCAAAAGAAACTTGTCTTCATTTCCTGTTTTCTCATGAATTTGTGGTTTTCTAAATAAAATCCATTCACTTGAATAAAGGAAAGTGTATTTCTTAGATCAAGTTTATCTATATTATACAAATCAAACCTCAGCTTCAAAAATGTACGAATTGTCAAATAAACCCTGTTTCTTCTAAAATAAAAGTCAAAACAAGTTAATTTCAAGATTGTTTGACTTAACAAATTATTTTAGAAGCATTGTCTTAAAACAAGTACCTCTGTCTTTCTGAAATATTACTTTTTAGGTATATATATATTCAATCAAGTGGGATGAAACATTTTGTCTAAAAACAAGATGAAAACACTTGGCAAGAGTTTTGAGTTTTTTGTGCAAATTATCCGTTTTTAACAGGATGAAAAATTCAATTGGAACACATTTGTAAAAGACTGCACTTTGTTTTTAAATTCATCAAACTAGCACAAAACATATGCTCCAGTCTAAGCCTCATCACAACCGATTTGATGACTCCCAGTCATAACGCCATTCGGGGGTGTGGCTTTGGCCACGTTCGCCATTGAACAGGAAGTGCAATGTAAATAGTCTGAACATGGTCAGTTTGACCTTCAATTTGATATGTTGCATCAGAGCCCTCATCACAGCCGCAAAACAATTATGACCATCAGCCATGGCGCCACCTGTTGGAAACAGGAAGTGGAGTGTATATAACCTGAACTGGAAGTTTTGCCAACGTTTTTGCCAGTAGATGGCACGCACTTCCAAGTACGGCGGGTTGTGACCCGGGCTTTACTGATGTGATGCTGAAATTAAGCAAAGAATTAATAACTAGGCATGTGAATACAATATGTCTGCTCCTTTGCCAGCTTCACCACATATTCAAATACACAAATGACACACATTTGAGTAGTATTTTTCATTTATTAAAACAGAACTGGGCATCAAATAACATGCATACATGGTTTCTTGATAATAAACGTTTCTTCAAGGCATGGATGTTATGAATAACAGAGCTGTACACAGTCCACCACCTCTACACAGGACCTGAGTCACTGGATCTTTAACGAAGAAAATATATATTGATATTATAGACCGTTTCTGAAACATACACTCAACACAAACACTGGGTATGACATCACTGGCTGTGACTTTGATCTAATGGCTTTGATCCCTAAGATGGAAGGTTGATGATGTCACAAGAAGTCTGCAAGCTTTGATCTCTGAGATGAAATGTTAATGTCATAAGACGTCTGCAACTGAACTTTGTGCCTTTAAAGTGAAAACACAAACATTTTGACTGTTCACCCGCAAGAACATAGCACCAGCGAACACAGTAGCCAACACTTATATAAATATTTTAAATTTTAATAGTTTTAATTCTTATAGTTTTATCTTTTTAAAAGGTTATAGAAATGGCACAAAGAAGCAGAAGCAGAGAAGATTTTAAACGAGGCGCTTTCGTGGCTCCTAAGCCTGATATTGCTCATGAGATGCTAAAGCTGGAGTATCGTATCGGTGAACTCGTGAAGATACGTGAGGAAATATTAAAGCTGAAAAATGCTTTCAACAGCTTTGAATTAATGAGAGTTGAAGAAGAGCAGATGATGAAAAAATCCATACTGGAGCGCCTCCGGGTGACTGCTGGACTGGTGCAGGAAGGAAGACAGAAGAAGACTGAGGCCTCCCCAGACAGGGACTTCAGACATGAAGTGGAGGAGAGTCTGTCTGCAAAGCGGCACATTGCCTTTGCAGAGCTGGATGAAATACAAAGGCAGGACCTCCAGAAAGGAGAGGACAGGGAGACGGAGAAGCTCAAAGCTCTGGAGGAGATGCTCCATCAGGTGTTGGAGGAGAGAGACAGGCTCCGGGCTGAGAAGGAGACCCTGCTAGAGGAAAAAGAGTCCCTCCATAGTCAAAGCAATACAATGTTGGCTGAGAAGATCAGCCTAGTGGCCAACAAGGTCTTAGAGGAGGAAAAGGAGTCCCTCCAGAGTCAGTACAATACTGTGCTCGAGGAAAAAGAGGTCCTCCACAGTCAATTCAGTACCCTGCTGGAGGGAAAGGAGACCCTCCACAGTCAGTACAAGACCCTGTTGGAGGAAAAGGACACCCTCCACAGTCAGTACAATACGGTGCTGCAGGAAAAAGAGTCCCTCCACAGTCGGTACAATACTGTGTTAGAGGAAAAGGAGTCCCTCCACAGTCAGTACTATACTGTTTTGGGGGAAAAGGAGTCCCTCCACAGTCAGTACAATACTGTGTTGGAGGAAAAGGAGTCCCTCCACAGTCAGTACAATACTGTGTTGGTGGAAAAAGAGTTCCTCCACAGTCAGTATATTACCATGTTGGCTGAGACACTCAGGGTTGTGGCCGACACGGTCTTAGAGGAGGAGACGGAGACCCTCCACAATCAACACAATAGAATGTCCCCCGAGAAAATCAGGCTAGTGGTCAACAAGGGCTCAGAGGAGGAAAAAGAGTCCCTCCACAGTCAGTACAATACTGTCCTAGAGGAAAAAGAGTCCCTCCACAGTCGGTACATTACTGTGCTAGAGGAAAAAGAGACACTCCACAGTCAGTACAATACTGTGTTGAAAGAAAAAGAGTCCCTCCACAGTCAGTATACTACCATGTTGGCTGAGAAGCTCAGGCTAGAGGAGGCCAACAAGGCCATAGAGGAGGAACTCCAGGCCAAGAAAAAGAAGAAAAGAGGCTTCTGGAGGCGGCTCTTCAAAAGACACTGAACAATGACAACAGAGAGAAGAAGGCCAGAGAGACGATGGAAGAGGCCAAGAAGTTTTGAGGTCGAAGAACGTGTCGTGGATATTGTGTTGTTGTTGTCGGTGCTGTTTGGAATAAGGAGTTAGAACAAGGTTTTTCTGTCAGGAGAAGTTTATTGTGGTTCCAAGGCCCACAGGATCCTGCAGAGGACATTCAGCTGTCTGCAGGACAGAGTGAGAGTCTTAACCAGTGGGGAGGAGGAGGAGGAGTTTTAGCAATAGCAGAGCGTTGACCTTGGTTCCCAGGCAGATAATGCCTTGCTGGAGAAGGGAGTGAGGGAATGGTTGCTGGTTGAAAGCCAGCTGGAAAGGGGAGTGAACCAAGAGTGGCTGGCTTAAAACCAAGAAGATAGGAAGCCTATGATGATCAAATATAATGAGTATAAGGCCAAGATATCATTTTACCACGACAAGGAGAAGCCAGGACGGGAATTCCAGCTGAAAAGTATAACTTCAAGATGGGTCATGGACTGTTTCCAGGTAAAAAAGAATAAATATGGAAACCTAAGGTGAGAACTGAGTCACTTTATTTACAAAGCGACTCAAACTCAAAGTTAGGCTTTCTCCTGTCCACTGCACATGGCTAATTTGCATATTTGCAGGACTGACTCCAGCAGACTCTAACCTTCAGTTGTGGATGAAGTTTATCTGCAGATACTTCTGTACAAAAAAAACCCTTGAGTATTTAAAGCTTGTAGCTCACAGGTATGTTAAGTTGCATAATCAGAGCACGGCAGAGTCCATCAATGTCTCATTACCTCCTGTGGATTCAATTCAGCAAATGAGAGAGGAATCTCATAGAGATCAAAGGAGATCAGAGTCTGTTGCCGTGGAGATGCTCCCCCCTCAGTGTTGTAGCTACCTGGTCTACCTAGTTAGCATTGAGATGAGCTAATGGATATCATGCTAGTGATGCAAACTCAGTTCTGTAAACAATTGTGGCTTTGGTGAAATTCTGCGCTCTACCGAGTATAGCTCTAGTTGGCAGGTTATTGATACTTTTTCACTGTGAGTATAATTTTCTGCTATTTTTTCACTTTCACTAATACTTTATTGAAACGTCTTCACATAGCACATATTAGCTCACATACATGTTAGCATGTTAAAAAAAGAAATAAAAAACATGTTAGTTTTGCTCCTCTGGGGTTCGGAGGGCATACATGAGAGTGTGTGAAGGAACCAGCTTGTCTCTGTGACAAAGAAAAGAGAGAGCACATGCGTTGAAGCTGTGTTTACTTCACGAAAGAGGATGTTTTCTCTTTCTAACAATGTACATCAACAACAGTAATCCATACAACAACATGCAAATTGGCCTGAAAGAGTCACAGAGTCCAATGGCCATAGTTAACAAAGCTTCAAAGTACATATCAATTCCACAAGATATCAGAAAACATAGTTAACTTGTACTTCTTGTCTTTTAAACCATGTTTAATGCTTTTTAATCATTCATTCGATCAGTGAATTAATCTTTTAACTCTGATTCTAAACACAAAGGATTTTAAATTGTCCCGTATTTACATTTTTAACGCTAAACCAATGGAATCTGTTTTAAACCAATTCACTATGCTTAATATGTGATTAACTAAGCATGTGATGTATCGATAGCCTTCAATCTCAAATGGCTGTCCTGTATCCAATACAGTTTTCAATAGCAATACTGGAATTTGGTAATAAACCATAAAATACCGCTCGGGGGTGGGGTGGGGCAGTGCAGGAGGTCCAGCTGGGCCAAGGTCCTAGCGACGGGGGGACCCCCTCCCTTAGAACCCTCCCTGCCCAGCTCCCGGGGGTGCGGCGGGCCTCACCGCCAGAGTTGGGGGGGTTCTCGGCCTGCTCGGCCCGGGGGCCCTGCCCCGGCCTTTTCTCGGCTTGGCGGCTTGGGTTGGGGCCTGGGGCCCTGTGCCCTTTATCCTTCTCCTGTGGGCTCCTCTTGCCTGGGGGGGATTCCTCTCTGCATTCTCCATCGGGTGCTTTTTGGGCGGGGACGTGGCTCTCTGGGGTGGTTCGCTGGGGTCTCCCCGGGCCTGGGGGGCTGCCGTCTGCTGGGGTGGCGGTGTCCGGGCCCAATGGCCTCGGGCCTCGGTCGCTACATGTCCCTCCACAACAGTTCCATCCACACCCAGTGGACAAACCACACACACACACACACACACACACGCACACACACACACACACTTCCACTCCTCACGAACGGTGCTTGTTCTCTGTCATCATTTGCTCAAACTCTACAAATCATGTTCCTCTTTTGTTGTTGCCTCTTTGTTAATTCATGTTCCTGCTTCATCTTACTGTCTAGATAGAGCTGCTCAGGCTGGTTAATCTAAGAAATCATCTTACTGTCTAGATAGAGCTGCTCAGGCTGGTTTAATCTAATAACAGTTGTAATGTATTTGGATCAGTGTGATAACTGCAAATAATATATGGAGCACGAACAAGGATATTGTATGTTATCCCCTCCCCCTCAACTTCTCTTCTCTTCTCTTCTCTTCTCTTCTCTTCTCTTCTCTTCTCTTCTCTTCTCTTCTCTTCTCTTCTCTTCTCTTCTCTTCTCTTCTCTCTCTCTTTGTGCGTTCCCCCCCGGTCGTGTACGGCAGCCATACCAACTTCTAATAAAGGCAGCAACAGGAGGAGACTCCAGGTCTCTTCCTGTTGCAAGAGCAAAAACTGTTCTGACTCCGAAGGCTCTCAATCACATCATATTGTTAGCCCAAGCTGCCGAACAGGACAAGGGAAAAAAAACAAAACAAAAAAAAAACACATAAAATACTCGTAATCAATTACAATTAAGCCCAGTAAATTGCATATTGTTTGAAAAACGTTTCATACAAGGTCCTGAAATAGTGTGCTCAAGTGCTTCTTCGTACCGAAAACTGGTCTAGATTAGCTTTTCTCCACCTTGTATGTCCCTTACGCTTGTCAATTTATAGCTTAGCAGGTTAGCTTCAACACGATTCACATTTCACTTGAAAACCCTTATACAACTTAGTTTTACTGCTCCTTACTCAACACATTATCATTAACATGTTACAACCCAGATAATATGCTTTACATTTGTGAATTTTAAGTATTTACCAACCTGTGACAAAGAAAAGAGAGAGCACATGCGTTGAAGCTGTGTTTACTTCACGTAAGAGGATGCTTTCTTCCTCTGCGGTGCCTCATCTAATCTCTGCCAGTGCGTGACATGCGCCATCTAAAGGACAGCATAGGGATTACACTTTACTCAAAAGAGCTTGTATTTGAAGCAAATGAGTACTTCAAAATAAAATAGAAATAGGTTTTATGGGGTGTCGGTTTTCATTCCTGTTTCTGGTTCAGTTCATCACTTCATCATCTGGTTTTTATCACCACTTCACCAACTTACCACTTCATCATCTGGTTCAATTCATCACTTCATCATCAGGTTCAATTTACCACTTCACCAATTCACCACTTCACCATCAGCTCTACCAGTTTTCCACCGTAACAAAAATGTTCCTGGTCCAGGTCCATTGTTGTCATACTAGTACGCACAGTCTCCTCCTAAGTTTATTTTAGATCACAAACTTAGTGTGGAAAGTGGCGTACGCATCTTTCAGGACCTGTTTTGTCATAATCAACCTTTATAAATGAGGCCAGACATTGTTCTGGCTCCATCATGTTCCTGGTCCAGGATCAGTTTAACATCCAGACCCAGAGCATCGAGTGTTTTTAGGAGAAAATCATGAAATGTGTCGGCGTTGCTGTTTGAAAGCTCCTCAAAGTGAATAAAGCCCCGATACTGTTGGTTGAGTCCTTTTGCTTCTTGAAGATGTTGCTGGTTGGTCTGGGAGGAGGATTCTCACACACAAAGTCAAAACCTCTTTGGAAATTTAACACGAAGGATCATGGTTGATGACCAGAGGGCTCGTCCGGGAATTGCACCTGGGACCTAGCACACCCACATCAAGAATTATACCCCTAGACCAACGAACCAGAGTGAGATGAGCTGAGTGAGGAAACCAAGCGGTCCAAGGAGCTGTGTTCTTGTTCCAGTCTCTTCTGGATTGAGTTGCTGTTTATAGTCAAATGATTTCACACGACCCTGTTAACCTCCAGCAGAGTTTCTGTAGTGTAGTGGTTATCATGTTTGCTTCACACGCAAAAGGTCCCCTGTTTGAAACCGGGAGGAAACACAAACATACAAGGTCATCGCCACACCTGACCTTGTATGTTTGTAGGTCAGAATGTCCAGGGGTTGTGGGTTGGAGTCCCATCTGGGGTGTTGAAGTTGATAGAGGCTAAAGTGTTGGTTCAAGCAGCTCATTGTCACCATCACACTGCAGCTCCTTCACTCAATGTTTCTCTAACATGACAAAGCAAATAGAGAGCAGCTGGGATGTCAGGAAGTTAGAGGATCTTCCCCACGTCTTGTGACAAACATTCTGTCTTTCAGTCTCTGAAGAACACACATGAGTGCTTTCATTTATTTCTCCTTCTGTTTTTACAGAACCTTTTTTAACCTTCTTTTACTCTGTGATCAATCAGGATAAACATGTTTCAGTCCCGGTACAATGTTTTCTATTCTTCATTACCGTATATCCTGGACTAGAAGTCCTGCTTTCTTAGTTGGTAGCTGATCATTCTACTGACATTAAGAAGCAAATCCTCTTTCAGTCCTTCTATTACACTTCATCCTGTGCAGGGTTGCAGGGAGGAGACACCAGTCCATCACAGGACAAACACACACACACACGCACACACACACAGAGAGTGAGGGAGGGGCTAATCAATGTAACCTGAGTCCACTGAGCTCAGCTGTTAGATCACATGACCTCTCATGCAACATGAGCATTGGTTGTTCAGTGGTAGAATTCTCACCTGCAACCCTGAGGCCCGGTTCGATTCCCGGCAGATGCAACTTCAACTTTTAATCGTCATCAATAATGAGCAAATTTAACTATGCTGCCTTGTCTGAATAAAGGTTGTGAGTTTGAATATTTCATGTCATAGATTCTATCTAACATAGTTCTGTGCAGTATATAGTATATAGACATGAAGAAACAACCATTCTAAAAATTTTAAAGGCCTCGTTGGTGCAGTAGGGAAAAAAAATCAGTCTCATAATCTGAAGATTGTGAGTTTGAGCCTCAGAGGGGGCAAATGTTTTAGCTCTAATTCTCGGTGTCGAACGAGAACGGTTCACGTTCAAAGACCAAAGACAATCCAGTGATATCAGTTTTCTTGACGGAATATTTGTATTTGTGTGTGTGTGTGTGTGTGCGTGTGTGTGTGTGTGTGTGTGTGTGTGTGTGTGTGTGTGTGTGTGTGTGTGTGTGTGTGTGTGTGTTACACCCCTGAGACACTATAACAGACAGGCAGTAACATCAGCATCTCCTCGTTAGTATAGTGGTGAGTATCCCCGCCTGTCACGTGGGAGACCGGGGTTCAATTCCCCGACGGGGAGTGAGAGGCTTTTAGTTTAGTCATGGAGAACCATTGGGTTCTAATCAGGAACAGACTTTCTACCAACCACCTCTTTCCAGATTATCCTGCCTTGGCAGACATGAGAGAGGAAAGGCCTCTTCATCCTCCATAAGAACAAGAAGAAAGTTCAGCAGTTCAGGTCCTGCTGAACAAAATGACTTAATATCCTTCTCCCAGCTTCTTCTGGCTGAAGAAATTAGTTTGGGCTGTTCCAGTCGTCCTGCTGAACTGTGTAGGAGCTGCTCTGCCGAAACTCCTGCACACATCCTGCGCCTCCTTCAGCACCTCCTCCTGCGCCTGTTCCTGCACAAATCCTGCACCTCCTCCTGCACCTCCTTCTGTGCCTTCTCCTGCGTCTCCTCCTGCAAAAATCCTGCGCCTCATCCTGCGCCTCCTTCTCCACCTCCTCCTGCATCTCTTCCTGCACCTCCTATTGCACCTCCTCCTGCTCCTCCTCCTGCACCTCCTCCTGCGTCTCTTCTTCCACCCCCTCCCCCTCTTCCTGCTCCTACACCCCCTCCTCCTCTTCCTCCTCCTCCTGCGCCTCGTTCTGCGCCTCCTCCTGCACCTCTTTCTGCGCCTCCTCTTGCACCTTCTCATGCGCCTCCTCCTGCGCCTCCTCCTGCGCCTCCTCCTGAATACATCCTGCGCCTCCTCATGCAGACATCCTGCGCCTCTTCCTGCACACATCCTGCGTCTCCTCCTGCACCTCTTCCTGCACATCCTTCTGCGCCTCCTCCTGCGTCTCCTCCTCCACCCCACCCCCTCTTCCTCCTCCCACACCCCCTGCTCCTCTTCCTCCTCCTCCACCCCTTCCTCCTCTTCCTGCACACATCCTGCACCTCCTCCTGTGCCTCCTCCTGTGCCTCCTCCTGCAACCATCCTGCACCTTGTCCTGCGAATCCTCCTGCAACTCCTCCTGCACCATCCTGTAGCTCCTACTGCACACATCCTGTGCCTCCTCCTCCACCTCCTCCTGCACCTCCTCTTGATTCTATGATCAGAATAATAAAATAAAGTAGAACTCAGCCAGTCACAGTACTAATATCAATACAAGAGAAGATTGACTCCTCACTAGAACCCAAAGGTTTGGTTCTATCTGTTGACTTGCAGTGGTGGACACACTGATTTCTAGACCTTTGAAGTTGAAGATATGCAGTTCATATACCATCCTACAGGGGGAGCTGCAGCACTCTCAGCTCTCCTACTTGCCTCTGCCTTCAATCTATTGGTACCATGTGAAGTCCAGAGTTTAAATGGAAGATGGTTCTCATAATATCTGAGGAACAACATCTCCTCCTTAGTAGAGTGGTCTGCAGCATCTGACCAATCACAATCATGGAGGAACTCTGCAGAGTAACATGCTGGTTTTCACATCTTTTGAGAAAATGCCTTGCTCAAGTTTTTGACATTGAGAATAAAATGAATTCATTCTTTGTAATACAACAGTTCAATCTGAGTCTGTATTGCTAATTGAAACTTGAATACCTTCTAGAACAGACTGATGGATATTTCCAATGACTGGATATTCTGGAGAAACACTTCATGGACTAAGTCCACTGTGGATTTAGTCGACTGAAACTCTGAAGATATTTAGTCGACGAAACTAGACTAAGACAAGAAAGATTTCTTAGGACTAAACTAAGACTAAAACTAAATGGTGAGTTCCTCAAAAGACTGAGACTAAATCAGAGTTTGTTGTCAAAATGACCACTGTACAGAAGTTTTGAGCAGAAGTGTCTCCTCTGACCTCTCTTGGTGGGAATCTGCTGCTATGTGAGCATTGGTGGTTCATTGGTAGAATTCTCGCCTGCCACGCGGGAGGCCCGGGTTCAATTCCCGGCCAATGCAACAGAACTTTTCTGAACCCTACTTTGTGAAGAGTTGACATAAATATCACGCCGTGGTTTTTTTCTTACTGGTCAACTTATGCTACTTTTCCACTGGTACCTACTCAGCCCTACTCAGCCCTACTTCACCTGGCTTGCCTCACTTTTGACGCGTAACGCAGGCGGCGTTCCAAATTTCCCCCAAAAAACAAATATGACCCCTAAACATTCTCCAAAAATCAACAAATTTGGCACATTCATCAGGACTGGTGCAGACTATAAGAAAATGAAAAAATTAACACACAAAGAGCCAAAATGTGCTCTCTAGCGCCACCTGCAATCACTTAAATGACCACCACAGCCATGGAGTGATCGCTCTAGGAATGTCGTAGAGAAATCAAACTAAAACTCATTTGATCATCTCATCAACACCTAAATATCACACAATGACACCCCTGACCTAAGTCCAACAGGAAGTCGACAATGTGCCCTTCAAAATAAGATTTACGCCCCAAATTTAATCTGGCTCACCCTCAAACACTACCTCCTCTGAGGGTGAACATCATATCGGCTTCAAAACACTATTAACTGAGAGAGGACACTTCTGCTCAAAACTTATTTACACCTTTGTAGTTACTCGAGTGGTTTGGATTTTATTTGCTGTCAAAGATCACAATGTCGAATCCTGCTGCCTGCCTCCTCTCATTCAAATATATTAGAAAACCAAACACCATGGCCAGTAGGAATGTTGTAGAGATCAAACCAAAACTCACTTGTTCGTCTCATCAAGATCTAAAAATCACACATTAACACTCCTGACCTAAACCCTACAGGAAGTCTGCAATTTGCTTTTGTTTCCACACCTCAAACTTTAATATTATACAGTAAGTAGTTCTAGCTGATATGTTATTGATACTTTTTCACTGTTATTATTATTTACTGAAATTTTTTCAGTTCCAATAATACTTTATTGAAAAATCGTCACACAGTACACATTAGCTCACATGCATATTAGCATGTAAAAAAAAAAAAAGCTTGGTTGCACGGATTCACAAAGCACATCAAAATATTCAGAACATTCAGGAATAGTGTGTAGTGACTTTTGTTAAGATTTGGCTCATTGTTTCTGGAAACAAAAACAACTTCCCATTCAAAATGGATGGAGGGTTGATGAAAAACACAAAAAAAGCCTCTCAACTTAAAAATAAAACTTTGCATCATCTGTCCTCTATTATGGAGACGATACGAGTCGGCAGCAGGAGACAAAATGGAGACACAAAGATTATTATCATAGGAGTGTAATGATTCTAGAGTGTAATGTGTAATGATTCTACCAATATAAGAGCCAGAATACAGCTGAGCAGGTCTGGGATGGATTTCTTTCTTTCTCTGCCATGTGTAGTGAAGTAGAAATCAAGCTCAACACCACAGAAGCTGTTCTGCCCTTCATCATCTGCAGCCATATGGAAAGGACATACCAGTCAGTCACTAGTGCAAATGCAGAACGCAGTTTCAGCCTGAAATGAATTCCAAACTCTCTCTGGGCATGAAGGAGGCCAGACTCTCAAAGCTCACTTTGCTCTCCATAGAGAGACGTTGTGCTTGATAAGAAGGAGGTGGCTGAAAGGTTTGTGAGGATGGAGGAGAGGAAGATGGTGCTATAAGATCTGAGGCCACGTTACTGTACATAGTTCAGAAGTACCTTGGAGACTGGATGTTCAAACTGTTGGAGGCTTTTATATTGGACACTTTGGACTCTGGACACTTCATGTTGGCTACAATGGATGTTTTACTGGATTAGAGACATTCTTGTTGTCATTTCTTCTGGATGGGATTCAAACTACCCACCACTGGATGAAAACCTCATCAGTAAGTTATTAGTGATGACAGAGGCTCAGCTTGTCATCGATGCTGGCTGTCTGGCCTTTTCCTTAAAGAGCCTTGTTTTCATTGCTGTCTGTGTGGTGGAGCGCCGGGTCTGATTGGTTATTGCTTTAACGACAGGCAACCATGTTGCTGCAACATTGGTTTGTTGTCCTGTCTGGGTCCATCATGTGTGGGAGAAGAAGAGTCTGATCTGAAGGTGGAGGTCAGAGAAGAGTGACATCATGGAGCCCAGAGGAGAGTGACATCATGGAGGTCATAGGAGAGTGACATCATGGAGGCCAGAGGAGAGTGACATCATGGAGGTCATAGGAGAGTGACATCATGGAGGCCAGAGGAGAGTGACATCATGGAGGTCAGAGGAGAGTGACACCATGAGATCATCACCAGAGCTCACCGATATTTGGAGATGAAAGTCTGACAGATGATCATCGCTCAATAAAGAAACATCTAGAACACTACAGCTCGGCTCTTTATGATTACCTGGATCAATAAGTCTGATATGTGATGACATTCACGGTATGAGATGAATCTAGCCTCAATTCACCACTTCATCATCTGGTTCAATTCAACATTTCACCACCTTACCACTTCATCATCTGGTTCAATACACCACTTCACCAATTCACCACTTCCCAGCTCCAAGTGTCCAAATCCAAACAGCTGGTCTGGGCTCTGAGTGGAAGCTGAGGTGGTCATGTGCCTGGGCCTCCAGACTAATCCACTCCACTCCAAGTCCGAGTGTAAAACTCAGTCTCAGGCTCAGTCTTTCTCTTGGTGCACTCTCTCTCTCTCTCTCTCTCTCTCTCGCTCTCTCTCACGGTGCAACCTCAGCTCCGCCCACTGCTCCCAGAGTCCAGATCCATATTTCACTTTCTCTTGTATTGTTTGATTGTACACTCATAGTGACAGGGCGTCTTTTCCTTTATAAATGAGTTCCCAGTCATCCGATTGTACCTCAATAACTAGTTTATCCAGGGATTCCTCTCTTCTGACTCATTTGTAATGATATCCATCTGTTGTCTCTTTTAATCTTTCTGTGGTTTTTATTGGAAATAGTAAAAAAACAAACAGACATGAAATCACTGATATCATTGACTAATAAGCCCTTTTACGTTTTCTTCATTTGACTTTTATTTGCTGATTGTTTCATCTGAATGTTTAATCTGTTCCACCTCTTTAAGCTACATCAATAACCAATGTAATACGCCCCCTGGATTTGGTCACCACAGTCACACGGTCAAAGAGCAAGTCAGCCTCGCTGCTGCCCCCTTCTGGCCGCGCCCCGTCACTATCTGTCAAATCCTGTTACAGAGTGCTCTGGTGTATGTGGGAAAAAACTTGAAACTGAGCAAGATGACTATTGCAGCAACACGTCATCAGTAGGATAAAACTAAGCTGTCTCTTGATGGTCTACGACAGGGTGTCCAAACTGGGTCAGAGAGTGCTGGTGTCCTGCATGTTTTAGTTCTCTGCCTGCTTCAGCATACCTGAATCTAATGATGACGTCATCACCAAGGTTGTGAAAAAGAACAATAATGAGCCTTTCATCACAAAGTGGATGAGAGAGGCACCGGATGGAGATCAACGGAGATCAAAGCCGGAGGAAATCTTGGATCTGAGCATCTCCATGGCAAAAGGCACTGATCTCCTTTGATCTGATAGGAGATCAGCACTGGAGCCATGGAGACGCTCAGATCAAAGGAAATCAGCTTTGTAGAGTTGTAATGTGCTCGTACTCATCCTTACATTTTTCTAGAAATTTGTCTTCAATCACCTTTTCTCTATTTACACTCTCTACTTGAACCTTTACCTGTTTATTTATTTCATATTTTCCAAATATCATGATTTTGGTTTGACCTAGATTTAATGAATTAGATTTCATTTCTCTGAATGTATCTAGTATGTCGTTGAAGAGTTTTTCTAGGATTTGGGAGAATTGTGGGTCTGTAGTTTGTGAAGTGTGTCTGTTTTCAATAACGGTATCCTTACTGGAAGCCTGTTGAATGATACTATGTAGAACCTTCTATGTACTGCTGACATGGTCTTTATTGTTTTCTGGTACTTTCTTAAAAGAATTCTTCTAACATTTTCTCATCATATGAGTGAACTTTGTTTTACATTTCTTGGATTTATTTTCCATCTCCTTCGTTCATCATTTATTGGATTCTCTATGTCATGTATTCTTCTCCTTGGATGCATTTTTTAAGCCCTTTGTCATCCATTAAACATCTTTATATTTCACTTTTTCTCGTATTTATAAATGAGTTCCCAGTCATCTGATTGTACCTCAATAACTAGTTTTTCCAGGGACTGCTCTGTTGTGACTCATTTGTGTTGACATCTATCTGTTGTCTGTTTTAATGTTTCTGTGGTTTTTATTGTAAATAGTAAAAAAACTAAAACAAACAGACATGAAATCACTGATATCATTGACTAATACATCACTTACTTTGATATTATCTATAACATGTGTAAATAAATTATGACCCTCCAAACGACCCCCAGGAGGCCCGGCTGTTGTGTGTGTGTGTGTGTGTGTGTGTGTGTGTGTGTGTGTGTGTGTGTGTGTGTGTGTGTGTGTGTGTGTGTGTGTGTGTGTGTGTGTGTGTGTTTTTGGGCCTGGTTATAGGAGAAGTGAGGATGGAGCAGCCATTTACTGGTAAAACTAACTCACTAACATCTTGGTGAAAATAGAATATATGTTTTTTTCAAATTAAAGTGACAATGAAAGTGAGAACAGGAGTTCCCTCCTCACCTCCAGAGGAACATAGAGAGTGAGCTACCAGCAGCTTCTCCCTGTGGAAGGGAACATCAGCCCTCACCTCCAGAGTGAACATAAGTCATGTCTGTATATTACATCCATCATCCATCCATCCATCCATCCATCCATCCATCCATCATCCATCATCCATGATGTGATCCAGCAAACATGTCCAAGCAGTAGTGTTGTGTTGTTGCTTCTCATTGTCAATAGAACCATGAGAAAGTATGAGAGTGACTGATACGCTTTTATGATCACTGGACCTTTTGAATGAGAGAGGATGAAGACAAGAGAAAGACAGAGAATTCTGACGACGGTCGGTTCTGAATCCTGGTTCCTCCACACAGAGCTCCCAGTGGGCTTGGAGCTCACTTTGACCTCTGGTTCTGAGGTGGAAAACCAGAGTCCTAGACTTTGTTGTTGCGCATGAATGCGCATACACAAACAACATGAGATGCTGCTGCCTTATCAGCGGAACATTGAAACACACATTGCATGTTAACAGAACATCATTCTGACTATTCTCTGCCCAGACAAAAGCTCTCACCCTCCCTGGTTTGGTGCTGAAAAGCACCCTCCGTGGTTCTGTTGGTTCTTGGAGGCGGTGGTAACTGGTTGTTACCGGGTCTGAATTCAGCGTCCTGAATTCAGAGGCCTGGCTCCAGCTGCAGCAGTGGACAGCAAGGCAGTTGAAGGAGGGGAGAAGAGAAGACGCTGGCTCTGGTCTCCAGAATCCCCCAAAAAGGCAAAAATAGAGGGAACAGAAGATGTAGTCCGAACTGGGTACTGCTCGTCCAGCTGGCTGGTGTTGGTTATGTCTCTTTGTTTCTGCTTGGTGCTCTCTAATACCATCCTGATGAGGGAAAGAGATGTCTCTCCCTCCATGGTCAGATTGAAATGCAGAGAGATTTGGTAGAAAGTTGGTCTCACCAACTTCAGTTTTGGACCCCTGTGGTGTTCGGGTCGGATTCAAGCATCCTCATTGGCCACTTCCGGGGTCTGGCTCACTCCCCTGCTGTTTTATGGCCTGTTCATTGTCCCTAGTGATTCTCTTTCGGGGGAGAAATTTCTGGAGGAGTTCACTGGAATCTTCGGCCCCAACATATATATATATAGATATATATAGATATAGATATAGACCAATCCCACACAGCATGTATTATACACAGAAATGCAGTAAAACATTGAATTCCATCTTGAATGCAATAAAACTCTCTTTCACTGTATTTATGATGAATTGGTATATAATCAAACAAAGTTATCATAGTATCAAGTCATATTGGCCCCAGTATGGATGATTTATTAAGGGTTGATAGTTACTGTACTGACCATGGAGAATCTTGTGGAATACAGTTGTGACAGTTCTTAAATGTGACGGTGTAATAGATGGTCAAATAGACGTCTAGAATTACGGCCTGGATGGATGGACGTGTCTTGGATGTCTATGGATGTTACTTGCTCAGTGGTTTTGATCTACAACAGACATTGATCTCCTTTGATCTGCTTTGACCTCAGCACTGGAGACGCCATGGAGCCATGGAGATGCTGAGATCAAAGGAGATTTATTCAAAGGAGAAAGCAGCTTTATTCAGCCCCTTCAGCATTCATGCTTGCATTTTCTTCTGGACATGCAAACCTCTAGTTTCAGTCGACTTCCTGTTTGAGGGTGAATATTAAAGTTTGAGGCGTGTCCACAAAATCAAATTGCAGACTTCCTGTTGGATTTAGGTCATGGGTGTCAATATGTGATTTTTAAATTTTGATGAGATGAACAGGTGAGTTTTGGTTTGATCTCTCTACGACATTCCTGCTGGTCGTGGTGTTTGGTTTTGCAATATATTTGAATGAGAGAATAGAGGCAGTGGGATTTATCATTCGGAGATTTGACTGCTCATCAAATCCAAACCGCTCAAGTAACCACAACGTTGTACAGAATTTTTTAGCAGAAGTGTCTCTTCTGTCATTTAATAGTGTTTTGAAGCCGATACGATTTTCTCCCTCAGAGGAGATAGTGTTTGCGTACAAGCCCATTTGAATTTGGGGTAAAAGTCTTGTTTTGAAAGGCAAATTGTGGACTTCCTGTCAGGTCCAGCCTCTGATCATTTATTAATTCTGCAAGGAAGAACACACACCAAGTTAAGATGGTTTTACTCGCGAGGAGAACGGACAGAGAGTGTTTCAGTTACAATCTCCAACCCGCTCTGAAAAACCTCTGCCGCCTCCTCTCCTTTTATTAGGGTTCCTCTTATCAGATTTCAAGGCACTTCCCATCTGCAGACCACATTCCTCCTTACCATAAAAGATCACAGTGGAGAAATACAAGTCGTAATAGTCATATTTGTCAGAACATGAGAAAAGACCAGGCAAGGAGAGGGGAGCCTTCTCCTCATCTCTGTTGGGCCTGGACATGTTGGGTTGGTGTGTCAGCGTCAACATGGCAGTGGTGATGGAGCTGTGAATCATCCTGGAGATCATAGACTGGATACAAGGCAAAACACAGGTGAAAACAAGACCTCTGCTCTCCTCAGTGGATCTTCAGGACACAGTGTCCCCTCTGCTGGAGGACCCCTGAGACACTATGACAGACAGGCAGTAACATCAGCATCTCCTCGTTAGTATAGTGGTGAGTATCCCCGCCTGTCACGTGGGAGACCGGGGTTCAATTCCCCGACGGGGAGTGAGAGGCTTTTAGTTTAGTCATGGAGAACCATTGGGTTCTAATCAGGAACAGACTTTCTACCAACCACCTCCTTCCAGATTATCCTGCCTTGGCAGACATGAGAGTGGAAAGGACCTTTTTTTTTTTTCTTTCATTTTTTCCCCCTTTCTTTCCTTTTTCTTACTTTTTTCCATTTTTTTTATCCTTTTTTCCTTCTTTAAAAAAAAAAAAAAAAGAGTAAAGGCCCCTTCATCCTCCCTTTTTGAACCCATAAGAACAAGAAGAAAGTTGTTTGTGATGCGTTCAGGTGCATCACGTAAGCCTGCACTCGTACAGTAGCAATGTTACAAGTTAAATATGATTAAAATATGACTGATAGTCAAGAGAGAACTGGAACACGCATGAGCAGCACATGGCAGAGCAGAAGTTTCAAACAGAGCAGCTCCTACATAGTTCAGCCAGGACGGTTGGAACAGCCCAAAATAATCCCTTCAGCCAGAAGAAGCTGGAAGAAGGAAATGACGTAATTTTGTTCGGCAGGACCTGAACTGCTGAACTTTAGTCTGACAGAGCCTTTACTCTCCGGCCCCTCGGCTCTGGAACTCAGGCAGGAAAACTCAATATCCTGTCCAAGCTCGGTCCTGGAGGGCCGGCGTCCTGCAGGGTTTAGCTCCTCCCAGCTTCAGCACACCTGATTGCAATGAAAGGCTCGTTAGTGTTCTTTTTCACAACCGTGGTGATGACGTCATCATTAGATTCAGGTATGCTGAAGCAGGCAGAGAACTAAAACATGCAGAACACCAGCACTCTCTGACCCAGTTTGGACACCCTGTCGTAGACCATCAAGAGACAGCTTAGTTTTATCCTACTGATGACGTGTTGCTGCAATAGTCATCTTGCTCAGTTTCAGGTTTCTTCCCACAAAGAGCCTGAACAGGGACTTGAACCCTGGACCCTCAGATTAAAAGTCTGATCCTCTACCATCTGAGCTGCCCAGGCCTGTTTTCTTCACATGGAAAAGGTCCCCGGTTCAAAACCGGGAGGAAACATAGTGAAAAGTTTTTGAAATTCATCAACACAGTTTCCAACATATTAGGAGCTTAATGGACGAAGACGTCTTGTTACTTCAGCAAATATACAAATCCTGCACCTCCTCCTCAATCTCTTCCTGCACACATCCTGTGCCTCCTCCTTGCGCCTCCTCCTTGCACCTCATCCTGCACAATTATGCACCTCCTTCTTTGCCTCCTCCTGCACACATCCTGCTACTCCTTGTGCAACTCCCCCTGCACACATCATGCGTCTCCTCCTGCGCCTCCTCCTGCAACTCATTCAGCAGAATCATTCACCTCCTCCTGCGCAGATCCTGCACCTCCTCCTGAAACTCCTCCTGCGCAATCCTGCACCTCCTCCTTCACCTCCTCCTGTGCCTCCTCCTCCTGCACCTCCTCCTGCTCCTCTTCCTCAATCTCCTCCTGCACCTCCTCCTGTGCCTCCTCCTGCGCCTCCTCCTGCACACATAATGCGCCTCCACCTGTGTCTCCTCTTGCACCTCCTCTTGCGCATCCTCCTGTGCCTCCTCATGTGCCTCCTCATGTGCCTCCTCCTCCATCTCCTCCTGCACCTCCTCATGTGCCTCCCCCTGTGCCTCCTCCTACACATCCTTCTGTGCCTCCTCCTGCGCCTCCTCCCACACACATAATGCGCCTCCACCTGTGCCTCCTCTTGCACCTCCTCTTGCGCCTCCTCTTGCACCTCCTCCTGCACACATCCTGTACCTCCTCCTGCGCCTCCTTCTGCACTTCATCCTGAAACTCCTCCTGTGCAATCCCGCACCTCGAACTGCACCTCCTCCTGTGCCTCCTCCTGCACCTCCTCCTGCACCTCCTCCTGCACCTCCTCCTCAATCTCTTCCTGCACACATCCTGCGCCTCCTCTTTGCACCTCAAACTGCACAATTATGCTCCCCCTCATTCTTTGCCTTCTCCTGCACACATCCTGCAGCTCCTTATGCAACTCCTCCTGCACACATCATGCGCTTCCTCCTGAAACTCCTCCACCAGAATCCTTTGCCTCCTCCTGCACAAATCCTGCACCTCCTCCAGAGACTCCTCCTGCGCAATCCTGCACCTCCACCTGCACCTCCTCCTGTGCCTCCTCCACCTGCACCTCCTTCTGCGCCTCCTCCTCAATCTCTTCCTCCACACATCCTGCGCCTCCTCCTTGTGCCTCCTCCTTCACAATTATGCGCCTCTTTCTTTGCCTCCTCCTGCACACATCCTGCAGCTCCTTGTGCAACTCCCCCTACACACATCATGCGTCTCCTCCTGCACCTCCTTCTGCAACTCATCCAGCAGAATCCTTCACCTCCTCCTGCGCAGATCCTGCACCTCCTCCTGCGCCTCCTCCTGCACCTCCTCCTGTGCCTCCTCCTTCGCAATCCTGCACCTCCAACTGCACCTCCTCCTGTGCCTCCTCCTCCTGTGCCTCCTCCTCCTGCACCTCCTCCTGAGCCTCCTCCTCCATCTCTTCCTGCACACACCCTGTGCCTCCTCCTGCGCCTAGTCCTGCACAATCCTTTGCCGCCTTCTGCACCTCCTCCTGTGCCTCCCCCTGCACCTCCCCCTGCACATCCTTCTGCACCCCCTCCTGTGCCTCCTCCTGCGCCTCCTCCTCCACACATAATGCGCTTCCACCTTCGCCTCCTGTATCACCTCCTATTGCGCCTCCTCCTGCACACATCCTACACCTCCTCCTGCACCTCTTTCTGCGCCTCCTCCTGCACATCCTTCTACGCCTCCTCCTGAGCCTCCTCCTGCGCCTCCTCCTGCAGCTCCTCATGTGCCTCCTTCTTCGCCGCCTCCTCCATCTCCTCCTGCGCCTCCATCTGTGCCTCCTCCTGCACACATCCTGTACCTCCTCCTGCTTCTCCTGCACCTCCAGATGCAGATCATCCAGCGCCTATTCCTGCAGCTCCCCTTGCACACATCCTACGCCTCCTCCTGTGCCTCCTCCTTCACCTCCTCCATAACCTCCTCCTTGTGTGCCTCCTCCTCCTGCGCCTTCTCCTGCGCCTCCTCATGTGCCTCCTCCTCCACCCCCTCCTGCGCTTCCTCCTGCACACATCCTGTACCTCCTTCTGCTTCTCCTGCACCTCCAGATGCAGATCATCCAGCGCCTATTCCTGCAGCTCCCCTTGCACACATCCTACGCCTCCTCCTGTGCCTCCTCCTTCACCTCCTCCATAACCTCCTCCTTGTGTGCCTCCTCCTCCTGCGCCTTCTCCTGCGCCTCCTCATGTGCCTCCTCCTCCACCCCCTCCTGCGCTTCCTCCTGCACACATCCTGTACCTCCTTCTGCTTCTCCTGCACCTCCAGATGCAGATCATCCAGCGCCTATTCCTGCAGCTCCCCTTGCACACATCCTACGCCTCCTCCTGTGCCTCCTCCTCCACCTCCTCCTTGTGTGCCTCCTCCTCCTGCATCTTCTTCTGCACCTCCTGCTGCGCCTCCTTGTGTGCCTCCTCTTGCGCCTCCTCCTAAACATACATACATACATACATACATACATACATACATACATACATACATACAAACATACATACATACATACATACATACATACATACATACATACATACATACATACATACATACATTCAGAAATAGTATAATATACTGATATATCTGAGCAGAGTGGAGCAGTGGAAGCCTGCTGGGCCCAGAACCCAGAGCTCCATGGATCCAAACCTTCCTCTGCTACTGACACTTTCTCTACTATGTCTTCCAGAACTTTCCCAGGGAGGCTGTGAAGTGTGATACCCTGATGGTTCTATCTGCTAACTCTGTTTGGTGATGTCATAGTGATGTCATAAAAGAATGGAAGAGATCAAGTGACATCATTTCTTTCTTCACTTTGATCTCCACTCTCTCTCTCTCAGCAACAACATTTCACATACACAGTACAAATCCAGCTTTTAGACATTTTACACCTCACGTGGGTTTGAGGGAATCACATCCAGAACAGGATGGAACACAGGAGCCATCTTGGATGGGTCTACTGTCCTTTACAGAGACCTGGAACCATTTGCATGACCAATCTGATTCTAGACAGACCTGAAAGCTAAAGGAACAAATCATAATGCTAAAGTCTGAGTCAAAATGAGAGACTTGCTGAAGTGCTTCAGTTTGGTTCAATCAGTTATAAAGACACAAACTGGACATTACAACGAGGTTTCTCTGATAAAAAGTCCATGAGGTGAAGAGCAGAGATCAGCCAAGCCTCCAACACAAAGCCTCAGTCTCTTTTGAAATTTAACATGAAAAGATCCTGGTTGATGACCAAAGTTAAAATAATTTGTAGGAGAGGGTCAAGGTAACTCCGAGGACTCATCTGGGAATTGAACCCACAACCTCTGACACCCAAAGTGAGAATCATACTCCTAGACCAATGAGCCGACGTGTTCAAGAAGCTAAAGGACTCAACTGATTGTCCTAAATAAGGCAGGAGATCAGGACTCCTGACAGCCTTGACAGAGCTCCTGGAATGACCACATCCTGACAAAAGGAAATGAAAACATTAGTCATGGCCGACCTTGAAGAAATGAAGCTGAAAGTTCAACTGCTGTAGGAGGATTTGTAACTTTATGGTCCATTTGACCTGAAGCACTTTTCAGGTTTGTGAGTGAGTTCTGTCAGAGCCTCTGAAGCTTGTGTGTCTCCATCAGGATTCATTTTAATACATGGCTTACTGCCATGAGGACAAGTTCTCTTTGACATTTAAAATGGAGACGGTCTGATCTGATGTGTCAGCATTGGTGCTTCAGTGGTAGAGTTGTCCCCTGCCACGCTGGAGGCCTGGGTTTGATTCCAAGTCAATGCAACTAATAATTACAATACAGCCATTTATTATAGTGGTGCCTTGCTCATGCAATGTGATCAATCCTCCACAACAATCCCTTAACTCCATCAGGAAAGTGAACCCCGGCCTCCTGTGTGACAGGTGGAGATACTCACAAGTAGTGATGCTAAATGAAGCCTCATGAATCATGTTCTTTATTTTCTCACCACTAGATGGCACTGTTGGTTTGAAACTAGAACCTGAAGCACTGGCAATGAAGTGTGTTTCAAATGTTTGTTGAAGAGACAGCGCCATCTAGTGGCTTCAGAAAATAAAGACAGTGGTTGATGAAGCTTCATTTGGCCAGTATGGGGATTGAACCCATGACCTTGTTGTTATTAGCACCACACTCTGACCAGCTGAGCTCCCCGGCCCACGTTGGTGAAAACATCTACTTTCTTTCTTCCAATATTTGTGTTGAATGTGATTGTAAATGTTTTCTATACAAGAGCAAAACAAGATGTGAAACATCCAAAGAAACCATCAGTCATTCATCCAAATCTTCTGCATCATGGATCAACCAGCAGCAGGAAACTAGTCAAGACTTTGTCTTCATGGGACAGCTTCATTGTTCACACCTTTTTAATCACATTTATATGATTTTGCTGCATATTTGGTTTATTTATTGTGTTTTAAGTTGCTGTGATCTTAACCAGAAGTGTTTTTATTGTTTAGTGTTTCTTACATGCAGTGGTTTTATTTCCCATTGCCCCTGAAGGCAACACACACACTCACCACCAGAGCACAGATGAACACACAATCATGTCCATACTCCACTTCTGGGTTAACTTCAGTGTTCCTTCCATATGAACAAGAAGAAAGTTCAGCAGTTCAGGTCCTGCCCAACAAAATGACTTCATTTCCTTCTTCCAGCTTCTTCTGGCTGAAGAAATTAGTTTGGGCTGTTCCAACCATCCTGCTGAACTATGTAGGAGCTGCTCTGCCCAAACTTCTGCTCTGCCATGTGCTGCTCATGCGTGTTCCAGTTCTCTCATGACTATCAGTCATATTTTAATCATATTTAGCTTGTAACATCGCTACTGTACGAGCGCCGCTGCTCGTTAAAATGTCGGAGTGCAGGCTTTTACATGATGCACCTGAACGCATCACAAACAACTTTCGTCTTGTCCTTATGGGTTCAAAAAGGGAGGATGAAGAGGCCTTTACACTCTCATGTCTTCCAAGGCAGGATAATCTGGAAGGAGGTGGTTGGTAGAAAGTCTGTTCCTGATTAGAACCCAATGGTTCTCCATGACTAAACTAAAAGCCTCTCACTCCCCGTCGGGGAATTGAACCCCGGTCTCCCACGTGACAGGCGGGGATACTCACCACTATACTAACGAGGAGATGCTGATGTTACTGCCTGTCTGTCATAGTGTCTCAGGGGTCCCCCAGCAGAGGGGACACTGTGTCCTGAAGATCCACTGAGGAGAGCAGAGAGGACGACACCTGCTCCATCTCCTCCTCCTCCTCCTCCTCCTCATCCTGTTCCTCCTCCTCCTCCTCCTCCTCCTCTACCTCTTCCTCTTCGTCCATCTCCTCCTCCTCCTCCTCCTCCTATTCCTCCTCCTCCTCCTCCTCCTCTTCCTCTTCCTCCTGTTCCTCCTCCTCCTCTTCCTCTTCCTCTTCGTCCATCTCCTCCTCCTCTTCCTCCTCCTCCTCCTCCCCATGCTCCTCCTCCTCCTCCTCCTCCTCCCCCTGCTCTTCTTCCTCCTGCTCCTCCTCCTCTTCCTCCTCCTCTTCATCCTGCTCCTCCTCCTCCTCCTCCTTCTCTTCCTCCTCCTCCTCCTCATGTGTTGGTTCATTAGAAGTTGTAGAGATTTTTTCTTGTTGCTCTAAATTCTTTGTTGAGGTTTGAATCCCGTTCCTTCATGTTGGACCTTAACAAGTGTCCTTCAGAGGACAATGAGACTCTGGAACCTTCAGAGAGTGACCTGGTGTGTGTGGGAGTTTTTCAGCTTGTGTGGAGTGGAGCAGGAGCTGTTCACCACCCTCACCTCCATCACCTGAGGACGTGTCCTCAGCACAGAGAGAGAGCGTTGGACTGATTGTGTCTTGAAAGTGAAAACACTCCTCTGTGTTGGTCACACTGAGTGATCTGCACCGTCACACAGCGGTCAACAGGGGGCAGCAGCAGCTCAACAAAACACCTGAGCCTCTGAGCCTGTAGTGACAGCTGGCCTTGATAGGTGGAGAGAGTCCAGTGGAGGTTGTAGTGAGGTGGGCGGAGCTTCTAGTTCTACCATAGAACTTGTCCTCAAAGGTCTGCTGAGTGTCTCTTCTCATGCTGCTGCTTTGTACAGTGTGGCCATGCTGACTCGTCACATCAGGACTCAACATGTCTCCTCTGAGAAGCGTCCCAGCTGATGGGGGTGTCCAGGTTGCTCATGGTGTTGCTCAACATGTTCTCAGGTGCTCCACCCTGGAAACATCAACTGGGCTCACATTTCCATTGTGGGACTGTTGAGGACATGAAAAGAGAGACAGTGTCAATGAGCCTCAGCTTTGCTCCAGATGCTCTGTGTGTGGAACCTTGTTAGAACCTTTTCAAGGTTCACTACTGTGGGAAGAGTGATCTGACACTGACCGCTGAGCAAACTCTGAGCTTCAAACTGTTCAGGAAGACATTTTCTACAAACTGTGGAATGAAAGAACTAATGTGTCCACCAAACTGTCCTTCTGTCCTCATGCTTGGAATCAGAACTGCAGCAATTCAACCAAATCTTCATTAGTTTTGTCCAGAAGTTCTCTTCATTGTTTCTTCTGTTTAAGGCCTCGGTGCTTCAATGCTACAATTCTTTCCTCCCACTCAAGAGTCCCGGGTTCAATTCCCAGCCCATGCACCAATCAATGACTGTCCCAATCATCTGTGGTGATTCAAACATCACTTCTAGTAACAACATTTCACATCTATTGTCCAAATCCAGCTTTTACACATTTTACACCTTGAGCCTCCTCCTGCACACATCCTGCACCTCGTCATGCACCTCCTCCTGCACCTCTTCCTGCGCCTCCTATTGCACCTCCTTCTGCACCTTCCCCTGCACCTCCTCCTGCACCTCCTCCTCTTCTTCCTGCACACATCCTGAACCTCCTCCTGCACCTCCTCCAGCGGACATCCTGCGCCTCATCCTGCAACTCGTTCTGCGGTTCCTCTTGTACCTCCTCCTGAGCCTCCTCCTGCAGACATCCTCGATCTCATCCTGTGCCTCCTCCTGCACCTCCTCCTACACACATTCTGCTCCTCCTCCTGCAACCATCCTGCACCTCCTCCTGCAACTCCTCCTGCACAATCCTGAGGGTCCTCCTGCACACACCCTAAGCCTCTTCTTTCACAATCCTTAGCCTCCTCCTGCGCCTCCTCCTGCTCACATCCGGCACCTCCTCCTGCACGCATCCTGCACCTGCTCCTGCACCTCCCCCTGTGCCTCCTCCTGTCCCTCCTGCAACTCCTTCTGCACCTCCTCTTGAACCTTCTCTTGCACCTCCTCCTGAGCATCCTCCCTCACAAATCCTGCCCCTCTTCCTGCACCTCCTTCTGCGCCTCCTCTTGAACCTCCTCCTGCGCCTCCTCCTGTGCCTCCTCCTGCCGACATCCTCGATCTCATCCTGTGCCTCTTCCTGCACCTCCTCCTGCACACATCCTGCCCCTCCTCTTGTACAATCCTGCGTCTTCTCCTGTGCCTCCTTGCACAATCCTGCGCCTCCTCCTGGACCTCCTCCTGCACACATTATGCGCCTCCTCCTGCAACCATCCTGCACCTCCTCCTGCACAATCCTGAGTGTCCTCCTGCACACACCCTCCGCCTCTTCTTTCACAATCCTTAGCCTCCTCCTGCGCCTCCTCCTGCTCACATCCTGCACCTCCTCCTGCACACATCATGCACACATCTTGTACCTGCTCCCATACCTCCTCCTGCACACATCCTGCACCTGCTCCTGCACCTCCCCCTGTGCCTCCTCCTGTGCCTCCTGCACCTCCTCCTGCGCATCCTTCATGGTTTAGACTCAGGACCTGCCACTTTGTTCAGTAACTCCTCCCTGTATTCCGATGACACTCCTGGAACACTTCTCTTTCATGGTACCGCATCCTCCTGCATCTCCTTGTGCACCTCCTCCTGCGCCTCCTCCTGCAACTCCTCCTGCACAATCCTGCACCTCCTCCATCCCAATCCTGCGCCTCCTGCTGTGCCTCCTCCTGCGCCTCCTCCTGCGCCTCCTCCTGCGCACATCCTGCAACTCCTCCTGTAGCTCCTCCTACACATCCTTCTGCGCCTCCTCCTGCAGTTCCTTTTGCACAAGTCCTGCCCCTCCTTCTGCAACTCCTCCTGCACACTCCTGCACTTCCTCCTGCACTTCCTCCTGTGCCTCCTCCTGCAACTCCTCCTGCACAATCCTGCACCTCCTCCTGCCCAATCCTGCGCCTCCTGTAGCTCCTCCTACACCTCCTTCTGCGCCTCCTCCTGCAGCTCCTCCTGCACACGTCCTGCCCCTCCTCCTTGTGCCTCCTCCTGCACAATCCTGCGCCTCCTCGAGCACCTTCTCCTGCACCTCCTCCTGTGCTTCCTTCTGCACACCTCCTGCCCACATGCTGCACCTCCTCCTGCACCTCCTCCTTCACAATCCTGCGCCTCCTCGTACGCCTCCTCCTGCACCTCCTCCTGCACACTTACATACATACATACATACATACATACATACATACATACATAAAATTCAATAAATTCATGCAGTTGAAAACATAAACTTCTTGACCTACTTGTGGGGGTCACTTCTTTTATTTTAAGAATTGACAGAACTATTTGATAATATCACATCCAAACTGTAAAAACATTGTTGAATATGTTTGTTTCTTTAAGAAACTCAGACCAACTTGTTACGACAGAAGAGTTTTAGTTCCACTCATGAGAAAATTAAATAAGAGTTTGTTTGTTTTAATGCACCAGCTCCCAGTTTGGACACCCTGATGTAGACCATCAAGAGACAGGTTGGTTTTATCCTACTGATGATGTGTTTCTGCAATAGTCATCCTGCTCAGTTTCAAGTTTCTTCCCACAAACAGCCTGAACAGGGATTTGAACCCTGGACCCTCAGATTAAAAGTCTGATGCTCTACCATCTGAGCTACCCAGGCCTGCCAACACAGTGTTGTGTCTCCATATGATTCTCACTTATGAGTGAGACGAAGCAGACACTGATCCTGACCACCAAGGTGCAGAAGTGGAGACTCTTCTTGCTCGCTGTTTTGAAACTCAACAAATTGTCGTCCGTTGTTCCTTCCTGAAGATGCTGAAAAGCTCCACTCTGGATTTGAAAACAATCAGGAAACATCTGAGCAGACTGCTGGCTGTATTGCATGATAATTTCTCACTGCCTGATTGGCTGCAGGTGAGAAGTTTTGCTTCAGGAAAACCAGTTTTCTCTCCATTTGAAGCTGGAATGAAGAACTGCTTGGTTTTACAGAAAACCTGAACAGGGATTTTAATGGTGGAAGCTCAGATTAAAGAGCATTCATTGATAACGATCATGACTTTTCAAAGCTTAGTTTAGCTGTGGTTCTACCAAGTCGTACCTTCCAGAGTGCACCAGGACGGTAAGGTAAAGCAAAGCTCACCCAGACCCAACTGTGTTGTTTGGTCCATCACAGAAAGTCCAGTTAAAATGGAGACGGGTTGTGAAGGACACAGATGCTCCTGGTACAGTATGAGAGTCTGACTGCTTTCAAAAGGTCCAGTGATCATACAAGAGTATCAGTCACTCTATCTGTTGACTTGCAGTGGTGGACACACTGATTTCTAGACGAATGAAGTGGAAGATATGCAGTTCATATACCTTCCTACAGGGGGAGCTGCAGCACTCTCAGCTCTCCTACTTGCTTCTGACTTCAATCTATTGGTACCTATTGATGTCCCTAGTATTTATGGATGAAGGTTCTCATAATATTTGAGGAACAATATCTCGTTAGTATAGTGTCATGTGTGAGATGGGGGTTTAATTCCCTGAGCATCTCCATGGCAACAGACACTGTTCTCCTTTGATCTCCTTTGATCTCCATGAGGTTCCTATCTCTTCTGCTGAATTGAATCCACAGGTGGTAATGAGACATTGATGGACTCTGCTGCTCTCTGATTATGCAACTAAACACACATTAATGTCGACTCAGCACACACAGTATACAGGAGAGCCAGGGAAAGAGAGAAAGAGGAGAAATTAATATTTTACCCGTAAGTATTTCCTCCAGCTTTAGCAGTCTGGTGGCAACCTGTTGTTTTGCTGCAGAATTACTTCTGTGGTCGTTAAATTCGGCTTTTCTAAGTTAAATTAACGACTTTCACTTTCTCAATCAGCTGTCAGGGAACTTTTTAAAGTGAAACTTTCTACCTTAATATTATTCCACTCGGTGTTGTGCAGCTCTGTCATCATGGCGATGCACCCAGAGACACTGCACATGCTGCTCCGGTAAAGGAGTAAAAAAAACAAAAACAAAAAACGGAAGTAAACAAAACTGCTTTAATCATGTAAAAATGTTAAAACGAATTAAATGTTTCAAATCAATTAATTAACGTGTTATTTTTGACAGCACTAGTAATTATTGATACTTTTTCATTGTTCCTGTTATTTTATTGATACACAGCACACATTAGCAGGTTAGCTCATTCATACAGCAAACTGCAAACAGTGGCGCTCTAGAGACAAAGTCATGATAGCGATGGCGTCCAGGAGGAAGACGTTTCACAATGTCTCCTCCCACAAGAGTCACCAGTGGAGGAGGTGCATGGTACCTGGAGGTAGTGATGGCCCAATGAAGCTTCATCAACCACTGTCTTGATTTTCTCAAGCCACTAGATGACGCCGTCTGTTGAACAAATGTTTGAAAACACACTTCATTGTGAGTCCTTCAGCCTCTATCTTCAAACCAAGAGTGCCACCTGGTGGAGACAGAATATAAAGCAGTTGGCCGTCACTACATGGAGGTCAGCAGGGTCCAATGTTCCACTTTCACAGTACAATATTGTTTGTGTATTTTGTTATTGTCCATGTTCTTACTATGGTGGTGAATGTTGACCACAGCAGTAAAGTTTGGTTCCACTGAGAGTTGAACTCAGATCAGTGGACTCAGAGCTCAGAGTTCTAACCATGACACCATGGAACCACAGAGAGCAGCTCAGCATGGTGCGTTCATGGACATCTAGTCAATGAAAACAGCCTCATCATGGTTTCACCACCTTTACTAGACTTCTGCTGGAAAAGCTGCTTCTGCTAACGTCACAGATGAAATTACTCAACAGTCATTGTGTCAAAAACTTCATCTTCTGATAGCATCTTAAGTTTACATGGACTGACTTTCAGTGGACGCTCCGTCCTCGTCCTTTTTCATCCTCTGCTCGTCTGCTGTCCCTCCTTTTACCTCCTCGCCTGCTGCTCCTGTTGCTCACTGGTTGGTATCAAAGTGAAAATAGAAGGTTTTTAATTAAAGTGAACATGAAAGTGGAAATATGATTTTCTATCAAATTAAAGTGACTATCAAATTCAGAATATGAGCTTTTTTTTCAAATTAAATTGAACATAACCTGGAAAAATGTTTTTTTCAAATTAAATTGAACATCGGGGTGAGAATAGGAGGGTTTTTTTTTCAAATTAAATTGAACATATCCTGGAAAAATGTTTTTTTCAAATTAAATTGAACATCGGGGTGAGAATAGGAGGTTTTTTTTTCAAATTAAATTGAACATATCCTGGAAAAATGTTTTTTTCAAATTAAATTGAACATCGGGGTGAGAATAGGAGGTTTTTTTTTCAAATTAAAGTGACTATCAAAGGGAAAATAGGATTTTCTTTTCAAATTAAAGTGACTATCAAAGTGAGAGTTGGAGTTTTTTTTCAAATTAAAGTGACTATCAAAGGGAAAATAGGATTTTCTTTTCAAATTAAAGTGACTATCAAAGTGAGAATAGGAGTTTTTTTTCAAATTAAAGAGACTATCAAAGGGAAAATATGATTTTTTTTCAAATTAAAGTGACTATCAAAGGGAAAATATGATTTTTTTTCAAATTAAAGTGACTATCAAAGGGAAAATATGAGTTTTCTTTACAAATTAAAGTGACTATCAAAGGGAAAATAGAAGTTTTTTTTCAAATTAATGTGACTATCAAAGGGAAAATAGGAGTATTTTTCAAATTAAAGTGACTATCAAAGTGAGAATAGGAGTTTTTTTTCAAATTAAAGTGACTATCAAAGGGAAAATATGAGGGTTTTTTACAAATTAAAGTGACTATAAAAATAATTATAGGAGTTTCTTTCAAATTAAAGTGACTATCAAAGTGAGAATAGGAGTTTTTGTCAAAGACCATGTCAGCAGTACATAGAAGGTTCTACATAGTATCATTCAACAGGCTTCCAGTAAGGATACCGTTATTGAAAACAGACACACTTCACAAACTACAGACCCACAATTCTCCCAAATCCTAGAAAAACTCTTCAACGACATACTAGATACATTCAGAGAAATTAAATCTAATTCATTAAATCTAGGTCAAACCAAAATCATGATATTTGGAAAATATGAAATAAATAAACAGGTAAAGGTTCAAGTAGAGAGTGTAAATAGAGAAAAGGTGATTGAAGACAAATTTCTAGAAAAATGTAAGGATGAGTACGAGCACATTACAACTCTACAAAGCTGATTTCCTTTGATCTGAGCGTCTCCATGGCTCCAGTGCTGATCTCCTATCAGATCAAAGGAGATCAGTGCCTTTTGCCATGGAGATGCTCAGATCCAAGATTTCCTCCGGCTTTGATCTCCGTTGATCTCCATCCGGTGCCTCTCCCATCCACTTTGTGATGAAAGGCTCATTATTGTTCTTTTTCACAACCTTGGTGATGACGTCATCATTAGATTCAGGTATGCTGAAGCAGGCAGAGAACTAAAACATGCAGGACACCAGCACTCTCTGACCCAGTTTGGACACCCTGTCGTAGACCATCAAGAGACAGCTTAGTTTTATCCTACTGATGACGTGTTGCTGCAATAGTAATCTTGCTCAGTTTCAAGTTTTTCCCACAGACACCAGAGCACTCTGTAACAGGATTTGACAGATAGTGACGGGGCGCGGCCAGCAGGGGGCAGCAGCGAGGCTGACTTGCTCTTTGACCGTGTGACTTTGGTGACCAAATCCAGGGGGCGTATTACATTGGTTATTGATGTAGCTTAAAGAGGTGGAACAGATTAAACATTCAGATGAAACAATCAGCAAATAAAAGTCAAATGAAGAAAACGTACAAGGGCTTATTAGTCAATGATATCAGTGATTTCATGTCTGTTTGTTTTTTTACTATTTCCAATAAAAACCACAGAAAGATTAAAACAGACAACAGATGGATATCATTACAAATGAGTCAGAAGAGAGGAATCCCTGGATAAACTAGTTATTGAGGTACAATCGGATGACTGGGAACTCATTTATAAAGGAAAAGACGTCCTGTCACTATGAGTGTACAATCAAACAATACAGGAGAAAGTGAAATATGGATCTGGACTCTGGGAGCAGTGGGCGGAGCTGAGGTTGCACCGTGCGAGAGAGAGAGACAGAGAGAGAGACAGAGAGAGAGAGAGAGTGGACCGAGATAGAGACTGAGACTGAGACTGAGTTTTACACTCGGACGTGGCCTGGAGTGGATTAGACTGGAGGCCCAGGCACATGACCACCTCAGCTTCCACTCAGAGCCCAGACCAGCTTTTCAGATTTGGACACTTGGAGCTGAGAAGGGGGAGGCTCCATGATTCCTGTTCATGCAGAGATCTTATTTCCTTTTGCCCCAGAAGGCAACACACTCACTAGCCACCAGTCCACAGATGAAAACACAAAATCATATGTGTACACAGAATGTCCAGTTAAGATGGAGACGGGTTGTGAATGACACAGATGCTACTGGTACAGTATGAGAGTCTGACTGCTTTCAAAAGGTCCAGTGATCATACAAGCGTATCAGTCACTCTCATACTTTCTCATGGTTCTATTGACAATGAGAAGCAACAACACAATACTACTGCTTGGACATGTTTGCTGGATCACATCATGGATGATGGATGATGGATGGATGGATGGATGGATGGATGGATGGATGGATGGATGGATGGATGGATGGATGGATGGATGGATGGATGGATGGATGGATGGATGGATGGATGGATGGATGGATGATGGATGGAATATACAGACATGACTTATGTTCACTCTGGAGGTGAGGGCTGATGTTCCCTTCCACAGAGAGAAGCTGCTGGTAGCTCACTCTCTATGTTCCTCTGGAGGTGAGGGGGGAACTCCTGTTCTCACTTTCATAGTAACTTTAATTTGATAGAAAATCATATTTTCACCTTGATTTTCAATTTAATTAAAGTAAACTCCCATTTCCACTTTCGTGTTCACTTTAATTTAAAAACAAACTATATTCTGTTTTCATCTAGAATCCAGAAAAATCAGTCTGATGAGTCCAGAAAATCTGATGAGTCTGGTACCAGGAAAAATCTGATGAGTCCGGAAAGATGTGATGAGTCCAGAAAATCTGATGATTCTGGTTCCAGAAAAAATGGGATGAGTCCAGGAACATGTGATGAGTCCAGAAAAAAATCTGATGAGCCCAGAAAAATCTGGTGAGTCTGAGTCAAGAACATGTGATGAGTCCATAAAAATGTGATGAGTCCAGAAAATGTGATGAGTCCAGAAAAAGCAAATGAGTCTCATTCCAGAAAAATGTGATGAGTCCAGGAACATGTGATGAGTCCAGAAAATGTGATGAGTCCAGAAAAAGCAAATGAGTCTCATTCCAGAAAAATGTGATGAGTCCAGGAACATGTGATGAGTCCAGAAAAAAAATGTGATGAGTCCAGAAAAATCTGATGAGTCTGAGTCCAGAAAAAATCTATTGAGTCCGGAAAATCTGATGTGTCCAGAAAATCCAAGAGCCTGGTTCCAGAAAAATGTGATGAGTCTTAGTCCTGAAAAATCTGATGAGTCCGGAAAGATGTGATGAGACCAGAAAAATCTTATTAGTCCAGAAATAACCGATGAGTCCAGAAAAATCTGATGAGTCCAGAATATAATCTGATGAGTGTGAGTCCAGAAAAATCTGATATGTCCGGAAAGATGTGATGAGACCAGAAAAATCTGATGAGTCCGGAAATAACCGATGAGTCCAGTAAAATCTGATGATTCCGGAAAAAAAATGTAATGAGTGCAGAAAATCTGATAAATCTGAGTCCAGCAAAATCCAATGAGTCTGGTTCCAGAAAAACTGGGATGGGTCCAGGAAAATGTGATGAGTACAAAACAATGCGATGAGTCTGAGTCCAGAAAAAATATGATGAGTCCATAAAAATGAACAATCTGGTTCAATACACCACTTCATCATCTGGTTCAATTCACTGCTTCACCAATTCACCACTCTCATCATCTGGTTCAATTCACCACTTTATCATTTGGTTCAATTCACTACTTCACCAATTCACCACTTCATCATCCGGTTCAATTCACCACTTCATCATCCAGTTCAATTCACCACTTCACCACTTCACCAATTCACCACTTCACCATCTGGTTCAATTAATCACTTTATCATCTGGTTCAATTCACCACTTCATCAATTCACCACTTCATCATCCGGTTCAATTCACCACTTCGCCATCTGGTTCAATTCACCACTTCATCATCTGGTTCAATTCACTACTTCACCAATTCACCACTTCATCAACCGGTTCAATTCACCACTTCACCATCTGGTTCAATTCACCACTTCACCATCTGGTTCAATTCACCACTTCATCATCTGGTTCAATTCACCACTTCACCATCTGGTTCAATTCAATACTTCATCATCTGGTTCAATTCACCACTTCATCAATTCACCACTTCATCATCCGGTTCAATTCACCACTTCATCATCTGGTTCAATTCACCACTTCATCATCTGGTTCAATTCACTACTCCACCAATTCACCACTTCACCATCTGGTTCAATTAATCACTTCATCATCTGGTTCAATTCACCACTTCATCATCTGGTTCAATTCACTACTTCACCAATTCACCATATCACCATCTGGTTAATTTCACCTATTCATCATCTGGTTGTCATCTGGTTCATCATCAGAAGTTTTGAGCAGAAGTGTCTCCTCTGTCAGTTAATAGTGTTTAGAAGCCGATATGATGTTCACCCTCAGAGGAGGTAGTGTTTGAGGGAGAGCCAGATTAAATTTGGGGCGTAAATCTTATTTTGAAAGGCAAATTGAAATAGAAAGAATTCTACCACTGAACCACCAATGCTCACATAGCAGCAGATTCCCACCAAGAGAGGTCATGTGATCCAACTGCTGTGCTGCGTGAGCCCCTCCCCCACAGTTTGAGTCACACTCTGCTGTGGTTACACAAGCGTATGTGCAGAGTTTGGCTCCGCCCCTGAGAGACTTCGACAGTGGTTGAACGCACTTCTCCTTGTTAGTATAGTGGATACTGTCCCTGTCTGTCATGTTGGAGACAGTAGTTCAATTCCCCGACAGGGAGAGCAAAACCTTTAGTGTTGTTATTGAAAACCATGAGGTTCAGACTGGGAACGGCCCCTTCCAGCCATTCCAGCTGTTGCCAATGTGAACATAAAAGTTACACAGTAAGACTCTGGAGTCCATTTGTTGTTCCCTTTCTAGGACCTCATCACTGGACACCGGGTTCTGTGCACCTTTATTTTAGGGACCGAGCCCAGAAGGGAAGCTGCCTGGAGGCGAGGACCCTATTGCATCTGTAGTGTTTCTTTCTTTCTTTCTTCTCCTGACCACATTTAACCCAAATTTGACCCTAAACATTCTCAACAAATTTGGCACACTCATCAGGACTGGTGCAGTCTATAAGAAAAGGTTAAAAATTAACCCACAAAGTGCCGAAATGTGCTTTTTTTATTTGTTTCTTACTGGTCAACGTATTACTCTTCATTGTAATCATTTTGAGTTATTTAAAAAAAAAAAAGTGCTTTGTTGTTTGCTTTTTATATCTTTAACTGTTTCTGAATGAATTGAAAGAAAATGTCTCATACAAATCAGATGGGAGAGGCACCTCATGGAGATCAGAGCAGATCAAAGCAGGAGAAAATCTTTGATCTGAACATCTCCATTGCAACAGGTGATGATCTCCTTCAATCTAATATGATCTCAGCACTGATGCCTTGGAGACGCTGAGATCAAAGGAGATCAGCTTTATTCAACCTTCAGCATTCACACTTATATTTTCTTCTGGAAATACAAACCTCTAGTAATTATTATTATCATAACAGGTCTCTGATATCTGGAGGAGTCAGACCATTCAAGGCTTAAGCATATACCTAAATTGTGGGCCTCTTTTAAAAACATTGCTCAATGAGCTACCAAGACTAGAGCATAGGTTGTTACAACCACCAGAACTGGGTCCATTGGGGGCGATCAAAATGATTTCAGTTTTTAAACCGTTCAGCTGTAAAAAGGTTTTGGACTTTGGTTCTTTACTTTTGTGAGGCAGGACAGGATAGAGGCAGCATCCGTAGAGCAAGGCTTTATAGGGAAGTTCAGTTGTGTGTCATCTTCATAAAAATGAAAGTTAACTTAGTTTGCTCATGTTGTAGATGTTATCTGGTGATGTAGAAGCTACGTCCACTTCAGTGCAAAAGTGAAGAGACGCAACATGACAATGAAAAAAGGTGTAAAGAATGTTGACTTCAGCTCCTCTCAGGATCTGAGCTTCGTCCATTTAGTTGGCAGATTTTCATGTTTCTCTTACTATTGACAGTTTGACTCTTATTTTCCAGCAGGAGACAAAAAGTGTCCGGTCACAGTTTGGTTCAGTTTCACTCAGTGACAGTGAGAATCACTCAAACTGTGGGGGAGGGGTTCATGGAGCACTGAAGGTGGAACGCTTCACATTTCCTGGCTGGAATGAGCTGAGGTTTAAGCATTGGTGGTTCAGTGGTAGAATTCTCTCCTGCCACTCAGGAGGGTTCGATTCCCGGCCAATTGATGCAATAGATCTTTTCTTCACCCTCCTCCTGTGTGAGCTTTCACAACCCAGTCTCATGTTAACGGGTCGGTTTGGACCCCATTTACATCACAAGGTTCCAAGTGACAACAACTTGTCTGTTGAAGAAAAGTGTTACTTTTACACCACAGCAGCAGGAACACTGACAACAATGGAGTTTCTACAATGTGAGCCAGCCACAGTGAGCAGTGGTCGTCTCATGTGTAGGATATTACAGTGAACCTTCCATGACCACAGAACAAGTAGCCTGGCTAGCTCAGTCGGTAGAGCATGAGACTCTTAATCTCAGGGTCGTGGGTTCGAGCCCCATGTTGGGCGGAGCTCTGTTTTCAGACAGTGGTGTCCTCAAGGACAGAAGACTA
The DNA here is from genome assembly GCF_963383615.2 of Lipophrys pholis. Classification (NCBI taxonomy): domain Eukaryota; kingdom Metazoa; phylum Chordata; class Actinopteri; order Blenniiformes; family Blenniidae; genus Lipophrys; species Lipophrys pholis. The sequence continues at coordinate 504,110 of NW_028292149.1, forward strand.
GGGATCTGAAGGTTGCAAGTTCAAGTCCTAGAATTGAGAGGTCACCACTGTGGGTCCAAAGCATGATCTTTGACCCCCATCAGATCCTTAGGACCTTCACCGTGTCACCAACTCCTTCATTCTGAATCACTTTGTTCGTCATTTTATTTTGAAAATAAAAAAAGATGCTCTTTCACTATTCACACTTGGGTGTGAGAGATGTATGTCATCCATCTGAAATCCATCCATGATCCTTCCATCCATCCATCTACCAATCCATCCTTCCTCATCCACCCATCAATCTACCAATCCATCTTTCCATCCATCCATCCATCTGTCATCATTCCATCCTTCCATCAATCCATCCATCCATCATCCATCCAACCATCCTTCCATCCATCCTTCTGTCTGTCCGTCCATCCATCATCCATCCATCCGTCATCAATCCATCCATCTGTCATCAATCCGTCATTCATCCATCCATCTACCAATCCTTCCTTCCTCATCCATCCATCCATCCATCTACCAATCCATCCTTCCATCCAGCCATCCATCATCATTCCTTCCATCCATCCATCCATCCATCCATCCATCCATCCATCCATCTTTCATCCATCTTTCATCCATCTGTCATTCATCCATCCATCCATCCATCTGTCACTGTTCCATCCTTCCATCCATACACCTATCCATCCAAACATCCTTCCATCCATCCTTCTGTCTATCTGTCCGTCCATCCATCCATTCATCCGTCATCCATCCATCCATCCATCTATCCATCTATCCATCCATCATTCATCCATCCATCCATCTACCAATTCATCATTCCATCATCGATCAATCCATCATCCTTCCTTCCTTCCATCCATCCATCCATCATCAATCCATCATCCATCCATCCGTCATCGTTCCATCCATCCATCCATCTGTCATCCATCCGTCATCCATCCATCCGTCATCATTCCATCCATCAATCCTTCCATCCATCCATCCATCCATCCATCCATCCATCCATCCATCCATCCATCCATAACGTGATCCAGCAAACATGTCCAAGCAGTAGTGTTGTGTTGTTGCTTCTCAATGTCAATAGAACCATGAGAAAGTATGAGAGTGACTGATACGCTTGTATGATCACTGGACCTTTTGAAAGCAGTCAGACTCTCATACTGTACCAGTAGCATCTGTGTCATTCACAACCCGCCTACATTTTAACTGGTGATGAGCCTGATTAGACTCCTGACAGCCTGGATTGTGGTGTGTGGCTGCTTGCAGGAGGGGAGGATTTATGGAAGTGTTGTCTGTTAGTGAGGATTTCATGGTTGGAGTCAGAACATTTTAGGAGATATTTCACTAACCTGACAACTAAATAACTAAATAACTGTAACTAGCTGCTCCCACATTACTATGGACGAGGACAGGATCCACTCTGGATGGTCTCCTCCATCACAGGACAGTCAGAGACAAACAGCCACACACACACACACACACACACACACACAAACCTTCACAATTTATTGTCACCAGTTAAGCTCCCTTGTGTTGTTAGAACCGTCACATTGTTCTACAAAGAACCCAAAAGCCTTAAAAGTCATGGATTCTTTAAAAAGTTGAAAAGAAAAACTTTCTTCTATCATTTGTTCCCAAGATTCACACCAATACTGAGTAAAGGAAACTTTTTCCTAGTGAACATAAGTCATGTCTGTATATTATATCCATCATCCATCCATCCATCCATCCGTCATCCATCCATCCATCATCCATTCAACCATCCATCCATCCATCATCAATCCATCCATCCATTTATCAATCTGTCATCCATCCGTCATTCATCCATCCATCCATCTACCAATCCATCCTTCTATCCATCCATATGTCACCCATCCATCCATCATCCATTTACCAATCCATCCTTCCTCATCCATCCATCCATTCATCTACCAATACATCCTTCCATCTATCAATCCATCCATCATCCTTCCTTCCATCCACCATCCATCCATTCATCCATCATCCATCCATCATCCATCATCCATCATCCATCATCGATCATCCATCATCCATCATCTACCAATCCATCATTCGATCAATCAATCCATCCATCATCCTTCCTTCCATCCATCCATCCATCCATCCATCCATCCATCCATCCATCCATCATCCATCCATCATTCATCCAACCATCCATCCATCCGTCATCCATCCATCCATCATATATCCGTGATTCATCCATTCATCCGTCCATCTACCAATACATCCTTCTATCCATCCTTCCATCATCCATCCATTTGTCATCCATCCATCCATCTACCAATACATCCTTTCTTTCCTTCCATCCATCATGCATCCATCATCCATCATATACCAATCCATCCTTCGATCCATCATCCTTCCATGGATGGAGTCATCCATCATCCTTCCTTCCATCCATCCATCCATCATTCATCCAACCATCCATTCTTCCGTCATCCATCCATCCATCATCTAGCTGTCATTCATCCATTCATCCATCCATCCCGCCCTCCATCCATCCATTCATCAACCTTCCTTCCATCTATCCATCATCCATCCATCTATCAATCTGTCATCCATCGGTCATTCATCCATTCATCCATCCATCTACCAATCCATCCTTCCATCCATCCTTCCATCATCCATCCATTCGTCATCCATCCATCCATCTACCAATCCATCCTTCCTCATCCATCCATCCATCTACCAATCCATCCTTCTATCCATCCACATGTCATCCATCCATCATCCATCCATCAGCCATCCATCATTCATCCATTCATCCATCCATCATCCATCTACCAATCCATCCTTCAATCCATCAATTCATCCATCATGCATCCATCGCCCATCATCTACCAATCCATCTTTCGATCCTTCGATCCATCAATTCATCCATCATCCTTCCTTCCATCCATCCATCCATCCGTCATTCATCCATCCATCCATCATCCAGCCATCCATCATTCATCCATCCGTCATTCATCCATCCATCCATCCACCCATCTGTCATCCATCTGTCATCCATCCATCATTCATCCATCATTCATCCATCCATCCAACATCTGTCATCCATCGGTCATTCATCCATCCATCATCCATCATCCATCCATCCATCCTCCATCATACATCCAGCATCCTTCCATCCATCCATCCATCCATCCATCCATCCATCCATCCATCCATCCATCCATCCATCCATCCTAATGTGATCCAGTAAACATGTCAAAGCAGTAGTGTTGTGTTTTTGCGTCTTATTGTCAATAGAACCAAGAGTGACTGATAGAGTGAGTATGAGAGTGACTGATACTCTTGTATGATCACTGGACCTTTTGAAAGCAGTCCCACTCTGATACTGTACCAGGAGCATCTGTGTCCTTCACAACCCACCTACATTTTAACTGGACTTTCTGTGGTGGACCAAACAACACAGTTGGGTCACACATTTAGCATCTTTACATTTAAAGAGATTCAGGCCTCAAACTCCAGAGATGCTGTCTGCTACATTTAAAAAGTATCAGGCCTCGTACTCCAGAGAAGCTACATGCTACATGCTACATTTAAAGAGTATCAGTCCTCGTAAATCAGAGATGCTACATGAGACATGCTTGAGGGTTTCAGACCTTGCACACCATAGATGCTGCATTTAAAGAGTATCAGGCCTCGTACACCAGAGATGCTACATGCTACATGCTACATTTAAAGAGATTCAGACCTTGCACACCATAGATGCTACATTTAAAGAGTATCAGGCCTCGTACACCAGAGATGCTACATGCTACATGCTACATTTAAAGAGATTCAGACCTGGTACACCAGAGTTGCTACATGATACAGGCTTATGAGTTTCAAGCCTCTCACGCCATAGATGCTACATGCTACATTTAAAGAGTTTCAGGCCTCATCTCTGGTGTTGGAGGCCTGATACGCTTTAAATGTAGCATGTAGCATCTTTACATTTAAAAAGATTCAGACCTCCCACTCCAGAGATGCTACATGCTACATTTAAAGAGTATGAGGCCTTGTACTCCAGATGTTATGAACTTACATTTTGTCTCACTAACTAACTAAGTAACTAAGTAACTCACAATTTTTTTTTGAATTTATTTAAAAATACACAATATATAAATATATTTATGTGTAGTCAACCTCATAGTAAAAAGTCGGTAAAAATGGCTGTGATGAAGGTTGAGCTGGATGGTTTCATGGAGGATTCATGTCAGACGGTGAGTTCAGTTCAGCTCCAGGTCGGGCTGTCTGAGGTGGGGGAGGGGAGCCATCAATTAAACACCTGCTCTGTCTGCACCACAGTAATGCTGCTGTTGCATTCACTGAGCGTGGGAATTACTGGGTTACCAAAATCACTACATTTTCTGCATAAAACTACACAACTGTTGAGCTTGCAGACGTTTTGGTGATCATTTCAAGAGCAAGCAACAATTTCAGCCCCATTTGATTCTTCATTTTAAAAGACTTATTCAAATTTAAAGGCTTTTAAAGATTTAAAGGCTGATTTACTAGCATTTAGAGAGTTAAAGTTCTGATTAGTATTAACCATTTGATAGTTATTATCAATACTAAAAGTATTACTAAGATATAACCCAGTAAGTAGACAAAATATAGAGTTCAGTACTTTTATATCAGTTTTCAAAAGTGTATGTTTTTGTCTTCAATGATTTAAGAGTGTGGTTACTTATTTCTGAATGTGTTTCAGGATAACACCACCAGTTAAATTGATGTTTATTTTTGTTTTATTTGTGTATGTTTACTTGAAACATTGGTTTTTGTTAACATGTGAAATGTTCCCAATTTGTCTTCACAGAAGATGAAGAACAAGGAAAAGGAGAAAGAAGTGGATGAAGTGGTATGTATTGTTTTTAAGTCTTATTTCTCATTTTGACGTGGATCATACCAAAATAATGGACATAGAGTTTATTTAATAAATTCACGGTGTCCTAGAAGGGCCAACATCACAATACAACAGAAAAAGCCACAATACAACAGTAAAAACTCAAAATGCAACAACAAAGACCACAAATGTGACTGAATCATCCTACTTAACTAGTTATATCAGGGGTGTCCAGCTCCGGTCCTGGAGAGCCGGTGTCCTGCATGTTCTAGTTCCTCCCTGCTTCAGCTTACCTGAATCTAATGATGATGTCATCACCAAGGTTGTGAAAAAGCCCAATAAGGAGCCCTTCATCGCAATCAGGTGTGTTACAACTGGGAGAGAGCTAAACCTGCAGGACGCCGGCCCTCCAGGACCCAGTTTGGACACCCCTGAGTTATATTAATAAAGTTGAATTGAATTGAACATCTGACAAACATCATATTTTGGTATCATTTCAGGAGGATTGCATATCAGCAGATATTTCTTCAGAAAGCAGTCATGGTGAGGGCAGTGATTATGTCCCATTGTCTTCTGAGGCCTCAGATGATGACATGGTTCCAACATTGAAAGGAACAAACCCAAAACTTCAAGAATCGGAAAAATCTCACAAGAGAAATAGAACTGATTCACAGAAAATGCACGCTGTTCAACAGAAAACTAAGGGAGACATCGACTCGGATGAAAACAGAAACTCTGAAGATTGGAACAGGAACGAAGATGATGACGATCAGGGTAGGCCGCATGTCACGGTTAAAAAATGCTCAAAAGGAGAAAGTGGGACAATAATAAAATAAATACATCTGCGTGTATTTATTTATTGATTTTTATGTATGTATGTATGTATGTATGTATGTATGTATGTATGTATGTATGTATGTATGTATGTATGTATGTATGTATGTATTATGTATGTATGTATTATGTATTATGTGTTATGAATGTACTGTATGTACGTGTTTTAACTACTTGCATGAAGTGTCACATTTCAGAGGGGTGGAGTCATGGGCCCTTACAACCTATTGGCTCTTTCACTTGTTAACAAATCACATTAAGGTTCTGATGTGGATCTGAACTGAATCTGGTCTCTGCTAAAAACAGACTGGATCAACAGCTTTTATTTCAAAAATAAAAATAAAGTCTCACACCTGAACAATCAACATATAAAAAACAAAGTAAATCCTACATTAGACACTGTGACAGTGACAGCCTGTAATGACACAACTGATCAATTAGTAGGATTAATAATGGAAACAGAGACAGAAGGCAGAACAGAGAGAGTGTGGATTGAGCAACTTTTTGTTTTCAAATTAAAGTGAACATCAATCCACTTCAATAAAAAAAAAAAAATCCTATTTCACTATTCACTATTCACACTTGGGTGCCAGAGGTCCTGCCATTCCCGGATGTGCCCTTGGGATTACCATGACCCCCTCCTACTAATGGTTGGTCTAGTGTTTCTTTCATGTTGTGGTTTTATTTCCCATTGCCCCTGAAGGCAACAGACACACTCACCAAAGCCAAGCAGCAACCAACCAACCAATGAGCAACAGCAGCAGCAGGCGAGGAGGTAAAAGGAGGGACAGCAGACGATGAAAAAGGACAACGAGGACGGAGAGACCACTGAAAGTCAGTCCATGTAAACTTAAGATGCTATCAGAAGATCACGTTTTTGACACAATGACTGTTGAGTAATTTCATCTGTGACGTTAGCAGAAGCAGCTTTTCCAGCAGAAGTCTAGTAAACGTGGTGAAACCATGATGAGACTCTCTAATGGTACTTCACAAACTACATGATGGATCATTTTAACCATGAAGGGAGTTGAACCCTCAACCTTCTGATCCGAAGTCAGACACCTTATCCATTTGGCCACGTGGTCCCATGACTCCAACATTCCAACCAAACATTGACAAACTCACTTCCTTGATAAAGTGTCAGGTGTGTTCAATAATGTCAAAAGGTGGACAGTTCATCCATTTATACACACTTCTCTATTGTCTCAACATCTGATCCTGGTTTTAGCTCCTTTATGGATTTGATGTTGACTTTGACATTGTGTCCTCCACATCCTGCCACATGAGTCAATCTGCTTGAAGGTTCAAATCTGCTGCCACATTTTGTCTGGATCCTTGAAAACTTCCACCAAGATGTTTGTATTGTGGTGGCGGCTGTGGGACGCTGCTGATGCTGTCAGGTGGGACAGTGCAAGGCATTATGGGATGTCTTTTCCCAGGACTCTTTCTCTAAGTTGACCTGTAGTTTTGCTCTTCCTGTTGTTGTTTGGTCTCTCTGCTGATTGTTGTTGTCTTGGTCGGAGCAGGTTAAAGACAAAAGACAAAGATGTCTTCCAAAGTCATCGTCTCTTTTCACTGCATGACCTGAATGTCCTGAAGACATTGAAACTGCAGGAGGAACAAGACGTGACCACAAAAGAGTTTGGACTGTCACACTGTTCAATGCCCACAAGTCTCTTTCTAATAAGTTCCTCATGTAAAGAAATGACTCAGTCTTTCATTACAGAGCTGAGACGACTGAACTCTACACATTTACTTGTTAGCAGTCAGTTCTATGGCCAGTTTGGGAATTGAACCCAGGACCTTGGTGTTCTGAGATGAGAAGAACATGACTAGGTCAGACATATACATTTGAGGAGAATGAAGCACATCTAAATGAATCCATCAGACTGAAGAAGAGTCTTTGTGGAACATTAAAGTATTGAGCAGTGTTGTTGGCAGGATCCAGACGCTGCATTGTAGCTCCTCCTTATGGAATCGTACCGACGTGGTCGCTGCCACAACAGAGGGCTGACACTTGGCTACGGTACTTTTGGTACCCTCCACAACTTTAGTCAGTGAAAACACATGAGAACCTGAACTGTACCATAAGGTACCAGCAGATACTGAGTGTGGAAACCAGAGCAGTTTGTCCACAGTGGTAACCACCTTACTTTGATATTTACTTTGATCTTGACTCAAATTAAAGTCAACATCAAAGTGACAGTAGAATTTATTTCTCAAATTAAAGTGAACATCAAAGTCAAAATGGGATCTGGAGATCATCTGGTGGAAGTGGTCAAGCAGCTCATTGTCACCATCACACTGCAGCTCCGTCACTCAATGTTTCTCTAACATGACAAAGCAACTAGAGAGCAGCTGGGATGTCAGGAAGTTAGAGGATCTTCCCCACGTCTTGTGACAAACATTCTGTCTTTCAGCCTCTAAAGAACACACATGAGGGCTTTCATTGATTTCTCCTTCTGTTTTAAAAAACATTTTTTATCCTTCTTTTACTCTGTGATCAATCAGGATAAACATGTTTCAGTCCCGGTACAATGTTTTCTATTGTTCATTACCGTATATCCTGGACTAGAAGTCCTGCTTTCTTAGTTGGAGGCTGATCATTCTACTGACATTAAGAAGCAAATCCTCTTTCAGTCCTTCTATTACACTTCATCCTGTGCAGGGTTGCAGGGAGGAGACACCTGGACAGGTTCACCAGTCCATCACAGGACACACACACACACACACACACACACACACACACACACACACACACACACACACACACACACACACACACACACACACACACACACACACACACACACACACACACACACACACACACACACACACACACACACACACAGATCACTCCCCCTGTGTTCAGCTTCATACTTTCACTCGCCAAACGTTTCTTCCTGGTATTTCTTGTCCTACAATAAAACAACCACGTTGTCCTGCAGGACAAATCACGTCTCCTGCCCTGCAGCTCTCATGTCTCTCGCTCGCTCCACTTCCACCTCTTACATTTCTTAAAGGGAAACACGCTCCTCTCTCTCTCACTTCCTGTCGTTTTCCTTCAACGGAGGGAAAGTTTCATTCAGACCAAAGTTTTATCCACAAAGGTTCCCTTTCTAGAACCTCCTCACTGGACACCGGGTTCTGTGCACCTTGTTTTAGGGACCGAGCCCAGAAGGGAAGCTGCCTGGAGGCGAGGACCCTATTGCATCTGTAGTGTTTCTTTTTTTCTTTCTTCTCCTGAAGACATTGAACCCAAATTTGACATAAACTTGATCACCAAATTTGGCACACTCATCAGGACTGGTGCAGTCTAGAAGAAAATGTCAAAAATTAACCCATAAAGAGCCAAAATGTGCTCTCTAGCGCCACCTACAGTCACTAAAATGACTGATGACCACCACAGCCATGGTGTGATCTCTCTAAGAATGTTGTGGAGATCAAACTAAAACTCATCGTCTCATTAAGATCTAAAAATCATGTGATGACACTCCTGACCTAGGTGTAACAGGAAGTCCACAATTTGACTTTCAAAATAAGATTATCGCCTGAAATTAAAATTGGGTCTCACGGTCCCGTAAGAAAGTCATAGAGACATGAAACCAAAACTGACTTGTTTGTCTCAGCAAGACCTGGAAAACATGCAATGACATATCTGATTAAATCCAACAGGAAGTCCACAATTTGCATTTCAAAACAAGACTTTCACCCCAAATTCAAATGGGCTTGTAGGCAAACACTATCTCCTCTGAGGGAGAAAATCATATCGGCTTCAAAACACTATTAAATGACAGAAGAGACACTTCTGCTAAAAACTTCTCTACAACGTTGTGGTTACTTGAGCGGTTTGAATTTGATGAGCAGTCAAATCTCCGAATGATAAATCCCACTGCCTCTATTCTCTCATTCAAATATATTGGAAAACCAAACACCATGGCCAGCAGGAATGTCGTAGAGAGATCAAACCAAAACTTGATGAGATGAACAAAACTTGTTCATCTCAGTTCTAATCAAAGTGAAAATGGGAGTTTTTTTCAAATTAAAGTGATAATCAAAGGGAAAATAGGAGGTTTTTTTTTTTCAAATTAAAGTGACAATATAAAGGGAAAAAGGGATTTTTTTTCCAAATTAAAGTGACTATCAAAGGGAAAATAGGAGGGTTTTTTTCAAATTATAGTGACTATCAAAGTGAAAATAGGAGTTTCTTTCAAATTAAAGTGACTATCAAAATGAGAATATGAGTTTTCTTTCAAATTAAAGTGACTATCAAAGGGAAAATAGGAGTTTTTTCAAATTAAAGTGACTATCAAAGGGAAAATATGATTTTTTTTCAAATCAAAGTGACTATAAAAGGAAAATATGAGTTTTTTTTCAAATTAAAGTGACTATAAAAGTGAGAATATGAGTTTTCTTTCAAATTAAAGTGACTATCAAAGGGAAAATAGGAGTTTTTTCAAATTAAAGTGACTATCAAAGGGAAAATATGATATTTTTTCAAATCAAAGTGACTATAAAAGGAAAATATGAGGTTTTGTTTAAATTAAAGTGACTATAAAAGTGAGAATAGGAGGTTTTTTTTCAAATTAAAGTGACTATCAAAGTGAAAATAGGAATTTTTTTCCAAATTAAAGCGAGTATCAAAATGAGAAAAAGAGTTTATTTAAAATTAAAGTGACTATCAAAGTGAGAATAGGAGGTTTTTTTATCCAAAATTAAAGTGACTATCAACGTGAGAATAGGAGTTTTTTTCAAATTAAAGTGACTATCAAAGGGAAGATAGGAGTTTTTTTCAAATTAAAGTGACTATCAAAGGGAAAATATGACTTTTCTTTTCAAATTATAATGACTATCAAAGTGAGAATAGGAATTTCTTTCAAATTAAAGTGACAATCAAAGTGAAAATAAGATTTTTTTTAAATTAAAGTGACTATCAAAGGGAAAATAGGAGGGTTTTTTTCAAATTAAAGTGACTATCAAAGTGAGAATAGGAGTTTCTTTCAAATTAAAGTGACTATCAAAGTGAGAATATGAGTTTTCTTTCAAATTAAAGTGACTATCAAAGGGAAAATAGGAGTTTTTTCAAATTAAAGTGACTATCAAAGGGAAAATAGGAGTTTTTTTCAAATTAAAGTGACTATAAAAATAAGAATAAGAGTTTTTTTTTCCAATTTAAAGTGACTATCACAGGGAAAATAGGAGGGTTTTTCAAATTAAAGTGACCATCAAAGGGAAAATGTGAAGGTTTTTTTCAAATTAAATTCACTATCAAAATGAGAATATGAGGTTCTTTCAAATTAAAGTGACTATCAAAGGGAAAATATGAGGGGTTTTTTCAAGTTAAAGTGACTATCAAAGTGAGGATAGGAGTTTCTTTCAAATTAAAGTGACTATCAAAGGGGAAAATATAACTTTTCTTTTCAAATTAAAGTCACTATCAAAGTGAGAATAGGAGTTTTTTTTTCAAATTAAAGTGACTATCAAAGTGAAAATGGGAGTTTTTTCAAATTAAAGTGACTATCAAAGGGAAAATATGAGGGTTTTTTTTTAAAATTAAAGTGACTATCAAAGTCAAAATAGGAGTTTTTTTTTCCAAATTAAAGTGACTATCAATTGGGAAATATGTGGGTTTTTTTTCAAGTTAAAGTGACTATCAAAGGGAAAATATAATTTTTTTCAAATCAAAGTGATTATAAAAGTGCGAATGGGAGGTTTTTTCAAATTAAAGTGACTATCAAAGTGAAAATAGGAGTTTTTTTTTTCAAATTAAAGCAACTATCAAAATGAGAATAAGAGTTTATTTAAAATTAAAGTGACTATCAAAGTGAGAATAGGATTTTTTTTCAAATTAAAGTGACTATCACAGGGAAAATAGGAGGGTTTTTCATATTAAAGGGACAATCAAAGGGAAAATATGAGGGTTTTTTTCAAATTAAATTTACTATCAAAATGAGAATATGAGTTTCTTTGAAATTAAAGTGACTATCAAAGGGAAAATATGAGGGTTTTTTTCAAGTTAAAGTGACTATCAAAGGGGAATATATGACTTTTCTTTTAAAAATTAAAGTCACTATCAAAGTGAGAATAGGAGTTTTTTTTCAAATTAAAGTGACTATCAAAGTGAAAATGGGAGTTTTTTCAAATTAAAGTTACTATCAAAGGGATAATAGGAGTTTCTTTTCAAATTAATGAGACTATCAAAAAGAAAATAGAATTTTTTTCAGATTAAAGTGACTATCAAGGTGAGAATAGGAGTTTTTTTTCAAATTAAAGTGACTATCAAAGTGAGAATATGATTTTTTTTTCAAATGAAATTGACTAAGAAAAGGAAAATAGGACTTTCTTTAAAATTGAAGTGACTATCAAAGTGAAAATAAGATTTTTTTCAAATTAAAGTCACTATCAAAGGGAAAATAGGAGTTATTTTTAAATTAAAGTGACTATCAAAGGGAAAATATGACTTTTCTTTTCAAATTAAAGTCACTATCAAAGTGAGAATAGGAGTTTTTTTTTCAAATTAAAGTGACTATCAAAGTGAAAATGGGAGTTTTTTCAAATTAAAGTGACTATAAAAGGGAAAATATGAGTGTTTTTTTTTTTAATTAAAGTGACTATCAAAATGAGAATAGGAGTTTTTTTCATATTAAAGCGACTATAAAAATGAGAATAAGAGTTTTTTTCAAGTTAAAGTGACTATCAAAGTGAGAATATGAGTCTTTTTTCAAATTAAATTGACTATCAAAAGGAAAATAGGAGTTTCTTTCAAATTAATGTGACTATCAAAAAGAAAATAGAATGTTTTTCAAATTAAAGTGAATATCAAAGGGGAAATAGGAGGTTTTTTTTTTCAAATTAAAGTGACTATCAAAGTGAGACTAGGAGTTATTTTCAAATTAAAGTGACTATCAAAGGGAAAATATGACTTTTCTTTTCAAATTAAAGTCACTATCAAAGTGAGAATAGGAGTTTTTTTAAAAGTTAAAGTGACTATCAAAGTGAGAATAAGAGTTTATTTAAAATTAAAGTGACTATCAAAGTGAGAATAGGAGTTTTTTTTTCAAATTAAAGTGACTATCAAAGTGAAAATAGGAGTTTTTTCAAATTAAAATGACTATCAAAGGGAAAATAGGAGTTTTTTTCAAATTAAAGTGACTATCAAAGGGAAAATATGAGGGTTTTTTCAAGTTAAAATGACTATCAAAGTGAGAATAGGAGTTTCTTTCAAATTATAGTGACTATCAAAGTGAGAATAGGCGTTTTTTCAAATTAAAGTGACTATCAAAGGGATAATAGGAGTTTTTTTCAAATTAATCTGACTATCAAAAAGAAAATAGAATTTTTTTTCAAATTAAAGTGACTATCAAAGGGAAAATATGAGGGTTTTTTCAAATTAAAGTGACTATCAAAATGAGAATAGGAGTTTTTTTCAAATTAAAGCGACTATCAAAATGAGAATAAGAGTTTCTTTCAAATTAAAGTGACTATCAAAGTGAGAATAGGAGTTTTTTCAAATTAAAGTGACTATCAATTGGGAAATATGTGGGGTTTTTTTCAAGTTAAAGTGACTATCAAAGTGAGAATAGGAGTTTTTTTCAAATTAAAGTGACTATCAAAGGGGAAATATGAGTTTTTTCAAATTAAAATGACTATAAAAAAGAAAATAGATTTTGTTTTCAAATTAAGTGACTATCAAAATGAAAATAAAAGTTTTTTCAAATTAAAGTGATGTCCAAATGATGTAAAAATCCTCATCCTCCACTATGTGCAATTAAAAAGCAAATCAAGCTCCAGATGGATCAGAACTCCTGGAGTGAAACATAAAGTACTTCAGGAAAGGAGGAGAACGCCGCCACTAGAAGTAGAGATATTTTCAGGATTGTTACGTTACGTTATGGAACGAACACTGAAGTTAACCCAGAAGTGGAGTATGGACATGATTGTGTGTTCATCTGTGGTCTGGTGGTGAGTGTGTGTGTTGCCTTCAGGGGCAATGGGAAATCAAACCACTGCATGTAAGAAACACTAAACAATAAAAACACTTCTGGTTAAGATCACAGCAACTTAAAACACAATAAATAAACCAAATATGCAGCAGAATCATATAAATGTGATTAAAAATCTGTCAACAATGAAGCTGTCCCATGAAGACAAAGTCTTGACTAGTTTCCTGCTGCTGGTTGATCCAGGATGCAGAAGATTTGGATGAATGACTGATGGTTTCTTTGGATGTTTCACATCTTGTTTTGCTCTTGGATAGAAAACATTTACAATCACATTCAACACAAATATTGGAAGAAAGAAAGTAGATGTTTTCACTAACGTGGGCCGGGGAGCTCAGCTGGTCAGAGTGTGGTGCTAATAACACCAAGGTCATGGGTTCAATCCCCATACTGGCCAAATGAAGCTTCATCAACCACTGTCTTTATTTTATGATGCCACTAGATGGCGCTGTCTCTTCAACAAACATTTGAAATACAGTTCATTGCCAGTACTTCAGGATCTATCTTCAAACCAACAGTGCCATCTGGTGGTGAGAAAATTAAGAACGTGGTTCATGAGGCTTCATTTAGCATCACTAATTCTGAGTTTCTCCTCCTGTCACACAGGAGACTGGGGTTCACTTCCCTGATGAAGTTAAGGGATTGTTGTGGTGGATTGCTCACACTGCATGAGATACAATGAACTACAATGTAAACAGAAAAATAAAATGAGCAACTCTTAACAGCATGTTTTACCTTTACACTTTTACCATATTTACTACCTTAAATGAATTGCCTTAAATTATTAACCGTTGACAATCTCTACCTTGAGTGCTCTTAATATGTAATTTCCGTGTATATTTACAACTTTGTCCTTTTTAACCATATGTCTGTACCATGAAATAATATAAATTACTTTTTACTTTACATTACAATTAAACTGTAAGCTTGAAATCACGGTACACTAAGCATGGCTTTTACTGCTCATCAACGTTCCTGGTACTTCCATCTGATTTACAACAGTTACTTCTGATGTACCACACATTGTCTGTGAGTTCTTTCAAAGTAAAAGCATAAGCACTATACTACCATTACAACATAAAAGAAACACTTATGAACCATTGCAAGAAAAGAACTTAATATCCAGGTTTTTTACAAAGCCTATTTTCTGACATATTTGTATCCCTGCTAATCTCTTGTTGGTCATGCTGAGGTGATACAGTGCGAGAGGTCCTGGGGCTTTATTCACTTTGAGGAGCTTTCAAACAGCAACGCCGACACATTTCAGGATTTTCTCCTAAAAACACTCGATGCTCTGGGTCTGGATGTTAAACTGATCCTGGACCAGGAACATGATGGAGCCAGAACAATGTCTGGCCTCATTTATAAAGGTGGATTATGACAAAACAGGTCCTGAAAGATGCGTACGCCACTTTCCACACTAAGTTTGTGATCTCAAATAAACTTAGGAGGAGACTGTGCGTACTAGTATGACAACAATGGACCTGGACCAGGAACATTTTTGTTACGGGGGAAAACTGGTAGAGATGATGGTGAAGTGGTGAATTGAACCATATGGTGAAGTGGTGAATTGAACCAGATGATGAAGTGGTGAATTGAACCAGATTGTGAAGTGGTGATTTGAACCAGATGATGAAGTGGTGAATTGAACCAGATGATGAAGTGGTGAATTGAACCAGATGGTGAAGTGGTGAATTGAATAAGATGGTGAAGTGGTGAATTGAACCAGATGGTGAAGTGGTGAATTGAACCAGATGATGAAGTGGTGAATTGAACGAGATGGTGAAGTGGTGAATTGAATCAGATGGTGAAGTGGTGAATTTAAATCAGATGGTGAATTGAACCTTGTTATGAAGTGGTGAATTGAACCAGATAGTGAATTGGTGAATTGAACCAGATGGTGAAGTGGTGAATTGAACCAGATGGGGAAGTGCTGAATTGGTGAAGTGGTGAATTGAAACAGATGGGGAATTGGGGAATTGAAGAAAAGGAAAATAGGACTTTCTTTAAAATTGAAGTGACTATCAAAGTGAAAATAAGATTTTTTTCAAATTAAAGTCACTATCAAAGGGAAAATAGGAGTTATTTTTAAATTAAAGTGACTATCAAAGGGAAAATATGACTTTTCTTTTCAAATTAAAGTCACTATCAAAGTGAGAATAGGAGTTTTTTTTTCAAATTAAAGTGACTATCAAAGTGAAAATGGGAGTTTTTTCAAATTAAAGTGACTATAAAAGGGAAAATATGAGTGTTTTTTTTTTTAATTAAAGTGACTATCAAAATGAGAATAGGAGTTTTTTTCATATTAAAGCGACTATAAAAATGAGAATAAGAGTTTTTTTCAAGTTAAAGTGACTATCAAAGTGAGAATATGAGTCTTTTTTCAAATTAAATTGACTATCAAAAGGAAAATAGGAGTTTCTTTCAAATTAATGTGACTATCAAAAAGAAAATAGAATGTTTTTCAAATTAAAGTGAATATCAAAGGGGAAATAGGAGGTTTTTTTTTTCAAATTAAAGTGACTATCAAAGTGAGACTAGGAGTTATTTTCAAATTAAAGTGACTATCAAAGGGAAAATATGACTTTTCTTTTCAAATTAAAGTCACTATCAAAGTGAGAATAGGAGTTTTTTTAAAAGTTAAAGTGACTATCAAAGTGAGAATAAGAGTTTATTTAAAATTAAAGTGACTATCAAAGTGAGAATAGGAGTTTTTTTTTCAAATTAAAGTGACTATCAAAGTGAAAATAGGAGTTTTTTCAAATTAAAATGACTATCAAAGGGAAAATAGGAGTTTTTTTCAAATTAAAGTGACTATCAAAGGGAAAATATGAGGGTTTTTTCAAGTTAAAATGACTATCAAAGTGAGAATAGGAGTTTCTTTCAAATTATAGTGACTATCAAAGTGAGAATAGGCGTTTTTTCAAATTAAAGTGACTATCAAAGGGATAATAGGAGTTTTTTTCAAATTAATCTGACTATCAAAAAGAAAATAGAATTTTTTTTCAAATTAAAGTGACTATCAAAGGGAAAATATGAGGGTTTTTTCAAATTAAAGTGACTATCAAAATGAGAATAGGAGTTTTTTTCAAATTAAAGCGACTATCAAAATGAGAATAAGAGTTTCTTTCAAATTAAAGTGACTATCAAAGTGAGAATAGGAGTTTTTTCAAATTAAAGTGACTATCAATTGGGAAATATGTGGGGGTTTTTTCAAGTTAAAGTGACTATCAAAGTGAGAATAGGAGTTTTTTTCAAATTAAAGTGACTATCAAAGGGGAAATATGAGTTTTTTCAAATTAAAATGACTATAAAAAAGAAAATAGATTTTGTTTTCAAATTAAGTGACTATCAAAATGAAAATAAAAGTTTTTTCAAATTAAAGTGATGTCCAAATGATGTAAAAATCCTCATCCTCCACTATGTGCAATTAAAAAGCAAATCAAGCTCCAGATGGATCAGAACTCCTGGAGTGAAACATAAAGTACTTCAGGAAAGGAGGAGAACGCCGCCACTAGAAGTAGAGATATTTTCAGGATTGTTACGTTACGTTATGGAACGAACACTGAAGTTAACCCAGAAGTGGAGTATGGACATGATTGTGTGTTCATCTGTGGTCTGGTGGTGAGTGTGTGTGTTGCCTTCAGGGGCAATGGGAAATCAAACCACTGCATGTAAGAAACACTAAACAATAAAAACACTTCTGGTTAAGATCACAGCAACTTAAAACACAATAAATAAACCAAATATGCAGCAGAATCATATAAATGTGATTAAAAAGCTGTGAACAATGAAGCTGTCCCATGAAGACAAAGTCTTGACTAGTTTCCTGCTGCTGGTTGATCCAGGATGCAGAAGATTTGGATGAATGACTGATGGTTTCTTTGGATGTTTCACATCTTGTTTTGCTCTTGTATAGAAAACATTTACAATCACATTCAACACAAATATTGGAAGAAAGAAAGTAGATGTTTTCACTAACGTGGGCCGGGGAGCTCAGCTGGTCAGAGTGTGGTGCTAATAACACCAAGGTCATGGGTTCAATCCCCATACTGGCCAAATGAAGCTTCATCAACCACTGTCTTTATTTTATGATGCCACTAGATGGCGCTGTCTCTTCAACAAACATTTGAAATACAGTTCATTGCCAGTACTTCAGGATCTATCTTCAAACCAACAGTGCCATCTGGTGGTGAGAAAATTAAGAACGTGGTTCATGAGGCTTCATTTAGCATCACTAATTCTGAGTTTCTCCTCCTGTCACACAGGAGACTGGGGTTCACTTCCCTGATGAAGTTAAGGGATTGTTGTGGTGGATTGCTCACACTGCATGAGATACAATGAACTACAATGTAAACAGAAAAATAAAATGAGCAACTCTTAACAGCATGTTTTACCTTTACACTTTTACCATATTTACTACCTTAAATGAATTGCCTTAAATTATTAACCGTTGACAATCTCTACCTTGAGTGCTCTTAATATGTAATTTCCGTGTATATTTACAACTTTGTCCTTTTTAACCATATGTCTGTACCATGAAATAATATAAATTACTTTTTACTTTACATTACAATTAAACTGTAAGCTTGAAATCACGGTACACTAAGCATGGCTTTTACTGCTCATCAACGTTCCTGGTACTTCCATCTGATTTACAACAGTTACTTCTGATGTACCACACATTGTCTGTGAGTTCTTTCAAAGTAAAAGCATAAGCACTATACTACCATTACAACATAAAAGAAACACTTATGAACCATTGCAAGAAAAGAACTTAATATCCAGGTTTTTTACAAAGCCTATTTTCTGACATATTTGTATCCCTGCTAATCTCTTGTTGGTCATGCTGAGGTGATACAGTGCGAGAGGTCCTGGGGCTTTATTCACTTTGAGGAGCTTTCAAACAGCAACGCCGACACATTTCAGGATTTTCTCCTAAAAACACTCGATGCTCTGGGTCTGGATGTTAAACTGATCCTGGACCAGGAACATGATGGAGCCAGAACAATGTCTGGCCTCATTTATAAAGGTGGATTATGACAAAACAGGTCCTGAAAGATGCGTACGCCACTTTCCACACTAAGTTTGTGATCTCAAATAAACTTAGGAGGAGACTGTGCGTACTAGTATGACAACAATGGACCTGGACCAGGAACATTTTTGTTACGGGGGAAAACTGGTAGAGATGATGGTGAAGTGGTGAATTGAACCATATGGTGAAGTGGTGAATTGAACCAGATGATGAAGTGGTGAATTGAACCAGATTGTGAAGTGGTGATTTGAACCAGATGATGAAGTGGTGAATTGAACCAGATGATGAAGTGGTGAATTGAACCAGATGGTGAAGTGGTGAATTGAATAAGATGGTGAAGTGGTGAATTGAACCAGATGGTGAAGTGGTGAATTGAACCAGATGATGAAGTGGTGAATTGAACGAGATGGTGAAGTGGTGAATTGAATCAGATGGTGAAGTGGTGAATTTAAATCAGATGGTGAATTGAACCTTGTTATGAAGTGGTGAATTGAACCAGATAGTGAATTGGTGAATTGAACCAGATGGTGAAGTGGTGAATTGAACCAGATGGGGAAGTGGTGAATTGAACCAGATAGTGAAGTGCTGAATTGGTGAAGTGGTGAATTGAAACAGATGGGGAATTGGGGAATTGAACCATATGATGAAGTGGTGAATTGAAGCAGATGGTGAAGTGATGAATTGAACCACATGGTGAAGTGGTGAATTGAACCAGATGGTGAATTGAACCAGATTGTGAATTGGTGAAATGAAGCAGATGGTGAAGTGGTGAATTGAACCAGATGGGGAATTGGGGAATTGAACCATATGATGAAGTGGTGAATTGAAGCAGATGGTGAAGTGATGAATTGAACCACATGGTGAAGTGGTGAATTGAACCAGATGGTGAATTGAACCAGATTGTGAATTGGTGAAATGAAGCAGATGGTGAAGTGGTGAATTGAACCAGATTGTGAATTGAACCAGATGATGAAGTGGTGAATTGAACCAGATGGTGAAGTGGTGAATTGAATCAGATGGTGAAGTGGTGAATTGAAATAAGATGGTGAATTGAACCTGATGATGAAGTGGTGAATTGAAGCAGATGGTGAAGTGGTGAATTGAAGCAGATGGTGAAGTGGTGAATTGAACCAGATGGTGAATTGAACCAGATGATGAAGTGGTGAATTGGACCAGCTGGTGAAGTGGTGAATTGAAGCAGATGGTGAAGTGGTGAATTGAACCAGATGGTGAATTGAACCAGATGGTGAAGTGGTGAATTGAACCAGATGGTGAAGTGGTGAATTGAACCAGATAGTGAATTGGTGAATTGAAACAATTGGTGAAGTGGTGAATTGAACCAGATGGGGAATTGGGGAATTGAACCATATGATGAAGTGGTGAATTGAACCATATGGTGAAGTGGTGAATTGAATCAGATGGTGAAGCGGTGAATTGAACCAGATGGTGAAGTGGTGAATTGAAGCAGATGGTAAAGTGGTGAATTGAACCAGATGGTGGATTGAACCAGATGATGAAGTGGTGAATTGAACGAGATGGTGAAGTGGTGAATTGAATCAGATGATGAAGTGGTGAATTTAAATCAGATGGTGAATTGAACCTTGTTATGAAGTGGTGAATTGAACCAGATAGTGAATTGGTGAATTGAA
Organism: Lipophrys pholis; assembly: GCF_963383615.2. Classification (NCBI taxonomy): domain Eukaryota; kingdom Metazoa; phylum Chordata; class Actinopteri; order Blenniiformes; family Blenniidae; genus Lipophrys; species Lipophrys pholis. The sequence continues at coordinate 524,471 of NW_028292149.1, forward strand.
CCAGATGGTGAAGTGGTGAATTGAACCAGATGGGGAAGTGGTGAATTGAACCAGATAGTGAAGTGCTGAATTGGTGAAGTGGTGAATTGAAACAGATGGGGAATTGGGGAATTGAACCATATGATGAAGTGGTGAATTGAAGCAGATGGTGAAGTGGTGAATTGAACCAGATGATGAAGTGGTGAATTGAACCAGATGGTGAAGTGGTGAATTGAATCAGATGGTGAAGTGGTGAATTGAAATAAGATGGTGAATTGAACCTGATGATGAAGTGGTGAATTGAAGCAGATGGTGAAGTGGTGAATTGAAGCAGATGGTGAAGTGGTGAATTGAACCAGATGGTGAATTGAACCAGATGATGAAGTGGTGAATTGGACCAGCTGGTGAAGTGGTGAATTGAAGCAGATGGTGAAGTGGTGAATTGAACCAGATGGTGAATTGAACCAGATGGTGAAGTGGTGAATTGAACCAGATGGTGAAGTGGTGAATTGAACCAGATAGTGAATTGGTGAATTGAAACAATTGGTGAAGTGGTGAATTGAACCAGATGGGGAATTGGGGAATTGAACCATATGATGAAGTGGTGAATTGAACCATATGGTGAAGTGGTGAATTGAATCAGATGGTGAAGCGGTGAATTGAACCAGATGGTGAAGTGGTGAATTGAAGCAGATGGTAAAGTGGTGAATTGAACCAGATGGTGGATTGAACCAGATGATGAAGTGGTGAATTGAACCAGATGGTGAAGTGGTGAATTGAATCAGATGATTAAGTGGTGAATTTAAATCAGATGGTGAATTGAACCTTGTTATGAAGTGGTGAATTGAACCAGATAGTGAATTGGTGAATTGAACCAGATGGTGAAGTGGTGAATTGAACCAGATGATGAAGTGGTGAATTGAACGAGATGGTGAAGTGGTGAATTGAATCAGATGGTGAAGTGGTGAATTTAAATCAGATGGTGAATTGAACCTTGTTATGAAGTGGTGAATTGAACCAGATAGTGAATTGGTGAATTGAACCAGATGGTGAAGTGGTGAATTGAACCAGATGGGGAAGTGGTGAATTGAACCAGATAGTGAAGTGCTGAATTGGTGAAGTGGTGAATTGAAACAGATGGGGAATTGGGGAATTGAACCATATAATGAAGTGGTGAATTGAAGCAGATGGTGAAGTGATGAATTGAACCACATGGTGAAGTGGTGAATTGAACCAGATGGTGAATTGAACCAGATTGTGAATTGGTGAATTGAAGCAGATGGTGAAGTGGTGAATTGAACCAGATTGTGAATTGAACCAGATGATGAAGTGGTGAATTGAACCAGATGGTGAATTGAACCAGATGATGAAGTGGTGAATTTGACCAGCTGGTGAAGTGGTGAATTGAAGCAGATGGTGAAGTGGTGAATTGAACCAGATGGTGAATTGAACCAGATGATGAAGTGGTGAATTGAACCAGATGGTGAAGTGGTGAATTGAACCAGATAGTGAATTGGTGAATTGAAACAATTGGTGAAGTGGTGAATTGAACCAGATGGGGAATTGGGGAATTGAACCATATGATGAAGTGGTGAATTGAACCATATGGTGAAGTGGTGAATTGAATCAGATGGTGAAGCGGTGAATTGAACCAGATGGTGAAGTGGTGAATTGAAGCAGATGGTAAAGTGGTGAATTGAACCAGATGGTGGATTGAACCAGATGATGAAGTGGTGAATTGAACGAGATGGTGAAGTGGTGAATTGAATTGGATGATGAAGTGGTTAATTTAAATCAGATGGTGAATTGAACCTTGTTATGAAGTGGTGAATTGAACCAGATAGTGAATTGGTGAATTGAACCAGATGGTGAAGTGGTGAATTGAACCAGATGGGGAAGTGGTGAATTGAACCAGATAGTGAAGTGCTGAATTGGTGAAGTGGTGAATTGAAACAGATGGGGAATTGGGGAATTGAACCATATGATGAAGTGGTGAATTGAAGCAGATGGTGAAGTGATGAATTAAACCACATGGTGAAGTGGTGAATTGAACCAGATGGTGAATTGAACCAGATTGTGAATTGGTGAATTGAAGCAGATGGTGAAGTGGTGAATTGAACCAGATTGTGAATTGAACCAGATGGTGAAGTGGTGAATTGAAGCAGATGGTGAATTGAACCAGATGATGAAGTGGTGAATTGAACCAGATGGTGAAGTGGTGAATTGAATCAGATGGTGAAGTAGTGAATTGAAATAAGATGGTGAATTGAACCAGATGGTGAAGTGGTGAATTGAAGCAGATGGTGAAGTGGTGAATTGAAGCAGATGGTGAAGTGGTGAATTGAACCAGATGGTGAATTGAACCAGATGATGAAGTGGTGAATTGGACCAGCTGGTGAAGTGGTGAATTGAAGCAGATGGTGAAGTGGTGAATTGAACCAGATGATGAAGTGGTGAATTGGACCAGCTGGTGAAGTGGTGAATTGAAGCACATGGTGAATTGAACCAGATGATGAAGTGGTGAATTGAACCAGATGGTGAAGTGGTGAATTGAATCAGATGGTGAAGTGGTGAATTGAAATAAGATGGTGAATTGAACCTGATTATTAAGTGGTGAATTGAAGCAGATGGTGAAGTGGTGAATTGAAGCAGATGGTGAAGTGGTGAATTGAACCAGATGGTGAATTGAACCAGATGATGAAGTGGTGAATTGAACCAGATGATGAAGTGGTGAATTGAACCATATGATGAAGTGGTGAATTGAAGCAGATGGTGAAGTGATGAATTGAACCACATGGTGAAGTGGTGAATTGAACCAGATGGTGAATTGAACCAGATTGTGAATTGGTGAATTGAAGCAGATGGTGAAGTGGTGAATTAAACCAGATTGTGAATTGAACCAGATGATGAAGTGGTGAATTGAACCAGATGGTGAAGTGGTGAATTGAAGCAGATGGTGAATTGAACCAGATGATGAAGTGGTGAATTGGACCAGCTGGTGAAGTGGTGAATTGAAGCAGATGGTGAAGTGGTGAATTGAACCAGATGGTGAATTGAACCAGATGATGAAGTGGTGAATTGAACCAGATGGTGAAGTGGTGAATTGAACCAGATAGTGAATTGGTGAATTGAAACAATTGGTGAAGTGGTGAATTGAACCAGATGGGGAATTGGGGAATTGAACCATATGATGAAGTGGTGAATTGAACCATATGGTGAAGTGGCGAATTGAATCAGATGGTGAAGCGGTGAATTGAACCAGATGGTGAAGTGGTGAATTGAAGCAGATGGTAAAGTGGTGAATTGAACCAGATGGTGGATTGAACCAGATGATGAAGTGGTGAATTGAACAAGATGGTGAAGTGGTGAATTGAATCAGATGATGAAGTGGTGAATTTAAATCAGATGGTGAATTGAACCTTGTTATGAAGTGGTGAATTGAACCAGATAGTGAATTGGTGAATTGAACCAGATGGTGAAGTGGTGAATTGAACCAGATGGGGAAGTGGTGAATTGAACCAGATAGTGAAGTGCTGAATTGGTGAAGTGGTGAATTGAAACAGATGGGGAATTGGGGAATTGAACCATATGATGAAGTGGTGAATTGAAGCAGATGGTGAAGTGATGAATTAAACCACATGGTGAAGTGGTGAATTGAACCAGATGGTGAATTGAACCAGATTGTGAATTGGTGAATTGAAGCAGATGGTGAAGTGGTGAATTGAACCAGATTGTGAATTGAACCAGATGGTGAAGTGGTGAATTGAAGCAGATGGTGAATTGAACCAGATGATGAAGTGGTGAATTGAAGCAGATGGTGAAGTGGTGAATTGAAGCAGATGGTGAAGTGGTGAATTGAACCAGATGGTGAATTGAACCAGATGATGAAGTGGTGAATTGGACCAGCTGGTGAAGTGGTGAATTGAAGCAGATGGTGAAGTGGTGAATTGAACCAGATGGTGAATTGAACCAGATGATGAAGTGGTGAATTGGACCAGCTGGTGAAGTGGTGAATTGAAGCAGATGGTGAAGTGGTGAATTGAACCAGATGGTGAATTGAACCAGATGATGAAGTGGTGAATTGAACCAGATGGTGAAGTGGTGAATTGAACCAGATAGTGAATTGGTGAATTGAACCAATTGGTGAAGTGGTGAATTGAACCAGATGGGGAATTGGGGAATTGAACCATATGATGAAGTTGTGAATTGAACCATATGGTGAAGTGGTGATTTGAACCAGATGATGAAGTGGTGAATTGGACCAGCTGGTGAAGTGGTGAATTGAACCAGATGGTGAATTGAACCAGATGATGAAGTGGTGAATTGAACCAGATGGTGAATTGAACCAGATGATGAAGTGGTGAATTGGACCAGCTGGTGAAGTGGTGAATTGAAGCAGATGGTGAAGTGGTGAATTGAACCAGATGGTGAATTGAACCAGATGATGAAGTGGTGAATTGGACCAGCTGGTGAAGTGGTGAATTGAAGCAGATGGTGAAGTGGTGAATTGAACCAGATGGTGAATTGAACCAGATGATGAAGTGGTGAATTGAACCAGATGGTGAAGTGGTGAATTGAACCAGATAGTGAATTGGCGAATTGAACCAATTGGTGAAGTGGTGAATTGAACCAGATGGGGAATTGGGGAATTGAACCATATGATGAAGTGGTGAATTGAACCATATGGTGAAGTGGTGATTTGAAGCAGATGGTGAAGTGGTGAATTGGACCAGCTGGTGAAGTGGTGAATTGAACCAGATGGTGAATTGAACCAGATGATGAAGTGGTGAATTGAACCAGATGGTGAAGTGGTGAATTGAAGCAGATGGTGAATTGAAGCAGATCATGAAGTGGTGAATTTAACCAGATGATGAATTGAACCAGATGGTGAATTGGTGAATTGAACCAGATGGTGAATTGGTGAATTGAACCAGATGGTGAATTGGTGAATTGAACCAGATGATTAAGTGTTGAATTGGACCACCTGGTGAATATCTGAATTTGTGAAGTGTTGAATTGAACCAGACGGGGAAGTGGTTATTTAGGTTCAATGTCGTCAGGAGAAGAAAGAAAGAAAGAAACACTACAGATGCAATAGGGTCCTCGCCTCCAGGCAGCTTCCCTTCTGGGCTCGGTCCCTAAAAAAAAGGTGCACAGAACCCGGTGTCCAGTGATGAGGTCCTAGAAAGGGAACCACAAATGGACTGTAGAGTCTTACTGTGTAACTTTTATGTTCACATTGGCAACAGCTGGAATGGCTGGAAGGGGCCGTTCCCAGTCTGAACCTCATGATTTTCAATAACAAAACTAAAAGGCTTTGATCTCCCTGTCGGGGAATTGAACTACAGTCACCTGTGTGACAGGCAGGGACAGTATCCACTATACTAACTAGGAGATGTGCGTTCAACCACTGTCTAAGTCTCTCAGGGGCGGAGCCAAACTCTGTACATGCTTGTGTCACCACAGCGGAGTTTCACTCAAACTGTGGGGGAGGGGCTCACGCAGCACAGCAGTTGGATCACATGACCTCTCTTGGTGGGAATCTGCTGCTATGTGAGCATTGGTGGTTCATTGGTAGAATTCTCGCCTGCCATGTGGGAGGCCCGGGTTCAATTCCCGGCCAATGCAGCAGACCTTTTCTGAACCCTACTTTGTGAAGAGTTTACATAAATATCGCACCATGGTTTTTTCTTACTGGTCAGCTTATGCTGCTTTTCCACTGGTACCTACTCAGCCCTACTTCACCTGACTTGCCTCACTTTTGACGCTTAACACAAGCGGCGTTCCTAATTTTACCCCCAAAAACAAATTTCACCCCATAAACCCTTAAACATTCTCCAAAACTAAACAAATCCGGCACATTCATCAGGACTGTTGCAGACTATAAGAAAATGTAAAAAAAATAACCCACAAAGTGCCAAAATGTGCTCTCTAGCGCCACCTACAATCATTAAAATGACCACCACAGCCATGGTGTGATGTCTGTCAGAATGTCGTAGAGAAATCAAACTAAAACTCATTTGATCATCTCATCGACACCTAAATATCACACAATAACACCCCTGACCTACGTCCAACAGAAAGTCCACAATTTGCCTTTCAATTTGCCCTTCAAAATAAGATTTACACCCCAAATTTAATCTGGCTCTCCCTCAAACACTACCTCCTCTGAGGGTGAACATCATATCGGCTTCAAAACACTATTAACTGACAGAGGAGACGCTTCTCCTCAAAACTTCTATACAACTTTGTAGTTACTCGAGTGGTTTGGATTTTATTTGCTGTCAAAGATCGCAATGCCGAATCCCACAGCCTGCCTCCTCTCATTCAAATATATTGCAAAACCAAACACCACGGCCAGTAGGAATGTCGTAGAGAGATCAAACCAAAACTCACTTGTTCATCTCATCAAGATCTAAAAATCACACATTGACACTCCTGACCTACATCCTACAGGAAGTCTGCAATTTGCTTTTGTTTCCACACCTCAAACTTTAATATTCGTCATCAAAAAGGAAGTCTGCTGTAACTACAGGTTTACATTTCCAGAAGAAAATGCAAGTGTGAATGCTGAATGGGCTGAATAAAGCTGCTTTCTCCTTTGAATATATATCTCCTTTGATCTTGGCTCCACGCCGTCTCCAGTGTTGAGATCAAAGCAGATTGAAGGAGATCAGCGTCTGTTGCAGATCAAAAACACTGAGCAAGTAACATTCATAGACATCCAAGACCGTCCATCCATCCAGGCCGTAATTCTGGACGTCTTTTTGACAAATGACAAAAACATGATGGACATTACAAAAAATATTTACAGCTAAGACAGCCAGAATCAGTGCAAAGAGACGGTCACAAGCTGCCTGTTAAGCCCAACTGCCTGTCTAATTATTGATTGGTCATTAAAATATTGAGGGCAGTAGATCATGACAGGCAAGAGGAGACAGCATGTGAAGTTTAATGCTCAATGTCTAAGTTATGACCATTTATTGTTTTGGTCACGAGATATTGAACTTTTTCATCGTCCAAGGAGAAACTTGTCACTTTGATAACCTTTCATCTTATGAATACAACTATGTACCTGAGTAAATGTTTTATCAGCACTGTCAGTTGTTGTTTATCACATTGGTGCAGTGGTCAGTGGTCATGGGTTCTCTGCTTTGCTTTGTTGAAAAAATCATTTCAGTGGAGAACATGAGCACTCATTGTTTCATCACAACCAGACTCTCTGTGGTGTTGGGGTTCAGGTTTGATCAGAATATGCAAATTACTCTAGTGATCGGCCAATGGAAGGTTCTGATCCACCAGAAGCAATTTACATATAAACAAATCATCAAACAATTAAATTGTTATTTACTTTTGGACAATTACTGATCACTAGCGGTAGACCACCAAAGTAATGGATTACTGGAGTAATAGATTACTAAGGCAATGTACCAAGTGTAAGTTATGCAGGGCTACAAGGGTTGATTACTGTAAATAGTCAGTGGTCGACCGACAGCTGTGAACAGTAAAGGGTCACCTGACGGGAGGAACCTCCAGAGGTGTCAGATCACTAAGGCGGTCCACAAGTGATATGACTGGTCAATAGGAGTGACCGGTCACTCCTAGTGACCGGTCACTCCTTGGTTAACAACCGCGGGTCACTGGTGTGAACTACCAAAGCATCTGTGGAGCCACAGGAGGCGACTCGCTGAAGCAACCTGGGAAGAACTCAAACTGCTCGGAGTCACGAATGGTTATTGACCAATCAATGATCAACAGTACTTGATTACCAGTGATGGCTAAATTACAGGAAGTAATTTATGATTCAGGTTATCAATGAAACAAATCTGGGATTTATAAATTAATAGTTGAAGGGAGGTTAAACTACTTCAGTGGAATGAATCACCGAGGGTGATCTACAAGTCATTTAGGATAGATTGTTAATTAAACAAATTGTGTTATTTATTTAGTAACAATCAGAAGTAATCAAGAAGGAGTTGGAATTAAGTAAAGTCGTGGTTTACTAATTAATACAATGAATTACTTGAATGTGCCAAACCATTGAAAATGAATTAAAGGCAGTTTAGATTATCAACTGAACAAACTTGTGATTTATTAATTAATAATTCTGGATAATTAGATGCTGAGATGCAAGAAAACCACTGAAAAATTATTAAAAACAATCTTGATTATTAATTAAATAAATGTATTAATTTATTAATTAATAAGAAATACTAATTATATATCTGCAATGAAGTCACCGACCAATAGCTTTAGAGGCAATTCAAGTTGTGATTAAATTAAGTGAGTATTAAATCAATCAATAATACTGCGAGTAATTAGACACCAAAATGATTTAAAAGCAATGCGGGTTATTCCAGCAATAAACCTGCATTCATTAGCCAACAACTCTTAAGTGTATTAAATTACTGAAAGTGTTAAAATCATTGAAACTGATTTAAACCATTCAAACTATTAATCAATGAATATTACCGTTACTTAATCAGAGAGTCGGGGCTCCAGCTGAAGTTAGGATCTTAAACTAAACATCAGTCTTATTAAATGAGTGAAGTTCTTCTTCCTGGTTGGAATGAGAAGCAGAACTTTAAATGAACCAGGGAAGGAAGGCTGGGAACCCCCTCTCCCCTTCCCTCCCTCTCTCCCTCCTTCCTTCCCTCCTTCTCTCCCTCCTTCCCTCCCTCTCTCCCTCCCTCCTTCTCTCCCTCCTTCCCTCTCTCCCTCTCTCCTTCCCTCCCTCCATCTCTCTCCCTCTCCCCTTCCCTCTCTCTCTCCCTCTCTCTCTCCCTCCCTCCTTCCCTCCCTCTCTCCCTCCTTCCTTCCTTCCCTCTCTCCCTCCCTCCTTCTCTCCCTCCTTCCCTCCCTCCCTCTCTCTCCCTCTCCCCTTCCCTCCCTCTCTCTCTCCCTCCCTCCTTCCCTCTCTCCCTCCCTCCCTCCCTCTTTCCTTCCAGGTGTGCTCCTGGAGTCATGCCAGGAGCTTGTTTTGTTGGGTGGAGGAGCGGCTTTGTGTGCGCAGGAGAGGGGGAGAGAGGAGAAGTTTTTTTCAAGTATTTGTATTATTTGACAATATTTGAATAAGTTTTAATAAAAGAATCATTTTTATTCCAGACCTCTAAACGAGTCATTTTTTATTCATTTGAATGTGAAATGCTGAACCTCAAACGTTGGGTGGTTTTTATCAACATTCCTAATTTCCTATCAACTCTCAACTGTTTTTTCTTGAGGGGAAAAACTCTTGTTGATAATAATGTTTATGTTCATCATTTGTAATGTCGCCTTTTTTTCTGACAGAATTCATTGAAAGGTAAGAATTCAACTTTGGAGGTCTTCTACAGAATCACTATTGATGTTGATATTGTCTAGATCAGAGGTCTCCAACCCCCCTGGTCCTCCAGGGTCCCTGGTCCTCCAGGGTCCTGCAGGTTTAGCTCCTCCCAGTTTCAACACACCTGATTTCAATGAAAGCCTCGTTATTGGGCTTTTTCACAACCTTGGTGATGACATCATCATTAGATTCAGGTCTGCTGAAGCAGGGAGGAACTAGAACATGCAGGGCAGGGGTCCTCAGGACCAGGATTGGAGACCTCTGCTCTATGAGTTTGAGAAATAAGAGCTACTGAATTTAAAAGCAGACTCAAGACTATATGAAGTATACAAAGACAAGACACATTTTCTTTAATCAAATCAAACTTTATTTATAGAGCACTTTTCATACAAAGAACAATTGCAACACAAAGTGCTTCACATAAAATAGAAAGAAAAATACAATAGAATAGAATTATTACTGAATTCTAATTATTTGCAACATTTATCATTCAGTTTCAACCAGGAATGCACTGGTAACAGTTCTCAGTATCAGCTCTGATATTGCAGAGTACTCATACTCAAATATCAACAGTGGTGGAACATGTCTTTGAATGGATCACTCTAAAAATAGTGATTGAGAAAAAACTCAAATATCATCAGGAATTGCACATACAGAGCACCAGGTTCTAACATAGACTCATTTAATGAACGGAACAGCTCCACCTAGTGTCCCGGAGATGGTGGTGCCTGTCAGATTCTGTTACAGCAGCCAGCCAGGTGGAAGATTTCATAAATACAATGGAGTTTTAATTGAATTCCAGCAGGACTACTTCTCATTGTGCAACCTTTAGTGATAATATATTTACACACGTTATAGATAATATCAAAGTAAGTGGTGTATTAGTCAATGATATCAGTGATTTCATGTCTGTTTGTTTTTGTTTTTTTAATGTTTACAATAAAAAACACAGAAACATTAAAACAGACAACAGATAGATGTCAACACAAATGAGTCAAAACAGAGCAGTCCCTGGAAAAACTAGTTATTGAGGTACAATCAGATGACTGGGAACTCATTTATAAATACGAGAAAAAGTGAAATATAAAGATGTTTAATGGATGACAAAGGGCTTAAAAATGCATCAAAGGAGAAGAATACATGACATAGAGAATCCAATAAATGTAGAACGAAGGAGATGGAAAATAAATACAAGAAATGTAAACATAAGTTAACTCATATGATGAGAAAATGTAGGAAGAATTATTTTAAAAAAGTACCAGAAAACAATAAAGACCATGTCAGCAGTAAATAGAAGGTTCTATATAGTATTATTCAACAGGCTTCCAGTAAGGATACTGTTATTGAAAACAGACACACTTCACAAACTACAGACCCACAATTCTCCCAAATCCTAGAAAAACTCTTCAACGCCATACTAGATACATTCAGAGAAATGAACTCTAATTCATTAAATCTAGGTCAAACAAAAATCATGATATTTGGAAAATATGAAATTAATAAACAGGTAAAGGTTCAGGTAGAGAGTGTAAATAGAGAAAAGGTGATGGAAGGCATATTTCTTGAAAAATGTAAGGATGAGTACGAGCACATTACAACTCTACAAAGCTGATTTCCTTTGATCTGAGTGTCTCCATGGCTCCAGTGCTGATCTCCTATCAGATCAAAGGAGATCAGTGCCTTTTGCCATGGAGATGCTCAGATCCAAGATTTCCTCCGGCTTTGATCTCCGTTGATCTCCATCCGGTGCCTCTCCCATCCACTTTGTGATGAAAGGCTCATTATTGTTCTTTTTCACAACCTTGGTGATGACGTCATCATTAGATTCAGGTATGCTGAAGCAGGCAGAGAACTAAAACATGCAGGACACCAGCACTCTCTGACCCAGTTTGGACACCCTGTCGTAGACCATCAAGAGAAAGGTTAGTTTTATCCTACTGATGATGTGTTGCTGCAATAGTCATCCTGCTCTGTTTCAAGTTTGTTCCCACAAACACCAGAACACTCTGTAACAGGATTTGACAGATAGTGACGGGGCGCGGCCACCAGGGGGCATTGGTTATTGATGTAGCTTAAAGAGGTGGAACAGATTAAACATTCAGATGAAACAATCAGCAAATAAAAGTCAAATGAAGAAAATGTATAAGGGCTTATTAGTCAATGATATCAGTGATTTCATGTCTGAAACATTTAAACAGACAACAGATAGATATCATTACAAATGAGTCAGAAGAGAGGAATCCCTGGATAAACTAGTTATTGAGGTACAATCAGATGACTTAGTTTTATCCTACTGATGACGTGTTGCTGCAATAGTCATCCTGCTCTGTTTCAAGTTTGTTCCCACAGACACCAGAGCACTCTGTAACAGGATTTGACAGATAGTGACAGAGAGACAGAGAGAGAGAGAGAGAGAGAGAGAGAGAGAGGGAGAGAGAGAGACTGAGACTGAGACTGAGACTGAGACTGAGTTTTATACTCGGACTTGGACTTGGACTAGAGTGGATTAGACTGGAGGCCCAGGCACACGACCACCTCAGCTTCCACTCAGGGACAAGACCAGCTGTTCAGATTTGGACACTTGGAGCTGAGAAGGGGGAGGCTCCATGATTCCTGTTCATGCAAAGGTTTTATTTCCCTTTGCCACTGAAGGCAACACACTCACTAGCCACCAGTCCACAGATGAAAACACAAAATCATATGTGTACACAGAAAGTCCAGTTAAGATGGAGACGGGTTGTGAATGACACAGATGCTACTGGTACAGTATGAGAGTCTGACTGCTTTCAAAAGGTCCAGTGATCATACAAGCGTATCAGTCACTCTCATACTTTCTCATGGTTCTATTGACAATGAGAAGCAACAACACAACACTACTGCTTGGACATGTTTGCTGGATCACATCATGGATGATGGATGATGGATGGATGGATGGATGGATGGATGGATATATGGATGGATGATGGATGATGGATGGATGATGGATGGATGGATGATGGATGTAATATACAGACATGACTTATGTTCACTCTGGAGGTGAGGGGGGAACTCCTGTTCTCACTTTCATTGTCACATTAATTTGAAAAAAACATATATTCTATTTTCACCAAGATGTTAGTGAGTTAGTTTTACCAGTAAATGGCTGCTCCATCCTAACTTCTCCTATAACCTGCCCAAACAAAAATAAAAATAAAGCTTTTCTCATGATATTTGAAAGATTTGGGGACTTTTTATTCTTTTTTCAGTTGATTGTGACCATAATAAAATGCAAGAAAAAGATTGTGGTCCACAGATATTCTCACTTTGATAGTCACTTTAATTTGAAAAAAAAATCATATTTTCCTTTGATAGTCACTATAATTTGAAAAACACTCCTATTTTCCCTTTGACAGTCACTTTAATTTGAAAAAAAACCCTCCTATTATCCCTTTAAAAGTCATTTTAATTTGAAAAAAGCTCATATTCTCACTTTGATAGTCACTTTAATTTGAAAAACACTCCTATTTTCCCTTTGATAGTCACTTTAATTTGAAAGAAAACTCATATTCTCAATTTGATAGTCACTTTAATTAGAAAAAAAACCTCCTATTTGCCCTTTGATAGTCACTTTAATTTGAAAAACACTCCTATTTTCACTTTGATAGTCACTTTAATTTGAAAGAAACTCCTATTTTCCCTTTGATAGTCACGTTAATTTGAAAAACACTCCTATTTTCACTTTGATAGTCACTTTAATTTGAAAGAAACTCCTATTCTCACTTTAATAGTCACTTTATTTTGAAAAAAAATCATATTTTCCTTTGATAGTCACCATAATTTGAAAAACACTCCTATTTTCCCTTTGACAGTCACTTTAATTTGAAAAAAAACCCTCCTATTATCCCTTTAAAAGTCATTTTAATTTGAAAAAAGCTCATATTCCTACTTTGATAGTCACTTTAATTTGAAAAGAAACTCCTATTCTCACTTTGATAGTCACTTTAATTTGAAAAAAACTCCTATTTTCACTTTGATAGTTACTTTAATTTTAAAAAAACTCCTATTCTCACTTTGATAGTCATTTTAATGAGAAAAAAACCCTCCTATTTTCCCTTTGATAGTCACTTTAATTTGAAAAAAGACCCTCATATTTTCCCTTTGATAGTCATTTTAATTTGAAAAAAGCTCATATTCTAACTTTGATAGTCACTTTAATTTGAAAAAAAACTCCTATTCTCACTTTGATAGTCACTTTAATTTGAAAAACACTCCTATTTCCCTTTGATAGTCACTTTAGTTTGAAATAAAACTCATATTCTCACTTTGATAGTCACTTTAATTTGAAAAAAACCCTCCTATTTTCCCTTTGATAGTCACTTTAATTTGAAAGAAACTCCTATTCTCACTTTGATAGTCACTTTAGTTTGAAATAAAACTCATATTCTCACTTTGATAGTCACTTTAATTTGAAAAAAACCCTCCTATTTTCCCTTTGATAGTCACTTTAATTTGAAAGAAACTCCTATTCTCACTTTGATAGTCATTTTAATGAGAAAAAAACCCTCACATTTTCCCTTTGATAGTCACTTTAATTTGAAAAAAACTCCTATTCTCACTTTGATAGTCACTTTAATTTGAAAAAAAATCATATTTTCCTTTGATAGTCACTATAATTTGAAAAAAAAAATCTTATTTTCCTTTGATAGTCACTATAATTTGAAAAACACTCCTATTTTCCCTTTGATAGTCACTTTAATTTGAAAGAAAACTCATATTCTCACTTTGATAGTCACTTTAATTTGAAAAAAAAATCATATTTTCCTTTGATAGTCACGTTAATTTGAAAAACACTCCTATTTTCACTTTGATAGTCACTTTAATTTGAAAGAAACTCCTATTCTCACTTTGATAGTCACTTTATTTTGAAAAAAAATCATAATTTCCTTTGATAGTCACCATAATTTGAAAAACACTCCTATTTTCCCTTTGACAGTCACTTTAATTTGAAAAAAAACCCTCCTATTATCCCTTTAAAAGTCATTTTAATTTGAAAAAAGCTCATATTCTTACTTTGATAGTCAGTTTAATTTGAAAAGAAACTCCTATTCTCACTTTGATAGTCACTTTAATTTGAAAAACCCTCCTATTTTCCCTTTGATAGTCACTTTAATTTGAAAAAAACTCCTATTTACACTTTGATAGTCACTTTAATTTGAAAAAAAACCCCTCATATTTTCTCTTTGATAGTCACTTTAATTTGAAAGAAACTCCTATTCTCACTTTGATAGTCATTTTAATGAGAAAAAAACCCTCCTATTTTCCCTTTGATAGTCACTTTAATTTGAAAAAAAAAACCCTCACATTTTCCCTTTGATAGTCACTTTAATTTGAAAAAAACTCCTATTCTGACTTTGATAGTAACTTTAATTAGAAAAAAAAACTCATATTCTCACTTTGATAGTCACTATAATTTGAAAAAAAAACCTCATATTTTACCTTTGATAGTCACTTTAATTTGAAAAAAGCTCATAATCTCACTTTGATCGTCACTTTAATTTGAAAAAAAAATCATATTTTCCTTTGATAGTCACTATAATTTGAAAAACACTCCTATTTTCCCTTTGATAGTCACTTTAATTTGAAAGAAAACTCATATTCTCACTTTGATAGTCACTTTAATGTGAAAAAAAAATCATATTTTCCTTTGATAGTCACTTTAATTTGAGAAACACTCATATTTTCCCTTTGACAGTCACTTTAATTTGAAAAAAAACCCTCCTATTATCCCTTTAAAAGTCATTTTAATTTGAAAAAAGCTCATATTCTCACTTTGATAGTCACTTTAATTTGAAAAAAAACTCCTATTCTCACTTTGATAGTCACTTTAATTTGAAAAACACTCCTATTTTCCCTTTGACAGTCACTTTAATTTGAAAGAAAACTCCTATTCTCACTTTGATAGTCACTTTAATTTGAAAAACACTCCTATTTCCCTTTGATAGTCACTTTAGTTTGAAAGAAACTCCTATTCTCACTTTGATAGTCATTTTAATGAGAAAAAAACCCTCCTATTTTCACTTTGATAGTCACTTTAATTTGAAAAAAACTCCTATTTACACTTTGATAGTCACTTTAATTTGAAAAAAAACCCTCACATTTTCCCTTTGATAGTCACTTTGATTTGAAAAAAACTCCTATTCTCACTTTGATAGTCACTTTAATTTGAAAAAAACTCCTATTCTCACTTTGATAGTCACTTTAATTTGAAAAACCCTCCTATTTTCCCTTTGATAGTCACTTTAATTTGAAAAAAACTCCTATTTACACTTTGATAGTCACTTTAATTTGAAAAAAAAACCCTCATATTTTCTCTTTGATAGTCACTTTAATTTGAAAGAAACTCCTATTCTCACTTTGATAGTCATTTTAATGAGAAAAAAACCCTCCTATTTTCCCTTTGATAGTCACTTTAATTTGAAAAAAAAAACCCTCACATTTTCCCTTTGATAGTCACTTTAATTTGAAAAAAACTCCTATTCTGACTTTGATAGTAACTTTAATTAGAAAAAAAAACTCATATTCTCACTTTGATAGTCACTATAATTTGAAAAAAAACCCTCATATTTTACCTTTGATAGTCACTTTAATTTGAAAAAAGCTCATAATCTCACTTTGATCGTCACTTTAATTTGAAAAAAAATCATATTTTCCTTTGATAGTCACTATAATTTGAAAAACACTCCTATTTTCCCTTTGATAGTCACTTTAATTTGAAAGAAAACTCATATTCTCACTTTGATAGTCACTTTAATGTGAAAAAAAAATCATATTTTCCTTTGATAGTCACTTTAATTTGAGAAACACTCATATTTTCCCTTTGACAGTCACTTTAATTTGAAAAAAAACCCTCATATTTTCCCTTTGATAGTCACTTTAATTTGAAAAAAGCTCATATTCTCACTTTGATAGTCAATTTAATCTGAAAAAAACTCATATTCTCACTTTGATAGTCACTTTAATTTGAAAAAAAAATCCTATTTTCCCTTTGTCATTTTACTTTGAAAAAAGACCGTCATATTTTCCCTTTGATAGTCATTTTAATTTGAAAAAAGCTCATATTCTCACTTTGATAGTCACTTTAATTTGAAAAAAAAAATCTTATTTTCCTTTGATAGTCACTATAATTTGAAAAAAAAAACCTCATATTTTCCCTTTGATAGTCACTTTAATTTGAAAAAAGCTCATATTCTCACTCTGATAGTCACATTAATTTGAAAAAAAAAATCATATTTTCCTTTGATAGTCACTATAATTTGAAAAAAACCCTCCTATTTTCCCTTTGATAGTCACTGTAATTTGAAAGAAAACTCATATTCTCACTTTGATAGTCACTTTAATTTGAAAAAAAAATCCTTTTCTCACTTTGATAGTCACTTTAATTAGAAAAAAACCCTCCTATTTTCCCTTTGACAGTCACTTTAATTTGAAAAAAAACCCTCATATTTTCCCTTTGATGGTCACTTTAATTTGAAAAAAAAAATCATATTTTCCTTTGATAGTCACTTTAATTTGAAAAAAAACCCTCACATTTTTCCTTTGATAGTCACTTTAATTTGAAAGAAAACTCATATTTTCACTTTGATAGTCACTTTAATTAGAAAATAAAACTCCTATTCTCACTTTGATAGTCACTTTAATTTGAAAAAAAACTCCTATTCTCACTTTGATAGTCACTTTAATTTGAAAAACACTCCTATTTTCCCTTTGATAGTCACTTTAATTTGAAAGAAAACTCATATTCTCAATTTGATAGTCACTTTAATTAGAAAAAAACCCTCCTATTTTCCCTTTGATAGTCACTTTAATTTGAAAAAAAACCTCATATTTCACTTTGATAGTCACTTTAATTTGAAAGAAACTCCTATTCTCACTTTGATAGTCACTTTAATTTGAAAAAAAACTCCTATTCTCACTTTGATAGTCACTTTAATTTGAAAAACACTCCTATTTTCCCTTTGATAGTCACTTTAATTAGAAAAAAACCCTCCTATTTTCCCTTTGATAGTCACTTTAAGTTTGAAAGAAAAATCCTATTCTCACTTTGATAGTCACTTTATTTTGAAAAAAAAATCATATTTTCCTTTGATGGTCACTATAATTTTAAAAACACTCCTATTTTACCTTTGATAGTCACTTTAATTTGAAAGAAAACTCATACTCTCACTTTGATAGTCACTTTAATTTGAAAAAAAAATCATATTTTCCTTTTAAAGTCACTATAATTTGAAAAAAAAACCTCATATTTTCCCTTTGATAGTCACTTTAATTTGAAAAAAGCTCATATTCTCACTTTGATAGTCATTTTAATGAGAAAAAAACCCTCCTATTTTCCATTTGATAGTCACTTTAATTTGAAAAAAACTCCTATTTACACTTTGATAGTCACTTTAATTTGAAAAAAAACCCTCACATTTTCCCTTTGATAGTCACTTTAATTTGAAAAAAGCTCATATTCTCACTTTGATAGTCAATTTAATTTGAAAAAAACTCATATTCTCACTTTGATAGTCACTTTAATTTTAAAAAAAAAATCCTATTTTCCCTTTGATTGTCACTTTATTTTGAAAAAAAAAATCTTATTTTCCTTTGATAGTCACTATAATTTGAAAAAAAACCCTCCTATTTTCCCTTTGATAGTCACTGTAATTTGAAAGAAAACTCATAATCTCACTTTGATAGTCACTTTAATTTGAAAAAAAACTCCTTTTCTCAATTTTATAGTCACTTTAATTAGAAAAAAACCCTCCTATTTTCCCTTTGATAGTCACTTTAATTTGAAAAAAAACCCTCATACTTTCCCTTTGATGGTCACTTTAATTTGAAAAAAAAAATCATATTTTCTTTTGATAGTCACTTTAATTTGAAAGAAAACTCATATTTTCAATTTGATAGTATCTTTAATTTGAAAAAAAAACCCTCACATTTTCCCTTTGATAGTCACTTTAATTTGAAAAAAACTCCTATTTTCACTTTGATAGTCACTTTAATTTGAAAGAAACTCCTATTTTCCCTTTGATAGTCATGTTAATTTGAAAAACACTCCTATTTTCACTTTGATAGTCACTTTAATTTGAAAGAAACTCCGATTCTCACTTTGATAGTCACTTTATTTTGAAAAAAAATCATATTTTCTTTTGATATTCACTATAATTTGAAAAACACTCCTATTTTCCCTTTGACAGTCACTTTAATTTGAAAAAAACCCCTCCTATTATCCCTTTAAAAGTCATTTTAATTTGAAAAAAGCTCATATTCTTACTTTGATAGTCACTTTAATTTGAAAGAAAACTCATATTCTCAATTTGATAGTCACTTTAATTAGAAAAAAACCCTCCTATTTTCCCTTTGATAGTCACTTTAATTTGAAAAAAAAACTCATATTTTCCTTTGATAGTCACTTTAATTTGAAAAACACTCCTATTTTCACTTTGATAGTTACTTTAATTTGAAAAACCCTCCTATTCTCACTTTGATAGTCACTTTAATTTGAAAAGAAATCTCATATTCTCACTTTGATAGTCACTTTAATTTGAAAAAAAAATCATATTTTCCTTTGATAGTCACTATAATTTGAAAAAAGCTCATAATCTCACTTTGATCGTCACTTTAATTTGAAAAGAAAATCATGTTTTCCTTTGATAGTCACTATAATTTGAAAAACACTCCTATTTTCCCTTTGACAGTCACTTTAATTTGAAAAAAAAACCTCCTATTATCCCTTTAAAAGTCATTTTAATTTGAAAAAAGCTCATATTCTTACTTTGATAGTCACTTTAATTTGAAAGAAAACTCATATTCTCACTTTGATAGTCACTTTAATTTGAAAAACACTCCTATTCTCACTTTGATAGTCACTTTAATTTGTAAAAAACCCTCCTATTTTCCCTTTGATAGTCACTTTAATTTGAAAGAAACTCCTATTCTCACTTTGATAGTCACTTTAATTTGAAAGAAACTCCTATTCTCACTTTGATAGTCACTTTAATTTGAATTATACTCCAATTTCCCTTTGACAGTCACTTTAATTTGTAAAAAACCCTCCTATTTTCCCTTTGATAGTCACTTTAATTTGAAAGAAACTCCTATTCTCACTTTGATAGTCACTTTAATTTGTAAAAATCCCTCCTATTTTCCCTTTGATAGTCACTTTAATTTGAAATAAACTCCTATTCTCACTTTGATAGTCACTTTAATTTGAAAAGAAAACTCATATTCTCACTTTGATAGTCACTTTAATTTGAAAAAAAAATCATATTTTCCTTTGATAGTCACTATAATTTGAAAAAAGCTCATATTCTTACTTTGATAGTCACTTTAATTTGAAAGAAAACTCATATTCTCACTTTGATAGTCACTTTAATTTGAAAAACACTCCTATTTTCACTTTGATAGTTACTTTAATTTGAAAAATACTCCTATTCTCACTTTGATAGTCACTTTAATTTGTAAAAAACCCTCCTATTTTCCCTTTGATAGTCACTTTAATTTGAAAGAAACTCCTATTCTCACTTTGATAGTCACTTTAATTTGAAAAAAACTCATATTTTCACTTTGATAGTTACTTTAATTTGAAAAAAACTCCTATTCTCACTTTGATAGTCACTTTAATTTGTAAAAAACCCTCCTATTTTCACTTTGATAGTCACTTTAATTTGAAAGAAAATCCTATTCTCACTTTGATAGTCATTTTAATGAGAAAAAAACCCTCCTATTTTCCCTTCGATAGTCACTTTAATTTGAAAAGAACTCCTATTTACACTTTGATAGTCACTTTAATTTGAAAAAAAACCTTCACATTTTCCCTTTGATAGTCACTTTAATTTGAAAAAAAACCCTCATATTTTCCCTTTGATAGTCACTTTAATTTGAAAGAAACTCGTATTCTCACTTTGATAGTCACTTTAATTTGAATTATACTCCTATTTTCCCTTTGACAGTCACTTTAATTTGAAGAACACTCCTATTTTCCATTTGATAGTCACTGTAATTTGAAAGAAAACTCCTATTCTCACTTTGATAGTCACTTTAATTTGAAAAACACTCCTATTTTCACTTTGATAGTTACTTTAATTTGAAAAATACTCCTATTCTCACTTTGATAGTCACTTTAATTTGTAAAAAACCCTCCTATTTTCCCTTTGATAGTCACTTTAATTTGAAAGAAACTCCTATTTTCCCTTTGATTTGTTACTTTAATTTGAACGAAAACTCCTATTTTCACTTTGATAGTCACTTTAATTTGAAAGAAACTCCTATTCTCACTTTGATAGTCACTTTAATTTGAATTATACTCCTATTTTCCCTTTGACAGTCACTTTAATTTGAAAAAAACTCCTATTTTCCCTTTGATTTGTTACTTTAATTTGAACGAAAACTCCTATTTTCACTTTGATAGTCACTTTAATTTGAAAAAAACTCCTATTCTCACTTTGATAGTCACTTTAATTTGAAAAAAACTCATATTTTCACTTTGATAGTTACTTTAATTTGAAAAAAACTCCTATTCTCACTTTGATAGTCACTATTATTTGTAAAAAACCCTCCTATTTTCACTTTGATAGTCACTTTAATTTGAAAGAAAATCCTATTCTCACTTTGATAGTCATTTTAATGAGAAAAAAACCCTCCTATTTTCCCTTTGATAGTCACTTTAATTTGAAAAAAACTCCTATTTACACTTTGATAGTCACTTTAATTTGAAAAAAAACCCTCACATTTTCCCTTTGATAGTCACTTTAATTTGAAAAAAAACCCTCATATTTTCCCTTTGATAGTCACTTTAATTTGAAAAAAGCTCATATTCTCACTTTGATAGTCAATTTAATCTGAAAAAAACTCATATTCTCACTTTGATAGTCACTTTAATTTGAAAAAAAAATCCTATTTTCCCTTTGATTGTCATTTTACTTTGAAAAAAGACCGTCATATTTTCCCTTTGATAGTCATTTTAATTTGAAAAAAGCTCATATTCTCACTTTGATAGTCACTTTAATTTGAAAAAAAAAATCTTATTTTCCTTTGATAGTCACTATAATTTGAAAAAAAAAACCTCATATTTTCCCTTTGATAGTCACTTTAATTTGAAAAAAGCTCATATTCTCACTCTGATAGTCACATTAATTTGAAAAAAAAATCATATTTTCCTTTGATAGTCACTGTAATTTGAAAGAAAACTCATATTCTCACTTTGATAGTCACTTTAATTTGAAAAAAAAATCCTTTTCTCACTTTGATAGTCACTTTAATTAGAAAAAAACCCTCCTATTTTCCCTTTGATAGTCACTTTAATTTGAAAAAAACCCTCATATTTTCCCTTTGATGGTCACTTTAATTTGAAAAAAAAAATCATATTTTCCTTTGATAGTCACTTTAATTTGAAAAAAAACCCTCACATTTTTCCTTTGATAGTCACTTTAATTTGAAAGAAAACTCATATTTTCACTTTGATAGTCACTTTAATTAGAAAATAAAACTCCTATTCTCACTTTGATAGTCACTTTAATTTGAAAAAAAACTCCTATTCTCACTTTGATAGTCACTTTAATTTGAAAAACACTCCTATTTTCCCTTTGATAGTCACTTTAATTTGAAAGAAAACTCATATTCTCAATTTGATAGTCACTTTAATTAGAAAAAAACCCTCCTATTTTCCCTTTGATAGTCACTTTAATTTGAAAAAAAAACTCATATTTCACTTTGATAGTCACTTTAATTTGAAAGAAACTCCTATTCTCACTTTGATAGTCACTTTAATTTGAAAAAAAACTCCTATTCTCACTTTGATAGTCACTTTAATTTGAAAAACACTCCTATTTTCCCTTTGATAGTCACTTTAATTAGAAAAAAACCCTCCTATTTTCCCTTTGATAGTCACTTTAAGTTTGAAAGAAAAATCCTATTCTCACTTTGATAGTCACTTTATTTTGAAAAAAAAATCATATTTTCCTTTGATGGTCACTATAATTTTAAAAACACTCCTATTTTACCTTTGATAGTCACTTTAATTTGAAAGAAAACTCATACTCTCACTTTGATAGTCACTTTAATTTGAAAAAAAAATCATATTTTCCTTTTAAAGTCACTATAATTTGAAAAAAAAACCTCATATTTTCCCTTTGATAGTCACTTTAATTTGAAAAAAGCTCATATTCTCACTTTGATAGTCATTTTAATGAGAAAAAAACCCTCCTATTTTCCATTTGATAGTCACTTTAATTTGAAAAAAACTCCTATTTACACTTTGATAGTCACTTTAATTTGAAAAAAAACCCTCACATTTTCCCTTTGATAGTCACTTTAATTTGAAAAAAGCTCATATTCTCACTTTGATAGTCAATTTAATTTGAAAAAAACTCATATTCTCACTTTGATAGTCACTTTAATTTTAAAAAAAAAATCCTATTTTCCCTTTGATTGTCACTTTATTTTGAAAAAAAAAATCTTATTTTCCTTTGATAGTCACTATAATTTGAAAAAAAACCCTCCTATTTTCCCTTTGATAGTCACTGTAATTTGAAAGAAAACTCATAATCTCACTTTGATAGTCACTTTAATTTGAAAAAAAACTCCTTTTCTCAATTTTATAGTCACTTTAATTAGAAAAAAACCCTCCTATTTTCCCTTTGATAGTCACTTTAATTTGAAAAAAAACCCTCATACTTTCCCTTTGATGGTCACTTTAATTTGAAAAAATATTTATAGTGCCTTTCAAACCACTCAAGGTCACCTCACAAAGTTAAATAAGCCAGACCGTTCCTCTGACAGGTGTCTACTAATGGTTCCAAGAACAAGGCTCATTACCAGGGTGACAGAGCCTTTACTCTCCGGCCCCTCGGCTCTGGAACTCAGGCAGGAAAACTCAATATCCTGTTTTAAGTCTCGTCTTAAAACTCTTTTTTATCACTTGGCTTTTATTAACTGATGTTTTTTGTTTTTATTTCTTCTTCTCTCTATGTTGTATGCTCTGAAATTTCATTGTGGTAAATTTTATTGTGGTTTAATGTAAAAGTACTTTGTAACTGAGTTTAGGAAAGTGCTATAGAAACAAAGTCATTATGTTTGCTGGTTATGTAACCTCAGAGACTTTTCATACTTGATATGATCAAGATAAACAGCAGGTCCACCAGAGTATTTCTCTACTGGACAGCAGCTCTTCAGGATTTCAGTCATTTGACAATTGGGTGTAGATCATGAAAGCAACACTCCTCTGGATGGAGACTCCAGAGAACTGCTCTGCATTGACATAGTTAAGGCCAATTCATCCTCCATAGGAACAAGAAGACAGTTCAGCAGTTCAGGTCCTGCCGAACAAAATGACGTCAAATCCTTCTTCCAGCTTCTGGCTGAAGAAATTAGTTTGGGCTGTTCCAACCGTCCTGCTGAACTATGTAGGAGCTGCTCTGCTGAAACTTCTGCTCTGTCGTGTGCTGCTCATGCGTGTTCCAGTTCGCTCATGACTATCAGTCATATTTTAATCATATTTAACTTATAACATCTCTACTGTACGAGCGCCGCAGCTCGTTAAAATGTAGGAGTGCAGGTTTACGTGATGCACCTGAACGCATCATGAACAGTTGTCATCTCCTGTAGTTAAAACCGGACCAACATGGCGCTCGGACAAAAACTCTCTTTATTACTGAAACAGTTCAGAGAAATGTGTTTCTGAAAGCACTGGAGGCCAGAAATAAACTTTGCAGTTGAAAAGTTTAAACGCCGCTTCACAGACGTGTGGCTACTGTGAGGGGGCGTGGCCTGCGAGTTTGGCAGCTTCTTATCGGAGTAGATGGCGCCGTCTGTTGAAAAAACGTTTGAAAACACACTTCATTGTCAGTCCTTCAGCCTCTATCTTCAAACCAAGAGTGCCACCTGGTGGAGACAGAAGATAAAGCAGTTGGACGTCACTACATGGAGGTCAGCAGGGTCCAATCTTTCACAGAACAATATTGTTTGTGTATTTTGTTATTGTCCATGTTCTTACTATGGTGGTGAATGTTGACCACAGCAGAGCAGCAGCAGTAACGTTTGGTTCCACTGAGAGTTGAACTCAGATCAGTGGACTCAGAGCTCAGAGTTCTAACCATGACACCATGGAACCACAGAGAGCAGCTCAGCATGGTGCGTTCATGAACATCTAGTCAATGAAAACAGCTCATCATGGTTTCACCACCTTTACTAGACTTCAGCTGGAAAAGCTGCTTCTGCTAACGTCACAGATGAAATTACTCAACAGTCATTGTGTCAAAAACTTCCTCTTCTGATAGCATCTTAAGTTTACATGTACTGACTTTCAGTGGACACTCCGTCCTCGTCCTTTTTCATCCTCTGCTCGTCTGCTGTCCCTCCTTTTACCTCCTCGCCTGCTGCTCCTGTTGCTCACTGGTTGGTATCAAAGTGAAAATAGAAGGTTTTTAATTAAAGTGAACATGAAAGTGGAAATATGATTTTCTATCAAATTAAAGTGACTATCAAATTTAGAATATGAGCTTTTTTTTCAAATTAAATTGAACATATCCTGGAAAAATGTTTTTTCAAATTAAATTGAACATCGGGGTGAGAATATGAGGGTTTTTTTTCAAATTAAAGTGACGATTAAAGGGAAAATATGAGTTGTTTTCTTTCAAGTTAAAGTGACTATCAAAGTGAGAACAGGAGTTTTTTTCAAATTAAAGTGACTATCAAAGGGAAAATATGAGGGTTTTTTTCAAATTAAAGTGACTATCAAAATGAGAATAGGAGTTTCTTTCAAATTAAAGTGACTATCAAAGGGAAAATAGGAGTTTTTTTTCAAATTAAAGTGACTATCAAAGTGAGAACAGGAGTTTCTTTTAAATTAAAGTGACTATTAAAGGGAAAATATGAGTTGTTTTTCAAGTTAAAGTGACTATCAAAGTGAGAATAGGAGTTTTTTCAAATTAAAGTGACTATCAAAGGGAAAATAGGAGGGTTTTTTTTTCAAATTAGAGTGACTTTCAAAGTGAGAATAGGAGTTTTTTTTACAAATTAAAGTGACTATCAAAGGGAAAATATGAGGAGTGTTTTTCAAGTTAAAGTGACTATCAAAGGGAAAATATGAGTTGGTTTTTTTCAAGTTAAAGTGACTATCAAAGGGAAATTAGGATTTTTTTTTCAAATTAAAGTGACTATCAAAGGGAAAATATGAGTTTTTTATTCAAATTAAAGTGACTATCAAAGTGAGAATAGGAGTTTCTTTCAAATTAAAGTGACTATCAAAGTGAGAATAGGAGTTTTTTCAAATTAAAGTGACTATCAAAGGGAAAATAAGAGGTTTTTTTTTCAAATTAAAGTGACTAGCAAAGTTAGAATAGGAGTTTTTTTTCAAATTAAAGTGACTATCAAAGGGAAAATAGGAGTTTATTTCAAATTAAAGTGACTATCAAAGTGAGAATAGGAGTTTTTTCAAATTAAAGTGACTATCAAAGGGAAAATAAGAGTTTTTTTTTTCAAATTAAAGTGACTATCACAGTGAGAATAGGAGTTTTTTTTACAAATTAAAGTGACTATCAAAGGGAAAATATGAGGGTTTTTTTTCAAGTTAAAGTGACTATCAAATTAAGAATAGGAGTGTCTTTCAAATTAAAGTGACTATCAAAGTGAGAATTGGAGTTTTTTCAAATTAAAGTGACTAGCAAAGTTAGAATAGGAGTTTTTTTTCAAATTAAAGTGACTATCAAAGGGAAAATAGGAGTTTATTTCAAATTAATGTGACTATCAAAGGGAATATATGAGGGGTTTTTTTCAAGTTAAAGTGACTATCAAATTGAGAGTAGGAGTTTCTTTCAAATTAAAGTGACTATCAAAGTGAGAATAGGAGTTTATTTCAAATTAAAGTGACTATCAAAGTGAGAATAGGAGTTTTTTCAAATTAAAGTGACTATCAAAGGGAAAATAGGAGGTTTTTTATCAAATTAAAGTGACTATCAAATTGAGAATAGGAGTTTTTTTTCAAATTAAAGTGATTATCAGAGGGAAAAAAGGAGTTTTCTTTCAAATTAAAGTGACTATCAAAGTGAGAATATGAGTTTTTTAAAAATTAAAGTGACTATCAAAGGGAAAATATGATTTTTTTTCAAATTAATGTGACTATCAAAAAGAAAATAGATTTTTTTTCAAATTAAAGTCACTATCAAAGGGAAAAAAAAGGAGTTTTCTTTTCAAATTAAAGTTACTTTCAAAGTGAGAATAGGAGTTTTTTTTTTCAAATTAAAGTGACTATCAAAGGGAAAATAGGCATTTTTTTCAAATTAAAGTGACTATCAAAGGGAAAAAAGGAGTTTTCTTTCAAATTAAAGTGACTATCAAAGGGAAAATAGGAGTTTTTTTCAAATTAAAGTGACTATCAAAGGGAAAATATGAGGGGTTTATTTTACAAATTAAAGTGACTATCAAAATGTGAATAGGAGTTTCTTTCAAATTAAAGTGACTATCAACGTGAGAATTGGAGTTTTTTCAAATTAAAGTGACTAACAAAGTTAGAATAGGAGTTTTTTTTCAAATTAAAGTGACTATCAAAAAGAAAATAGAAGTTTTTTCCAATTAATGTGACTATCAAAAAGAAAATAGAATTTTTTTCAAACTAAAGTCACTATCAAAGGGAAAATAGGATTTTTTTTCAAATTAAACTGACTATCACAGTGAGAATAGGAGTTTTTTCAAATTAAAGTGACTATCAAAGGGAAAAAAGGAGTTTTCTTTTCAAATTAAAGTGACTATCAAAGGGAAAATAGGAGTTTTTTTCAAATTAAAGTGACTATCAAAGGGAAAATATGAGAGTTTTTTTCAAGTTAAAGTGACTATCAAATTGAGAATAGGAGTTTCTTTTCAAATTAAAGTGACTATCAAAGGGAAAATATGAGTTGTTTTTTTTCAAGTTAAAGTGACTATCAAAGGGAAAAAAGGAGTTTACTTTTCAAAATTAAAGTGACTATCAAAGGGAAAATATGAGTTTTTTATTCAAATTAAAGTGACTATCAAAGTGAGAATAGGAGTTTTTTTCAAATTAAAGTGACTATCAAATTGAGAATAGGAGTTTCTTTCAAATTAAAGTGACTATCAACGTGAGAATTGGAGTTTTTTCAAATTAAAGTGACTAACAAAGTTAGAATAGGAGTTTTTTTTCAAATTAAAGTGACTATCAAAAAGAAAATAGAAGTTTTTTCCAATTAATGTGACTATCAAAAAGAAAATAGAATTTTTTTCAAACTAAAGTCACTATCAAAGGGAAAATAGGATTTTTTTTCAAATTAAACTGACTATCACAGTGAGAATAGGAGTTTTTTCAAATTAAAGTGACTATCAAAGGGAAAAAAGGAGTTTTCTTTTCAAATTAAAGTGACTATCAAAGGGAAAATAGGAGTTTTTTTCAAATTAAAGTGACTATCAAAGGGAAAATATGAGAGTTTTTTTCAAGTTAAAGTGACTATCAAATTGAGAATAGGAGTTTCTTTTCAAATTAAAGTGACTATCAAAGGGAAAATATGAGTTGTTTTTTTTCAAGTTAAAGTGACTATCAAAGGGAAAATAGGATTTTTTTTTCAAATTAAAGTGACTATCAAAGGGAAAATATGAGTTTTTTATTCAAATTAAAGTGACTATCAAAGTGAGAATATGAGTTTTTTTCAAATTAAAGTGACTATCAACGTGAGAATTGGAGTTTTTTCAAATTAAAGTGACTAACAAAGTTAGAATAGGAGTTTTTTTTCAAATTAAAGTAACTATCAAAGGGAAAATAGGAGTTTATTTCAAATTAATGTGACTATCAAAAAGAAAATAGAATTTTTTTTGAATTAAAGTCACTATCAAAGGGAAAAGAGTTTTTTTTTCAAATTTAAGTGACTATCACAGTGAGAATAGGAGTATTTTTCTAATTAAAGTGACTATCAAAGGGAAAAAAGGAGTTTTCTTTTCAAAATTAAAGTGACTATCAAAGGGAAAATATGAGGGTTTTTTTTTCAAATTAAAGTGACTATCAAAATGAGAATAGGAGTTTTTTTTTCAAATTAAAGTGACTATCAAAGTGAGAATAGGGGTTTTTTCAAATTAAAGTGACTATCAAAGGGAAAATAGGAGGTTTTTTTTCAAATTAAAGTGACTATCAAAGGGAAAATATGAGTTGATTTTTTTCAAGTTAAAGTGACTATCAAATTGAGAATAGGAGTTTCTTTTCAAATTAAAGTGACTATCAAAGGGAAAATATGAGTTGTTTTTTTTCAAGTTAAAGTGACTATCAAAGGGAAAATAGGAGTTTTTTTCAAATTAAAGTGACTATCAACATGAGAATTGGAGTTTTTTCAAATTAAAGTGACTAACAAAGTTAGAATAGGAGTTTTTTTTCAAATTAAAGTAACTATCAAAGGGAAAATAGGAGTTTATTTCAAATTAATTTGACTATCAAAAAGAAAATAGAATTTTTTTTGAATTAAAGTCACTATCAAAGGGAAAAGAGTTTTTTTTTTCAAATTTAAGTGACTATCACAGTGAGAATAGGAGTTTTTTCAAATTAAAGTGACTATCAACGTGAGAATAGGAGTTTATTTCAAATTAATGTGACTATCAAAAAGAAAATAGAATTTTTTTTGAATTAAAGTCACTATCAAAGGGAAAAGAGTTTTTTGTTTTCAAATTTAAGTGACTATCAAAGGGAAAAAAGGAGTTTTCTTTTCAAAATTAAAGTGACTATCAAAGGGAAAATATGAGGGGTTTTTTTTCAAATTAAAGTGACTATCAAAATGAGAAAATAGAAGTTTTTTCCAATTAATGTGACTATCAAAAAGAAAATAGAATTTTTTTCAAACTAAAGTCACTATCAAAGGGAAAATAGGATTTTTTTTCAAATTAAACTGACTATCACAGTGAGAATAGGAGTTTTTTCAAATTAAAGTGACTATCAAAGGGAAAAAAGGAGTTTTCTTTTCAAATTAAAGTGACTATCAAAGGGAAAATAGGAGTTTTTTTCAAATTATAGTGACTATCAAAGGGAAAAAAGGAGTTTTCTTTTCAAATTAAAGTGACTATCAAAGGGAAAATAGGAGTTTTTTTCAAATTAAAGTGACTATCAAAGGGAAAATATGAGGGGTTTATTTTACAAATTAAAGTGACTATCAAAATGTGAATAGGAGTTTCTTTCAAATTAAAGTGACTATCAAAGGGAAAATAGGAGTTTTTTTCAAATTAAAGTGACTATCAAAGGGAAAATATGAGAGTTTTTTTCAAGTTAAAGTGACTATCAAATTGAGAATAGGAGTTTCTTTTCAAATTAAAGTGACTATCAAAGGGAAAATATGAGTTTTTTATTCAAATTAAAGTGACTATCAAAGTGAGAATAGGAGTTTTTTTCAAATTAAAGTGACTATCAACGTGAGAATTGGAGTTTTTTCAAATTAAAGTGACTAACAAAGTTAGAATAGGAGTTTTTTTTCAAATTAAAGTAACTATCAAAGGGAAAATAGGAGTTTATTTCAAATTAATGTGACTATCAAAAAGAAAATAGAATTTTATTTGAATTAAAGTCACTATCAAAGGGAAAAGAGTTTTTTTTTCAAATTTAAGTGACTATCACAGTGAGAATAGGAGTATTTTTCAAATTAAAGTGACTATCAAAGGGAAAAAAGGAGTTTTCTTTTCAAAATTAAAGTGACTATCAAAGGGAAAATATGAGGGGTTTTTTTTCAAATTAAAGTGACTATCAAAATGAGAATAGGAGTTTTTTTTTCAAATTAAAGTGACTATCAAAGTGAGAATAGGGGTTTTTTCAAATTAAAGTGACTATCAAAGGGAAAATAGGAGGTTTTTTTTCAAATTAAAGTGACTAGCAAAGTGAGAATAGGACTTTTTTTAAAAAATTAAAGTGACTATCAAAGGGAAAATAGGAGGTTTTTTTCAAATTAAAGTGACTATCACAGTGAGAATAGGAGTTTTTTCAAATTAAAGTGACTATCAAAGGGAAAAAAGGAGGTTTTTTTTCAAATTAAAGTGACTATCAAAGGGAAAATAGGAGGTTTTTTTCAAATTAAACTGACTATCAAAGGGAAAATAGGAGTTTTTTTCAAATTAAAGTGACTATCAAAAAGAAAATAGAAGTTTTTTCAAATTAAAGTGATGTCCAAATGATGTAAAAATCCTCATCCTCCACTATGAGCAGTTAAAAAGCAAATAAAGCTCCAGAAGGATCAGAACTCCTGGAGTGAAACATAAAGTACTTCAGGAAAGGAGGAGAACGCCGCCACTAGAAGTAGAGATATTTTCAGGATTGGTACGTTACGTTATGGAACGAACACTGAAGTTAACCCAGAAGTGGAGTATGGACATGATTGTGTGTTCATCTGTGGTCTGGTGGGGAGTGTGTGTGTTGCCTTCAGGGGCAATGGGAAATAAAACCACTGCATGTAAGAAACACTAAACAATAAAAACACTTCTGGTTCAGATCACAGCAACTTAAAACACAATATATAAACCAAATATGCAGCAGAATCATATAAAAGTGATTAAAAAGCTGTGAACAATGAAGCTGTCCCATGAAGACAAAGTCTTGACTAGTTTCCTGCTGCTGGTTGATCCATGATGCAGAAGATTTGGATGAATGACTGATGGTTTCTTTGGATGTTTCACATCTTGTTTTGCTCTTGTATAGAAAACATTTACAATCACATTCAACACAAATATTGGAAGAAAGAAAGTAGATGTTTTCACCAACATGGGCCGGGGAGCTCAGCTGGTCAGAGTGTGGTGCTAATAACACCAAGGTCATGGGTTCAATCCCCATACTGGCCAAATGAAGCTTCAGGAACCACTGTCTTTATTTTCTGAAGTCACTAGAGGGCAGCACCTGAAATAGGTTAAGGTGCTGCTATAATTTGACGTCTACCATCAAGACAAAAAGCGCTAAATACAGAGTTCTTCACATTTACGTTCTGTCTGCTTTTCATATTTAATATCATTTCACTTTCTCTCAGCGTGGCCCTGCAGGACACGGCACTCTGGGACCCCTCCAGCCCGCGGCCGTCCTCTTGTTCCACACCCAACCAGCGATCATGGACTGACGTCGTAATCCAGGACAAGCGAAGATCCCCAGTCAGAGGGGACACGTCTCCACTCCTGCTCTCTAATCACTTCCAGGTCCTGTCGCAGACCCAGCAGAATCCTGCAGGTGGTGTCGGCCTGAGCTCAGCTCTGGTCCTGCTGTGGTGGTTCCTTCCTTTCCAGCAACCCATGGTGTGTCTACGGCTCCTTGCTGGGACGGCCCGGTGTCCATCGTCTCAGTGGCTCCTTCCCCGCCGGTTAACCCCTTGACAGCCTCCCAGTCTGCTGAGGCGGCGTCCCTCCCGCTGCTTCCCGGTGCTACTCAGGATCGCCCCGTTGCGGTCCTACGTCAGCAGGCTTCATCCACGACGTGGACATCTGCTGCCCGTCGGCAGCTGCTCGGGGAGGCTGTGCAGAGGCATTCTGGGAGTCTCTGTTGCCCTGGTGGGACCCAGGATCACTATCCTGGAGATAGGACCGCCACCGGCCTTAGTGGCCGGACTGACCCGGAGCCCACGGAGCTCCACGCCGCCACACCGGGAAAGCTTCACCGCCACAGCGAGCGCCGGCCCCAGCTTCCACCCACTCCGACTGTCCACGTACACTCTGTCCGTCCACTTCCTTGATCGTGGGAGACTCTGACACTCGTGGAATCCGCTTTGCAAACGGCACTATTCACTGTTTTCCAGGTGCCACTGTCCCGATAATCCTGGAAAAAGTCCCCGGACTGCTGCGCTCCCTCCAGCCACGATCACCCGGGTCTTCATCCATGTTGGATCAAAGGATTCTGGTCGCCAACAGTCCGAAGTGACCAAAGAGGACTTTAAAAGCCTTTTTAACTTTCTGACATCATGTGAGACGTCTGTTTTGATCAGTGGTCCATTGATGGATGGATGGATGGATGGATGGATGGATGGATGGATGGATGGATGGATGGATGGATGGATGGATGGTGTATGGATGTATGTATGTATGTATGTATGTATGTATGTATGTATGGATAGATAGATGAATCAATGACAGCTGGATGGATGGACAGATGAATAGATGACAGATGGGTGGATTGATGGATGGATGGTTGGACGGATGGATGGAAGACTAGAAGGATGGATGGTTGGATGATGGAGAGATGGGTGGATGGATGGACGAAAGGATGGATGGCAGATGGATGGATGATGGAATATGTAAGATGTAAGATGTATGTATGTATGTATGTATGTATGTATGTATGGATGGATGGATGGATGGATGGATGGATGGATGGATGGATGGATGGATGGATGGATGGATGGATGGATGGATGGATGGATGGATGGATGGATGGATAAATAGATTAATCAATGACAGATGGATGGATGGACTGATGAATAGATGACTGATGGGTGGATGGATGGATGGATGGATGATGACGGATGGATGATGGATGGATGAATGGATGGATGGATGGATGGATGGATGGATGGATGGATGGATGGATGGATGGATGGATGGATGGATGGATGGATAGACGACTGACGGATGGATGGATGACGGATTTATGGATTGATGACGGATGGATGAATGGATGACGGATAGATGGATGGGTGGACGATGGATGGATGGACAGATGGAAGAATGGAAGGATGGATGGAAGGGTGGATGGTTGGATGGATGGCTGGATGGATGATGGAGAGATGGATGGACGGATGGACGAAGTGACGGATGGATGGATGGATGGATGAATGGAGAGATGGATGGACGGATGAATGGATGACGGATTGATGGATGCATGGATGACGGATGGATGATGGAATATGGAAGATGGATGATGTATGTATGTATGTATGGATGGATGTATGGGTGGATGGATGGATGGATGGATGGATGTATGGATGGATGGATGGATGCATGGATGGATGGATGGATGGAAGGATGGATGGATGGATGGATGGATGGATAATGGATGGATAGATGGATGAATGACGGATGGATGGATGGCTGGATGGAAGGATGTATGGATGGATGGATGACGGATGGGTGGATATATGTTTGTATGGATGTATGTATGTATGTATGGATGTATGTATGTATGGATGGATGGATGGATGGATGGATGGATGGATAATGGATGGATGGATGACAAACGGATGACGGATGGATTGATGGATGACGGATGGATGGATGATCGATGGATGAAGGGATGACAGACGGATAGACCTTCAGGACAGACGTTCTTCCCAATCACTCCGTGTCCATGTGACTCGTGACTGTTCAGCCCCGTTTCCACTGTACAAAATGTGTCTGTACAGTTTGGTTCAGTACTTCAGTACTTCAGTACTTCAGTACTCGCCTCAGTTCACTCTGTTTGCTCATGGTGTAGATGTTATTTGGTGACTTAGAAGCTACGTCCTCTCAGGATCTGAGCTTTGTCCATTTAGTTGGCAGATTTTCATGTTTCTCTTACTATTGACAGTTTGATTCTTATTTTCCAGCAGGAGACAAAAAGTGTCCGGTCACAGTTTGGTTCAGTTTCACTCAGTGACAGTGAGAATCACTCAAACTGTGGGGGAGGGGTTCATGGAGCACTGAAGGTGGAACGCTTAAGTATTAGTTTAAGTATTGGTGGTTCAGTGGTAGAATTCTCTCCTGCCACTCAGGAGGGTTCGATTCCCGGCCAATTAATGCAATAGATCTTTTCTTCCCCCTCCTCCTGTGTGAGCTTTCACAACCCAGTCTCATGTTAACGGGTCGGTTTGGACCCCATTTACATCACAAGGTTCCAAGTGACAACAACTTGTCTGTTGAAGAAAAGTGTTACTTTTACACCACAGCAGCAGAAACACTGACAACAATGGAGTTTCTACAATGTGAGCCAGCCACAGTGAGCAGTGGTCGTCTCATGTGTAGGATATTACAGTGAACCTTCCATGACCACAGAACAAGTAGCCCGGCTAGCTCAGTCGGTAGAGCATGAGACTCTTAATCTCAGGGTCGTGGGTTCGAGCCCCACGTTGGGCGGAGCTCTGTTTTCAGACAGTGGTGTCCCTAAGGACAGAAGACTTGGGATCTAAAGGTTGCAGGTTCAAGTCCTAGAATTGAGAGGTCACCACTGTGGGTCCAGAGCATGATCTTTGACCCCCATCAGCTCATTAGGAGCTTCACTGTGTCACCAACTCCTTCATACTGAATAACTTTGTTCATTTTAATTTGAAAATAAAAAAGATGCTCTTTCACTATTCACACTTGGGTGTGAGAGATGTGTTCCATTCATCTGTCATCCATCCATGATCCTTCCATCCATCCATCTACCAATCTATCCTTCCTCATCCATCCATCCATCCATCCATCATCCATCCATCCATCCGTCATCAATCCATCCATCTGTCATCAATCCGTCATTCATCCATCCATCTACCAATCCTTCCTTCCTCATCCATCCATCCATCCATCTACCAATCCATCCGTCCATCCATCATCATTCCTTCTGTTGAGCTATGCTCTCATTTTGTTATGATTTTCTATATATCTACATGTGTTGTATTATAGTTTTTGTTTACAAGTTGTCAATGGCAACGCTGATCGATCATGTGACCAATGCTGATCTAATTGCTGATGTGCAACACATGCGTAAATAAATAGGGTGTGTCCCAGGTGTGGGTGATCACAAAAGAGGAAATACGTGTCTGTGCTGTGTCTTATGCCACGATGAGAAAATGACTCTGCTAACAGGTTATGGGCCCAGAGTCATAACGCACAGTTGAATTAAGTACCGGGTGAAAGTCGCGACGTGTACTGCGTGCACCTGAAAGCCGGGTTGGAGTGATCTAGCAATGAGTAGGAAGGACAGAAACGCGGTGCCAACAAGCCGCTGGGCCAGGCTCGTTTTTGACGGAGACGAGAAGAACTACGAGCTATGGGAGACAAAGTTTTTGGGCCACCTCTGTCTACAAGGGTTAAAATACACTATCCTGAATGAACCCGCCGCCGATGATGAGGAGGATGAGGAGAAGAACGCCGAAGCCTACGCGGAGCTCATTCAGTTTTTGGATGACAAGAGCCTGTCGCTGGTAATGCGCGACGCGGCGGATAATGGACGCGAGGTGCTCAAACTTCTCCGGGAATATTACGCTGGCAAAGGGAAGCCCAGAGTAATAAACCTATACACCGAGTTGACTTCACTGCAAAAGTCGCCCATTGAGAGTGTCACTGAATATATCATCAGAGCGGAGACTGCGATCACTGCTTTGAGAAACGCAGGTGAGACGCTCAGTGACGGACTTTTAATAGCCATGGCGTTAAAAGGGCTACCAGAGACATTTAAGCCGTTTGCAATACATGTGTCTCAGAGCGATGAGAAAATGACTTTTGCAGAATTCAAGACGAAACTCAGAAGTTATGAAGATGTTGAGAACATGCGAGCAACTGTGTCAGAGGATACGGTTATGAGGGCGAGAGCGCAGTTTGGCACAAAGCGCGCGCCCGAAAGGCGCAAAGAACAGTGAAAATATGGTTACAAGTGCGGTGTCAAAGGCCACATTGCCAGGGCCTGTCCGCGTAAACAATGGTGCAATCACTGCAAAAGCAACACGCACAATACTGCAAGCTGCAGACGGAAAAAGCAGCGCGATAACGCACGGATGGCGTCCGAGGAGTCGGGGAACAAGGAGTACGCATTCCGGGCGAGCGACGCGAAGAAGCGGGTCCCAGATGTCAAGAGAACGGGTCTGATGGTGGACGCGGGCGCAACGTCACACATCATCACAGACATCGCAAAGTTCAAGACGTTCGACGGGAGTTTCCAGGCCGGGACGCACTGCGTGGAGCTCGCGGACGGATCCAGGTGCAACGGAGTCGCCAAGCGCAGAGGTGACGCGGAGGTGTGGCTTATCGACAGCGAGGGGCAGAGTTTCCGGACGACGCTCAGGAGAGCCCTATACATCCCAACATATCCCCAGGATATCTTCTCTGTGAAAGCTGCTACCACCAGTGGAGCCACAGTGATCTTCAATGAGAAGAACAGTGTCCTGCTTCATAAAGACGGTACCAGATTCCCCATACACGTACACAACAAGCTTTTCTATCTGCACACTTTAGATGTTGACTGTAATGACCAGTGTAAGAAAAGTCTTGATTTGCAAAGTTGGCATGAAATCTTAGGTCATTGCAATTATGCAGATGTGTTAAAGCTAAAACATGTTGTAGATGGGATGGACATTAAGAATGAAAGTAATAAACCTGTTCCATGTTGTGAAGTTTGCACTCAGGGGAAGTTTGTTCAAACTAGGAACAGAGGGCCAGATACAAGGGCCAAAGCACCTCTGAATATGGTGCACACATACTTAGCTGGTCCTATAGACCCAGTGTCTAGAGATGGTCATAAATATGCACTATCCTTCACAGATGACTATTCTAGTGCAGTGTTTGTATATTTTTTGAAAAATAAAAGTGATACAGTGCAAGCAACTGAGAAGTTTATAGCCGACATGGCTCCTCATGGTAAAATAAAATGCATGAGATCTGACAATGGTACAGAGTACACAGGCAGAGAGTACCAAGCTTTGATGCGCAGGAGTGGTATTAGGCATGAGACCTCAGCCCCATACTCTCCACACCAAAATGGTACTGCTGAACGCAACTGGAGAACCCTGTTTGAAATGGCCAGGTGTATGCTCATAGAGAGTGGACTGCCAAAGATGTTGTGGACCTATGCTGTCCTACAGCTGCTGTGGTGAGGAATAGGTGCTTTAACAACCGCACTAAACAGACTCCCTACTACATGTCAACAGGCAGACAGCCAAATATTTCCAGAATGCAGAAGTTTGGACTGGTTTGTTATGCTTACAAACAGAATAAAGGGAAATTGGACTCCAGATGTGAGAAAGGCATTTTTGTTGGATACGACAAGAATAGTCCAGCCTATTTGGTGTACTATCCCAGCAACAGAAAAGTACAAAAACACAGACTTGTGGAGTTTGCATCTAGATTGAATCAGGAAGTACTGGATGCTGAAGATGATGATATCGTGATTCAGAATGAAAGAGAACAAGTGAAAACCCCTTCAGTTAGCCCACAAATAACTGAAAACCAAGAAGGAGAGCACTCAGAAAGCAAAACAGAGGAGTGTGATACTGAAACAGTGGAAGTTAAAGAAGACAAACCCAAAGAGAGACGCTACCCTGATAGAGAAAGGAAAAAGCCAGATTATTACGGTGACCATGCTTGTGGGTTTGAGGAGGACATAAATATTGACTACTGTTACAGACTTATGTGTAATGTGCCACAGACTTATAAAGAAGCTGTTACCTCAATGAACGCAAGAGACTGGACTGAAGCAATGGACGAGGAAGTTCAATCTTTGAAGGACAACTCAACGTTTACCCTGTCCACTCTACCAGAGGGCAAGGATGTAGTGGGGGGTAAGTGGGTTTACGCATTGAAGAAGAACAAAGACGGAACAGACAAATACAAGGCGAGATATGTTGCCAAAGGTTTCAGTCAGAAAAGGGGTGTTAACTATGACGAGACTTTCTCTCCTACAGCCAGTATGGTCAGCATCAGGCTCTTGGCACAGAAAGCAGCACAAGACAATCTGGTCGTTCACCAGATGGATGTAAAAACAGCATATTTACATGCACCAATTGAGTGTGAAATTTATCTTGAACAACCTGAGGCTTATGAAGTGAGATCTAATGGAGACAAACTAGTATGTAAACTGAAGAAATCCCTGTATGGATTAAAACAGTCAGGGCGCAACTGGAACAAAATGTTGCATGATTATCTGTGTGAAATACAGTTTGTACAAAATCCAGCTGATCATTGTGTCTACAGCAAAATGACTGGCAATGAGAAAGTTCACATCATCATATGGGTTGATGATTTGATTTTTGCCACTAGTGATGAAGATGTTATGAAATATGTAAAAGAAAAGCTAAGTTCCATGTTCAGGATGAAAGACTTGGGTAAACTGTCACATTTTTTAGGTATTGACTTTGACCAAAGTGCTGAATGTGTTAAGATGTCACAATGCAAGTATGTACAAACAATACTGGAGAGATTTGACATGTTAAACTGTAAGCCTAGAGCTACCCCATGTGAACAAAAACTTGACTACAGTGATGATGCTGAAATACTGGATGATGTGAGGAAATACAGAGAGGCAGTTGGTAGCTTAATCTACCTGGCAACCTGTACAAGGCCAGACTTAATCTACCTGGCAACCTGTACAAGGCCAGACTTAAGCTTCGTAGTGAGCAAACTGTCTCAGTATTTCAACAAACCAACTACTGAACAATGGACAACTGTAAAGCATGTTTTAAGGTATTTGAAAGGTACCCAAAACAAGGAACTATGTTTCAGAAAATGCAAAGATGAGAACCTCATCCATGCTTACAGTGACGCTAATTGGGCAGCTGATATTGGTGATCGAAAAAGCACTACAGGTTACTGTATCAGTCTAAACAAGAACGGTCCAATAGTCTCATGGAAAACTAAAAGACAGCCTACAGTCGCACTTTCTACCTGTGAGGCTGAGTACATGGCTTTAGCTGCAACCATGCAAGAGTATTTGTATTTGAAACAGTTTTTGAACTGTCTTGATGGCCAAACATACAAATGTATTGTTTATGAGGACAATCAGGGCACTATAGCCTTAACATAGAACCCTGTACATAGGCAACGATGTATACATGTGGATATTAAATACCATTTTGTAAGGTCTACGATGGATGATGACCAAATACGCCTATTGTATTGTCCAACAAATGAAATGGTTGCTGATGTACTGACCAAGCCTGCAACGAAACAAAAACTTTTGAAATTTGAAATGTTTATGTTTGGTGTGTAAACCAAGTTATGTTACAGTTAAATGGACTCTTCAAATGTGAGCAAGTGGGGGTGTTGAGCTTTGCTCTCATTTTGTTATGATTTGCTATATGCTACATGTGTTGTATTATAGTTTTTGTTTACAAGTTGTCAATGGCAACGCTGATCGATCATGTGACTAATGCTGATCTAATTGCTGACGTGCAACACATGCGTAAATAAATAGGGTGTGTCCCAGGTGTGGGTGATCACAAAAGAGGAAATACGTGTCTGTGCTGTGTCTTATGCCACGATGAGAAAATGACTCTGCTAACAGATTGATTGATTGATTGATTGATTGATTGATTGAGTATTTAATAGTCCATAATGTATTAGAATTTACCATTTGAAGTCCATTTTTTCTAAATAGAATCCACTCTCTCTGTTCTGCCTTCTGTCTCTGTTTCCATTATTAATCCTACTAATTGATCAGCTGTGTCATTACAGGCTGTCACTGTCACAGTGTCTAATGTTGGATTTACAGTGTTTTAAGTAATATCTGGTCCTTCACCAAATGTTTTTTGATGATCCATGATTTTATTTTGATGGTTCAACGTGTGAGAGTTCATTTTTATTTTTGAAGTTAAAGCCATTGATTCAGTCTCTTTTTGGCAGCGACCAAATTCAGCTCGGATCCAGATCAGATCCATAATGTGATTTGTTAACAAGTGAAACAGGAAATGGTCTGTAAGGTGCAGTACAGCATGGCTCCGCCCCCCTCCACAATGTGACAGGGTCTCAGTTATTTGGTGTATAACTAGTCCTGCACTGCTGGAGCACAGACACAAAAAGCTCATCAGGAACAGGTTGCTAGGACTTTTGTTAACGAATCAGATAACCGCCTCCCAAAAAAACCTGATAAACAATGTCCCATACAAAGCAGAAGGGAGAGGTTCCTTATGGAAGAGATGAAAGGAGATTAAAGGAGATTAAAGGAGATTAAAGGATATTAAAGGAGATTAAAGGAGATTAAAGGAGATTAAAGGGGATCAGCGTCTGTTGCCATGGAGACGCTGAGAACAAAGGAGAGGCAGGCACACACTATTTCATCTGGAATGTTCTTGTTTTAAGCACCTCAGGTATTTTAAAAACCTCAGGTGAGAACTGAGCAGTGTTGCCACATTTACCTTGAAAAGTAATCTGATTACTGATCACTAGTTACTCATTTAAAAGTAACGAGTTACTTTACTGATTACTTGTTTTTTCAAGTAACTAAATTAGATTATAAGTAACTTTTACTTACTTTCAGCATCTGCCGACAACACCCCCACCGTCTCAAGATAAAAATGACAACAGTTTTTCTAAAAACTCAGTTCTGATCACTGCCTGGCCTCCTGCTGATACATATTTAACCTTTGACCTTCATTCTTTGTTGTATTTATGTCTGACTCACGCTTTTATTATCACATTGTTACTATTACTGCTATTTATTAGTACCAGGTTGTAGTCTGTTGTTGCACTATTTATCTATTTATTTATTTGCACTACTTGCCTACCTGCTCTATGTGACCTTTACCCCCCCCCCCCCCCCCCCCCACACACACACACACACACACGGGGACAAATAAAGCATTTCATTGATTGATTGAAAAAAAGGGGGCTGATCGCAATGTTTAGGTTTATTGATGCCTTTAGTTTGTTCCCATTCGTTTGTGTCATCTGAACGCACCGTTAGAGCGAGTTGGCCTGTGATTGGCTGAGAGTGGAGAAGGGGGCGGGTCAGGTGAGCATCCAGACTGCATCATGCTCTGCTTGTGTCTGTCAGTTTAGAGGGGAATGGAGGAGCAGCTGGTTCTGTTTAATAATAAAATAGGGATTTACCGATACTAGTATCGGGTATCGGTTCGATACCAGGCATGAGGTGGTTACCACTCTGGATCTAGAGCAGAGGTCTCAAACTCCTTGAAGGCCTGAGCCATGCATGTTTTCTATGTCTCCCTTCTTTAACAGTCCTGAATGGTTCATCACCACATTCAGCACAAAGCTAGATAAGGAGCCACTCATTGCAATCAGCCATGTTGAAGCAGGGAGACGTGGAAAACATGCAGCGCTGAGGCCCTCCAGGAACTGAGTTTGAGACCCCTGATCTAGAGCAGGATCTTTGACCCCATCAGCTCCCATGGAGCTTCACCCTGTCACCAACTCTTTCATACTTATCCTGTTGGAAATAAATGGTTCAATCAGGAAGGAGGCATTCGACAGGATATCCATTCTGAGCAGAGTGGAGCAGTGGAGCAGAGAGCCGTCTGCCGTCTCTTTGAGAAGGTAAAGATGGTGTTGAGGTCATGAGTTCACCTTCAATGACTGGGAGGAAGTGGATCTGTGTGCTCTGCTCTGCATCATATGCATGGATTCTCTTCATCCAGCCAGTTGGAGTGTGGGAACTCGGGATGGTGGGCTTTGATTAGCCCCCCTGCTGCCCAGAGTGAGGAGTGACTGCTCATGAGCCAGGCAGGAGGAGAGAAACATGATGCTGTTTAATCCTGTCTGTTTCCTGATGGCAAATGGAAGAATGTTGACTTCAGCTCCTCTCAGGATCTGAGCTTTATCCATTTAGTTGGCAGATTTTCATGTTTCTCTTACTATTGACAGTTTGACTCTTATTTTCCAGCAGGAGACAAAAAGTGTCCGGTCACAGTTTGGTTCAGTTTCACTCAGTGACAGTGAGAATCACTCAAACTGTGGGGGAGGGGTTCATGGAGCACTGAAGGTGGAACGCTTCACATTTCCTGGCTGGAATGAGCTGAAGTTTAAGCATTGGTGGTTCAGTGGTAGAATTCTCTCCTGCCATTCAGGAGCCTGGGTTCGATTCCCGGCCAATGCAATTGAGCTTTTCTTAACCCTCCTCATTTGTGAGCTTTCACAACCCAGTCACATGTTAACGGGTCGCTTTTGAAATTTAGAAATTTGGTTGGGCTGTGCTAACCATCTGGACCAAAGTATGTCTTTACCGCACTGCCAAACCTTCAGCACTGCCATGTGCTGCACGTACACTTTCCAGCTCACTAACGACTGTATATCAATCATGTTTAGCATGTAGCCTCGTTACTATATGAGCCCTGCAGCTCATTAACATGTTGGAGGGTAAATTTCCGTGATGCCCCTGAACGCATCACTCAAAGCTCTCTGCTCTTGCAGTTAAAACCAGACCAACCTCATGGCCCGGACACAACAGACAAAATGTATTTGTAAAAACATTGAAATAAGCTGTGCAGTTGAACATTTAAAACAGTGCTTCACAGTAATGTGACTGCTGTGAGGGGGCGTGGCCTGTGAGTTTGACAGCTTCTTCTCAGAGTATGAACTCTCCTGCCTAACAAGCATTTCTTCAGCAGCTGGCTGACGTCACGGCCCAACTGTTCTTGTTCTTGTGGGTTCTTATAGGACTATGCAGGGTTCGTTTCCAAGCCAATCCAAAAGATCCTTTCTCAACCATACCAAAAGTACCAACCAAACAGTAACCCTCCGTTGAGGTACCTGGCACATTGGGGGGAGGGGTCAAACATGATCATTCTTGATGATGTGGACTTGTTGGGTTTCTCCTGTTAAAACACCAAGAAATGACTGTGTTGTATTTGATGCAATATAAGTAAAGTTAAAGTGAATTAATGTTGTGAGGCACTGCTGGGATTTGAACCCAGGATCTCCTGTTTACGAAACAGGCACTTTGACCAGCTAAGCCACAGCGCCTCCTTTGGTGCATTTTCAGTACTGCATTACCTGGTGTCAGATGTTCTGCAAACACATCTTTATATTCAATAACAGTGTGAAAAATATGGAGAAAAAAACCCATTTGATTCTATGATCAGAATAATAAAGTAGAACTCAGCCCGTCACAGTACTAATATCAATACAAGAGAAGACTGACTCCTCACTAAAGCCCAAAGGTTTGGTTCTATCTGCTGACTTGCAGTGGTGGACACACTGATTTCTAGACCATTGAAGTGGAAGATATGCAGTTCATATACCATCCTACAGGGGGAGCTGCAGCACTCTCAGCTCTCCTACTTGCCTCTGTCTTCAATCTATTGGTACCAAGTGAAGTCCAGAGTTTTGATGGATGAAGGTTCTCATAATATCTGAGGAACAACATCTCCTCCTCAGTATAGTGGTCTGCAGCATCTGACCAATCACAATCATGGAGAAACTCTGCAGAGTAACATGCTGGTTTTCACATCTTTTGTGAAAATGCCTTGCTCATGTTTTGAAATTGAGAATAAAATGAAATTCATTCTTTGTAATCCAACAGTTCAATCTGAGTCTGTATTGCTAGTTGAAACTTGAATACCTTCTAGAACAGACTGATGGATATTTCCAATGACTGGATATTCTGGAGAAACACTTCATGGACTAAGTCCACTGTGGATTTAGTCGACTGAAACTCTGAAGATATTTAGTTGACTAAACTAGACTAAGACAAGACAGATTTCTGATAACTAAACTAAGACTAAAACTAAATGGCGAGTTCCTCAAAAGACTGAGACTAAATCAGAGTTTGTTGTCAAAATGAACACTGTACAGAAGTTTTGAGCAGAAGTGTCTCCTCTGTCATTTAATACCATGTTTGTATGTTAACGATGTTAAAATGTTGTTTTACATTTTCTTATAGTCTGCACCAGTCCTGATGTGTTGTTTCACATCTGGTGAGTTTTGGAGAATGTTTTCCCTCCACTGTCAGACAGGAAATGACCACACATTTAAAGCGCAGGCACGAGCTACATGGCGGTAAGTTGCTCCTTTTATATTTCCTGATAAAGTTATG
Source organism: Lipophrys pholis (assembly GCF_963383615.2). Classification (NCBI taxonomy): domain Eukaryota; kingdom Metazoa; phylum Chordata; class Actinopteri; order Blenniiformes; family Blenniidae; genus Lipophrys; species Lipophrys pholis. The sequence continues at coordinate 568,447 of NW_028292149.1, forward strand.
AATGTGTGGTTTCTTGCGTATGCTCAGCGTTGATATACCTGCCGTAAACTAACATATATTGTTGATGCCAATAGCAGCGTGTTCCACCAGTGGTTTAGGTTAGGTGTCATGTTAAAGCTGAGTCATGCTAACGGTGGATAGCATTAAAACTCCATACGTTGAACTTGTTTCAGTTCACAAAGTAAAGTAACTTCATATATCCGATGAGGGAAACAGTTTGTAAAGAGTACAGCAAGATGAAGCCTCCATGCAGTAGCTATTGCATTGCAATGAAGTTGAAAAGGTGTTTTTCTCAGCTTGTGAAGGTTTTAGAGAAGCGTGGTTCTCACAGGTCAAAGTATCAACAAATCATGTAAAGCAACATGATTCATTACTGTACTTCATATTAGGATCTAAAGTTGTTAAAAATACCTCAACCTTAAAAGATGAAGGGAAGATTCTGGTGGACAAAGATCAATTAATAATGGATCCAATGTCCTCACCTGTCACCTGTCTGATCACGGAATTAAATGTTTTATGAAGAATTCTAGGATTGTGCAACTCAGTGTAATCCACACTCTCTCTGTTCTACCTTCTGTCTCTGTTTCCATTATTAAGACTACTAATGGATCAGCTGTGTCATTACAGGCTGTCACTGTCGCTGTCTGGCTTCTTCTTCCACCACAGTGTGAGTGTGTGTGTCGTGGCACCGGTCCTCTATGTTGCTGTAGGAGTGATCTTCTATTGGCCTGGGAGGAGAGGTTACCAGCACATCACTCCGTGTGTTTTTCTTTGTGCAGTAATCAGTGCTAACGTGTTAGCGAGGTATGGTCAAGCCTATATGACCTCAGGGGAGAGGTTACCAGCACATCACCCTGGAGGTTTTCTGTGCATCTGACGGGGCTAAAGTGTCAGCTTGGTGTGGTCAAGCTGGTTGATGAGAGCTGCAGTCGGGTCTGGAACCGGATCGTGGGGTTCCGGAACCTTTCTGCAGTGCGACGCGTGAACCCACCTTGCCCTTTCAGCGACCTTTATGGTGGTGTGAGTGGTCAGCTGGATCTGGAATGGCCCCAACTACCTCCAAAGAAGCCGCTGTGGCTTAGCTGGTCAAAGTACCTGTCTAGTAAACAGGAGATCCTGGGTTCAAATCCCAGCAGTGCCTCACAACATTAATTCACTTCATCTTTACTTATATAGCATCAAATACAACACAGTCATTTCTTGTTGTTTTTACAGGAGAAACCCAACAAGTCCACATCATGAAGCATGAGGGTGACGGTTTGGTACAGTACTTTCAGTACGATCCACAACTTTAGTCAGTGAAAACACATAAAAACCCGTACTGTATCACAAAGTACTGGCACATACTGAGTGGTGGAAACGATTTATTTCAAACAGGATAAGTATGAAAGAGTTGGTGACAGGGTGAAGCTCCCAGGGAGCTGATGGGGTCAAAGATCATGCTCTAGATCAGGGTTCTCAAACTCAGTTCCTGGAGGGCCTCAGCCCTGCATGTTTTCCACATCTCCCTGCTTCAACATGGCTGATTGCAATGAGTGGCTCCTTATGGAGCTTTGTGCTGAATGTGGTGATGAACCATTCAGGAGTGTTAAAGAAGGGAGACATAGAAAACATGCAGGGCTGAGGCCCTCCAGGAGTTTGACACCTCTGCTCTAGATCCACAGTGGTAACCACCTTACTTTGATATTTACTTTGATCTTGACTCAAATTAAAGTCAAAATCAAAGTGACAGTAGAATTTATTTTTCAAATTAAAGTGAACATCAAAGTCAAAATGCGATCTTTTTTTAAAAAAAAAGTGAACATCAAATTGAACATAGTATTATTTTCAAATCAAAGTGAACATCAAAATGGGATTTTTTCTTTTTTTTCAATTAAAGTGAAGAGTGTCAACAACAGTCCTTGTCAGGTGGAAGTGGTCAAGCTCAACTGTTATCAATGAATGAAAGAGATCAAATCTTGGTCAGGAACAACAGACTGGAGCAGCGTGTTGTCTTGGCCCACGCACTCGTCCAAAGATAGAGTCTCTAGTCAGACAAGCGAAGCTTCCTTCAATTGGCTCTGATGCCATGGGTCTTCTCTTGACAAGATGTCCTCAAATAAATGTGTCTTCTCCTTGAGGTGTGACGAATTAGCTCATTGTCAAGCAGTGTCTTGTCGTGCGTCTTACTTCCAGATGTTTAGCCTCATGTTCAGACAGAGGTCTGTGGCGTCCATAGTGTTTTGTATCAATCACCTTGCTTTGCCTGCTTGTAGGAACAGACCAGTTTGACCCCCAAGGTTCTGCTGGGGTGAAAGTTCACAGGGGTGGAGCAAGTCTCCAACATAGAAGGAGCAGAACTGATGGCAGTGTCTCATTACTTGCTGATCTGAGGAAGTAAATCCATCTAAAGCTTTAAAACTGGTAGTGGTGGTATTTGAACCCACTCCTCCTGAGAGACTGGAGCCTTAATCCAGCGCCTTGGACCGCTCGGCCACATTACCTGCATTACCTTAAATTGAGTGCTCATCCAATATCCTCTCCTCCCTCGTCTTCCCTGCTTGCTGCTCCTGTCTTCTTCTGTCTCGTGTCAATCCAGACTGGAAAACATTCAGCTCCTTGTTTTGAGCCATAAAAGCATTAAGTTGTGTAAAAAGCACCTTTTCAGTAATCTGACTTAAGAAAGGTTTGATATGGGCCTGGAGTGACTAATTCCTGAAGCATCCAGATTACTGTTTTTTAAAAGAGGTTTGATAACGGCTGTCTTTAGAGTTTTAGGAAAAACACCCGTCTGAAGAGAGCTGTGTTCTCTGTAGTACATCTGGAGCTAAACAGTTAAAAACATCTTTAAAAAACTTTGTGTGCAGAGTGTGGAGGCTGCATGTTGTGGGTTTGAGCTGGTGAACAATGTGTGTTAGTGCTGCTCAGTCTAACGGGAGAACATCTGCCAGATTAGACAGAACATCTTTGTGTGGAGGCTCAGGGGTTCCAGTCGTAATGCCTGAGCTCCACTGACCGACTCTCAGTCGGATCTGGAAATAGGATGAAAATCAATCCAAGATGCATCTGAGAAGAGTTCAGGAGGTCCTGATGGTGAGGGACTGCTCAGTCTGTCCACCACACTAAACAAAGTACGGGTAATAGCACTGTGTTTGTTGATGATCTCAGAGAAGAAAGATTGTCTGGCCCTTTTTAATTCTACATGCGAAGCCTTTCTTTGTAGATGTCATAATGAAGGTGGAGCTTAGATTTTCTCCACCTGCGCTCTTGGCTGTCTACACTCTCTTTATTGGGCCTTAACCAGACTATATTTCCTCCATGGAGCTGTCCTCCTATCACACTCTACTTTAGCTCTGACTGGCTCTATGGTATCAATGAGGTTCTAACTTTAGAGCTGAAGTTCTCTACAAGGTGGCTGATAGAAGCTGCAGCAGAGCTGCATGCTAGAGAATGTCTGGCTGAAGACACGACGTGTCTTTTTATCAATGTGACGTTTTCTGATTAGCACTGATCAGACCACGTTGGCTCGTTGGTCTAGGGGTATGATTCTCGCCTCGGGTGCGAGAGGTCCTGGGTTCAATTCCTGGATGAGCCTTTTGGTCATCAACCATTATCCTTTGTGTTAAATTTCCAAAGAGGTTCTAACTTTGTGTGTGAGAATCCTCCTCCCAGACCAACCAGCAACATCTTCAAGAAGCAAAAGAACTCAACCAACAGTATCGGGGCTTTATTCACTTTGAGGAGCTTTCAAACAGCAACGCCGACACATTTCATGATTGGACTTGGACTTGGACTTGGACTTGGACTTGGACTGGAGTGGATTAGACTGGAGGCCCAGGCACACGACCACCTCAGCTTCCACTCAGAGCCCAGACCAACTGTTCAGATTTTGGACACTTGGAGCTGAGAAGGGGGAGGCTCCATGATTCCTGTTCATGCAGAAGTTTTATTTCCCTTTGCCACTGAAGGCAACACACTCACTAGCCACCAGTCCACAGATGAAAACACAAAATCATATGTGTACACAGAAAGTCCAGTTAAGATGGAGACGGGTTGTGAATGACACAGATGCTACTGGTACAGTATGAGAGTCTGACTGCTTTCAGAAGGTCCAGTGATCATACAAGAGTATCAGTCAGTGAGTTAGTTTTACCACTAACTGGCTGCTCCATCTTCACTTCTCCTATAACCAGCCCCCCCCTCAAACACACACACACACACACACACACACACACACACACACACACACACACACACACCCACACACACACACACACACACACACACACACACACACACAACAGCCGGGCCTCCTGGGGGTCGTTTGGAGGGTGATAATTTATTTACACATGTTATAGATAATATCAAAGTAAGTGGTGTATTAGTCAATGATATCAATGATTTAATGTCTGTTTGTTTTTGTTTTTTTACTGTTTTCAATAAAAAACACAGAAACATTAAAGCAGACAACAGATAGATGTCAACACAAATGAGTCAGAAGAGAGGAATCCCTGGAAAAACTAGTTATTGAGGTACAATCAGATGACTGGGAACTCATTCATAAATACAAGAGAAAGTGAAATATAAAGATGTTTAATGGATGACAAAGGGCTTAAAAAATGCATCCAAGGAGAAGAATACATGACATAGAGAATCCAATTAATGTAGAACAAAGGAGATGGAAAATAAATCCAAGAAATGTAAAAATAAGTTCACTCATATGATGAGAAAATGTAAGAAGAATTATTTTAAGAAAGTACCACAAAACAATAAAGATGATGTCATCAGTACATAGAAGGTTCTACATAGTATTATTCAACAGGCTTCCAGTAAGGATACTGTTGTTGAAAACAGACACACTTCAAAAACTACAGACCCACAATTCTCCCAAATCCTAGAAAAACTCAACGACATACTAGATACAGTCAGAGAAATGAAATCTAATTCATTAAATCTCAGTAAAACAAAAATCATGATATCTGGAAAATGAAAAATAAATAAACACGTAAAGGTTCAGGTAGAGGGTGTGGATGGAGAAAAGGTGATTGAAGACAAATTTCTAGTAAAATGTAAGGATGAGTACGAGCACATTACAACTCTACAAAGCTGATGTCCTTTGATCTCAGTGTGTCAATGGTTCCAATGCTGATCTCCTATCAGATCAAAGAAGATCAGTGCCTTTTGCCATGGAGATGCTCAGATCAAAGATGTCCTCCGGCTTTGATCTCCGTTGATCTCCATCCGGTGACTCTCCCATCCACTTTGTAATGAAAGGCTCATTAATGTTCTTTTTCACAACCTTGGTGATGACATCATCATTAGATTCAGGTATGCTGAAGCAGGCTGAGAACTAAAACATGCAGGACACCAGCACCCAGTTTAGACACCCTGATGTAGACCATCAAGAGACAGGTTAGTTTTATCCTACTGATGATGTGTTGCTGCAATTGTCATCCTGCTCAGTTTCAAGTTTGTTCCCACAAACAGCCTGAACAGGGACTTGAACCCTGGACCCTTAGATTAAAAGTCTGATGCTCTACTGTCTGAGCTACCCAGGCCTGCCAACACAGTGTTGTGTCTCTATATGATTCTCACTTATGAGTGAGACGAAGCAGACACTGATCCTGACCACCAAGGTGCAGAAGTGGAGACGCTTCTTGCTCGCTGTTTTGAAACTCAACAAATTGTCGTCCATTGTTCCTTCCTGAAGATGCTGAAAAGCTCCGCTCTGGATTTGAAAACAATCAGGAAACATCTGAGCAGACTGCTGGCTGTATTGCATCATATTTTCTCACTGCCTGATTGGCTGCAGGTGAGAAGTTTTGCTTCAGGAAAACCAGTTTTCTCTCCATTTGAAGCTGGAATGAAGACCTGCTTGGTTTTACAGCAAACCTGAACAGGGATTTTAATGGTGGAATCTCAGATTAAAGAGCATTCATTGATAACGATTATGACTTTTCAAAGTTTAGTTTAGCCGTGGTTCTACCAAGTTGTACGTTCCAGAGAGGACCAGGACGGTAAGGTAAAGCAAAGCTCACCCAGACCCAACTGTGTTGTTTGGTCCACCACAGAAAGTCCAGTTAAAATGTAGGCGGGATGTGAAGGACACAGATGCTCCTGGTACAGTATGAGAGTTTGACTGCTTTCAAAAGGTCCAGTGATCATACAAGAGTATCAGTCACTCTCATACTTTCTCATGGTTCCATTGACAATAAGAAGCAACAACACAACAATATTGTTAGGACATGTTTACTGGATCACATGATGGATGGATGGATGGATGTAAAATACAGACATGACTTATGTTCACTCTGGAGGTGAGGACTGATGTTCTCCCCAGAGGGAAGCTGCTGGTAGCTCACTCTCTATATTCCTCTGGAGGTGAAGGGGGAACTCCTATTATCACTTTCATAGTCACTTTAATTTGATAGAAAATCATATTTTCACCTTGATTTTCATTAAAAAAGAACTCCCATTCCCACTTTCGTCTTGGAATGGTGGTGCTTCTTCGCGGGTCAGAATTTATACCTTTGCGTCATCTTCCTGCCCCCAGTATGGGGATTGAACCCATGACCTTGGTGTTATTAGCACCACACTCTGACCAACTGAGCTCCCCGGCTCACTTTAGTGAAAACATCTACTCTCTTTCTTCCAATATTTGTGTTGAATGTGATTGGTAATGTTTTCTATACAAGAGCAAAACAAGATGTGAAACAGACAAAGAAACCATCAGTCATTCATCCAGATCTTCTGCATCATGGATCAACCAGCAGCAGGAAACTAGTCAAGACTTTGTCTTCATGGGACAGCTTCATTGTTCACAGCTTTTTAATCACAGTTCAATGATTTTGCTGCATATTTGGTTTATTTGTTGTGTTATAAGTTGCTGTGATCTTAACCAGAAGTGTTTTTATTGTTTAGTGTTTCTTACATGCAGTGGTTTTATTTTCCATTGCCCCTGAAGGCAACACACACACTCACCACCAGACTACAGATGAACACACAATCATGTCCATACTCCACTTCTGGGTTAACTTCAGTGTTCGTTCCATAACGTAACGTAACAATCCTGAAAATATCTCTACTTCTAGTGGCGGCGTTCTCCTCCTTTCCTGAAGTACTTTATGTTTCACTCCAGAAGTTCTGATCCATCTGGAGCTTTATTTGTTTTTTAACTGCTCATAGTGGAGGATGATGATTTTTACATCATTTGGGCATCACTTTAATTTGAAAAAGAACTCCCATTTTCACTGTGATAGTCACTTTAATTTGAAAAAACTCCTATTCTCACTTTTATAGTCACTTTAATTTGATAGAAAATCACATTTCCACCTTGATTTTCATTTTTAATAAAAAAAAAAACGATTCCCATTCCACTGTCATGTTCACTTTAATTAAAAAAAACTACCTATTTTCACTTTGATACCAACCAGTGAGCAACAGGAGCAGCAGGCCAGGACCAGATGAAATAGTGTGTCCTACTCTCCTTTGTTCTCAATGTCTCCATGGCAACAGACGCTGATCCCCTTTGATCTCTTCCATGAGGAGCCTGTCCCATCTGCTTTGTATAGGACATATTTTTGCAGTTTTTTTTCTATTGTTTAGAAATGGTTAGCAGACTCATTAACAGAAGTTGTAGCAGCCTATTGCTGAGAATGATTCTCACACACAAAGTCAAAGACTCTTTTGAAATTAAACACAAAGAATCATGGTTGATGACCAAAGGGCTCTGCCAGGAATTGAACCCATGACCTCTCACACCCTAAGCGAGAATCATCCTCCTAGACCAACAAAGAAGCTAAAGGATGTCAGTGAGTCATTAACCTACAGGTTTGGAGCATTTCTACACTTCAAGTCAGGGCCGGCTTGGAGTTTGTATCTTCTCCTTGTCCCTCCTGGGTTTTCTCCAGCTGCTCCAGTTTTCCTGAAAACCTCCAAACATATATTTCAGGCTCATTGGTGACATAATTCCTGAATCTCAAAATATCAAAGAAACACATTTTAAACCAAAGTTCAAGTGTTGAAGTTGATTGAGGACAACTTGTGTCTGAAATGGAGGAACCAAGTGTTCTTGTGGGTAATATGGGACTAAGAGCTCTTTAACCCTTGTATTATGTTGAAAAAAAATTACATTGGTTATGTTGCGGGTCATTTTGACCCGGACCGTGTAAATCCACTCAAACAGTCAAAAAACAAGGTTCAACCAAAACTAACTTTATTTAAGATTATATAAACATTTAGAAAAGTGACATACAATACATTTTCAATTTCAACACTATATTTAGGAACTATTTAAAGTTTTTCTCTTTTCGCAAACACATTTCTCTCTTTTTATTTAACTTGCCCCGCTTGATCAGATTTTTTCTGTCCAACATATCCAACGTTTTCCACATGATGGACAGAATGTAACTGTGCTTTCTGCAGATGTTATTCTTGCATTTCACAAAGGAGGTACTTGTTTTGCTGTCCTCTCGAGCGGGACAGACCTGGCATCTTTTCGGTTTCTTTACACCTGGATCCACTGGATCCACAGCAGGTTTGTTAGATGACCTGGGAAGTTCTGGCTTATTTCTTCTCATTGTTCCCAACACAGTCAGCTTTCTCTTCTGAAGTTCATCTCCAAGGCAGTAGGATGTAAAGAACTTGTCACATGTGATGTTATGACCTTGCAGCCCTTCACTCATCTCCAGCACCACACGCCTCCCCTGATTCTTTTCAGATGATTCTCCAGGCAACTTTCCAGGGTACACTTGCAATATTCCTTGCATAGCTTGATTTTGCGTCACAGGCTGCCCATATCTTGATGCCATACTTGGCAGGCTTGTTGGCCATGTACTGTCGGAAAGGACAGCGCCCCCTGAATGGGACAAGGTGCTCATCTACAGTCACATGGGGACCAGGATTGTGCAACAAAGGTAGAATTTCGACCCACTTATCCCATACATCTGTGATTGTAGCGAGTTTGTCTTTTTCACGTCGACCAGCTCTGGTGTCACGGTTGTCAAATCGGATCACACGAGATATCATGTGAAATGTCTCCAAAGACATTGTTGCTCGAAAGATGTAAGCATGCAA